>NC_133314.1:9467345-9647613 GCF_012295235.1 Primulina huaijiensis
AAAATGAATATGTTTGTATATTTGAATATATAAAAGGAATAAAGAATCTAGGTTGTGATTTTCCGATAAATTTTATTACTAAGGGACTAGTAATAAGATAGTGTGGGGGTGTGATGAAACTTAAAATTAATAATTTATTATATGTTAAAACCTATATTTTAAAATTTAAGTTTCATTAAAATTATAAAATTATGTTATTTTAGTATTGTGTGTTTATATTTAAATGTCTTACTAAATATGTTTTATTTTCAGGCTTTCTACGTGTTGGTAAAATAATGATAACTCAAGCTAGAAAATTCAAATGGAGGTGATTCAAATATTTTTGGAATCCTTGAGAAATTATCTACAATTTTGCAGAAGACATGATTGCATAAAAAGTTGGTTAAAATGATCAAATTGTGAAAATATTAAAAGGAGGACAAATTTACTTTCATCATGAGCAGCATATAGTAAAAAAATCATAACTATTTCAATATTTAACCAAATGAGGTGAACCAAGTAGCCAAATTCATCTACAGACAATTCCCCACATGTTTGCTGTTTTGAACTGAGTCAAATTCGGTGATTAAAGTCGTGGAACAAAGCATTGAAAGAAGGGGCATGGAATTGAAGTTGGAGGAGATAAAGACTACTATTACAACTACATTGCATTAATAGAATTTTTGACCCTTTCTCTCATTTGGCCTATAAATAGAGGCCTTGTGCTAGCTTGATAATCATTCTATGTCATTGTAAAATATAGTGTGAGTGTTTATAAAAGTTCTAAGTTCCAATATATTTTTCATTTTCCAATTTATGAGTGATGTTTTTAGTGTTGATCAAAAGTGAGTTCATGGAAAGCTAAATCTATTATGTCAAGGTGAAGAGGATGAATTCTTGGTGAAGTAAGATTGTTTATATTTGGTATATTCTTTCTTTATTTCTTTTCATTTTGCTAATTTCTTTTTATTGTAGGTATAAAAATGAATTATTTGTTGTTATCAATTTACATCAAATGCTTGATACCATTTAAGTGGTTATCTTGATTTGTTGTTTAATTTTGATACAATAAATATTTCATCAATTATTATTGTTATATTATACACATACATATATATATATATTTATATAATTATATCATATATTTCATTTAGACGATAGCGTGGCTCTGCCGGTTGTTCTAAATGAAATATTATGATATCTAACAATCTAACATTTACTTTATCGCAACTAACTTTTACTTTCCGCATCTAACATTTACTTTATCGCAACTAACTTTTACTTTCCGCATCTAACATTTACTTTATCGCAACTAACTTTTACTTTCCCGCAACTAACTTATTAAATCATATATTTCATTTAGGCAATAGCGTGGCTCTGCCGGTTGTTCTAAATGAAATATAATGATTTAATTTAACATTTATTTTATGCAGTTATATATTTATATAGTTATATATATAATCATAGGTACCATATATAAAATATCGGTGAATTCGGTATTTTTTATAGTGGGAACTATATTATATTAGGTGTGTGTTTAAATATTTAATTTTCTTGGAACCATTATTTATGGTGGTTTCCTTTGTTTTACTTTTAGTTAAACAATATTGCATAAACCAAGAATAAATCCTCGAGCCTTGACAAAATTTATAATTTGTAAACTTCGTTCTTGCATTTGGTAATCTATAAATTAATAAATTTAAACTTAAAATAACCTCTCTGTGGATCGATCTCGTACTTACGAAATATATTACTTGCAAACAACCTACACTTTGGTGAATTATAATTTAAGTAATAGCAATAAACACCTTTATTTAATTTCCAATTAAATCAATAATAATTGATTTATTGTAAAACTCATTTTTACTATAAATAATTAAAATCACATTCTAATTATTTATTTTACAAGAAAATTATTAATTTCCAAAAATTAATTTTCAAAAGGAAATATTGAACTAATTTTCAAAAATATCAATTTTACCCAAAAATTTGAAAAATCAGAAAATTGCATCCTAGGCCCAAACAATTCAAGCCCATCAGCCAGCACGCTTCCCGAGACACTCCGCGCGTTTCAGGTAGTGACGGGGCTCCTGTTTGCTCAGCGTGCGGAGGCTCCGCACGTTGCGCCGTACTGCGCGACTCTGCGCGCTGCGCACGGTCTGCCCGTAACAGTTCCGGGCAGATCCGAAATTTTTTTTTTGTTTTCTAAAAAAAAATAATTTTAATGGTGGTATAATTTTCTGAAAAATTTTCTTCTGTGGTTAAAAATAAATTATTCAATATCAATTTTCTTCTGTGGTTAGAAATAATGCAGCGGAAGTTTTAAAGTTTTTATTTATTTTGACAATCAAAATATGTTTTGCTTTGGAAGCTCGTATGATTTTATCATAAACATTCATTGGGAGTTAGAATCGTTATACCTTTGGTGATTTAATCACTGGACTCCAACTATTCTGGGATTAGCGAAGATAGATCTTGGTGAATCCCTACGAACTTTCTTCAGATCTTCTTTCTTTAATCCTCTTATCAAGTCCACGACTAGATCGTTTGATCCTCTTCCAAATTGCACTAGAAAACTTGGAAGAAATTTTACGTAGGAGATCGATATTTGAGAAACGGCTCAAACCTTTCTCCAAAAGGAGATGGCCGAAAATATTTGGGAGAGAAGGGTGTGTTTTTTTGAAATTTTAGTATGATGGAGGCTAGAGTTATGGCTTGATTATCCTATTTGTAATTAAGCCATGACCTTAATACACATATAATAATACATGAGCCTTTTAATTAACATTAATGGACTTGGTTAATTAATTGGACTAGTCCAACTAGTTTTAGTTAATTAATCAAAGTCCATTAAATTTTAATTATTTACTATGTTGGACTTGTACTTCTACAAGCCCATTAAACATATTACCCACTATATTTAAATTTAATATTTAATAAACCCAACTTTTGAGTTTAATAAATTAAATTCATTATAAATTCAATATTTGAATTTATTACATAAATTGTAAATTCAACTCCTAGAATTTTATCACCTCGAAAATTAAATTATCATAAATTCAACTTCTTGAATTTACTATAATAATATATAAATTCAACTATTTGAATTTATTCTATCAAAATTTAATTATCATAAATTCAACTCCTTGAATTTACTATAATATATAAATTCAATTACTTGAATTTATTCTCTCAACGGGAACAAACGATCCAGTGCTTGAGTGACCATCAATGGTTCAGGGATACAGCTAGCCGTGGGTTCACAACTCTTTGTGATTCAAAATAACATTTATTCTTATTCGTGCTTACCCTAGTTAGCCTCATTCTTTTCATCAACACCTTGATCAAGAATGTCAAAAATTATTATTGATTGCACCCATCGGATCATGGTAAGAGCGTCTAGCTGCATTGCCCCATGATCTCCTAGGTATCACTAATAGTGCCTGCAAAAACCAGTCGATTATGATTCACGTACAGTACGGTCCCTTCATCTCATATATCCCGATCGAATCTGCAACCATTGGTTCATCGAGGATTGCATAAAAATTCGATAACTATGTGATAACTATAAATAGTGGCATCGCATGTACGGTTGAAGAACTCCTTCTCTAACGTACATCACATACTCTGGCCAGAGATTCCATGCACTATAATTTCATCAGATCACATAGGATATCCACACCCGCAGGTGAGCGGTGAATCCCCGACTACAATGCACTGCCTCCTATATGTTTCGCAACTGTACCCAACCTCGCTACCTGATGACTCTCATGGAGCCAGTAAACGAGTCAAAGCACAGCCCTAGCATATAAAGCCTCAGTGTTGTCCCGGGTCGAAAGAACTAATGGTGTACAATCATAACAACGGACTTATCCTCTCGATGAATGATAACAACTTGGAAAGTTCGAGGGAGGGTTGTTCGGTATAATCATCATATGACTACCCATCTGCATGTTTGGACATCTCTATGCTCTTACCAAGAAACGCAGTACACAACATCATTGATGCTAGTCTCGAGCTCAAGCAACCTTTATCCGAATCGACTAAGAACGAATTTAGATCATACAGTGTTTACAAACGAGTTTCAACATCGAATTACGATTCATTTGTATTAAAGTATAATCAAGGTCTTTATCTATGTTTGATAACATGGGTATACAGATAAAGAAATAACAAACCATGAAATACTGAATTATATTAAAATAAAGATTGTTAATTACAACTGAGTCAATAAAATCCCTAGCCAACAGTTGTCTTGCAGGGCATCTACTCTAACAAGATTGATTGACTGGGTCCGTACATTGAGTGAAAGTAATGCTTTTCACGAGTCGGGTCAGATATGGGTTTTTGTGAATATAATAATTATAAAATAGTTATAAAACTGACTTATAAGACGTTCTTATAGAAGTTTTTGTGAATATTAATATCTATCAAATTTTAAAGAGATTTGGAAGTAAAATTAAATATATATTTTAAGTTAAAAATGTTATCGTTTGATTAAACGATTTAGCACTAGGGCCTGCTAGCGAGCAGCATAGAATATTTTTTATGATTCTATTTGTGGTTCCAACGTTTTATCATAACGGCATACTTACTTTGAGAGAGTAGATTGTCAATGCTCCGAAAATATCAGGTAGAAATTTTAACATAAAAAACAAGTTGTTACTTGTTTTAGAGCTTACAGAAGCTGTTTAGAAGGAAATAAAGGGATCTACGTACTTTTTTTTTCAAATCCATGATTGTTGCAACTTCAATTTAAGTTTTAAAATATAAAATTATGGTTATTCTTCTGTTCATATATAAATGGATCGAATGTTTGTCGTTTTATCAAAAGTTATAATTGATAATAATTATACAATTAGAATCTTTTAAATCACACAGTAGCTCAATAACTACATTTTACTTGCTCTACTCAGCTGAGACAATTATTGCACTTAACAATCTTCTTCCCAGTAATTGCACTATTTGCGATCAATAGGTATCGAACCCGTGAGTTTGGTTTTAATATCAATTGTATGACCGATTGATTGTCGTCTTACCAAAAGATATAGCTAATGGTAATTATGCAACTCAAATATTTTAAATTATATAACAGATCAAACACTACATTTCAATTGTTTTATCCAACGTGGACAATTATTGAACCCAACACATAATTCATTACGTTTCATTACAATTATAAAGTTGGGTATAATATCTTGTGATTTAACCAAAAAAAAAAATCATCAGTACCAAATCGTTTATATATCTAATCCAATAAATAATGTATTAATAAAAAAGATTTTTTGATAAAAGGCCACGAAAATGAGGCAATTTCTACAATACTTGGATTTATTCCGATACGATTTAAAAGATTTTGTAGGTTCATTGCACATAATATTTTGACTTTTAATATATGAAATTAAATAAGTTATAAAAAAAATGACACAATACTAATTAAAATTACGTTAAAAATATTTTTATGTATAACTCCGAATCCCTATCATTCGATGTTGGAATATGTTAAGATTGGTTAAATCAATGATTGCACAAAATCTGGGAAATACACTAACTTACCTCCATCGGGCTTCTTCCATATAGAAATTAATATTGTATTAAGGTATATATCCGTTAATTTAGGATTTAAATTAGACTATTAGAGGTTGTATTGTATATATATTTTCCAATGTAAACAGACAATAGAATAGAATTTTATTCCCTTTACATGGTATCAGAGCAGTCATCGTCCCACCCCCCTCTTCACAACCAATATTTTCCTCATCATCTTCTAGCAGAACACATGGCAGGAAAAGATGAAAACCAAAAGTCAGCCAAATACGAGGCTAACAAATTTGATAATCCTAATGATCCTCTTTATCTCCATTATTCTGATCAACCTGGGCTAATACCTGTCACACAACCCTTAAATGGAGAAAACTACAGCACTTGGAGTCGTGCCATGCTCATGGCTCTCAACATCAAGAACAAAGAAGGCTTCGTAAATGGCTCCATCAAACAGCCACCGGAGACTTCCATCGCAGAGCTTCAACAATGGAGGCGGTGGAATAATCTTGTAAAGGCATGGCTTTCCAATTCAATCTCACAAGACATTGCAACAAGCGTGATATATTATGAAGATGCTAGCGAAATTTGGAGCGATTTGAAAGATCGTTTTTCCCGTACCAATAGTGTCCATCTTTTCCACGTCGAGGAAGCCATATACAACTGCAAACAAGACAGCATGACTATTGCAACTTATTATACCAAACTTAAAGGACTGTGGGATGAACGAGATGCACTATATAGCTTCCCACAATGCTCATGTAGTGCTATGAAAGATGTTTTACAGTTCCAACAAAACCAAAAGACCATGAAAGTTCTTATGGGACTTAATGAAATCTATGCCACAGTTCGAGGACAGATTCTGCTTATGGATCCACTCCCCACTATCAATAAAACCCATTCTCTTGTCCTTCAAGAAGAAAAACAGCGAGGAATGCCAAATAGAGGCGCACCATTGACCGAACCATCTGCCTTTGTTGTGAAAAACAATATGCACAGATTAGAGAGGTTTCCCACACCCAAACGTCCACATCTTCAATGTGAAACTTGTAACAAACCTAGACACACTGGCGAGACATGCCGAGCACATCTAAAATGTGATTATTGTGGTTGGTCGGGTCACACCGTTGATATCTGTCGAAAGCTACAGAAGACGAATTCCATAAGTAATAAACCAAGACAGCGAGAACAAAAGAATTTCTCTTCCAAAGTCAATCACGTAGATGCCAATGTACCAGCAACTCCTAAACAATTCACTCTCACAGGTGAACAATACCAAAATCTCATGGCACTACTTGATGGGAGTAAGTCCAATTCGATTGCTAATCACGTTGGTAGTACTGTTGGATCTCGGTTTTCTACGTGCCCAAACGCAGCGGAAGTTTAAAATTTTTGAAAACAAAATAATTCTTTTGGACACTCGTATGGTTTTCAGGAATTAAACATGCATAGGATGTTTAAAGAATTATACCTTTGTGAATTAAATCACTGGACTCCAACTAATCCGGTATAAACGGATTAGCTCTTGTTGATTCCCTACGAACTTTCTTCGATGAAATCCTCCTATCAAGTCCACGACTGGATGGTATGTTCCTCTTCCAAATTGCACTAGAAAATTTGGAAGAGATTTTACGTTGGATACTAAAACGAGAGGCGGCTCAACCTTGGAAAGAAAAAAAAACCAAAGAGGCCAATTTTTTTTTCTTTTTGAAAGTGGGAGACGTAAATCATGTGGTGGGGTGGGCTAGGGTTTTGTAATCAACATGTATTATTTATAATTAAATAATAGCCTAATGACATAATTAACATTAATGGGCTTGATTTAATTAATTGGGCTAGTCCAACTAGTTTAATTAATTTAATCAAGGCCTATTAAAACTTTAATTATTTATTATGATGGACTTGTACTCTTACAAGCCCATTAAACATACCCACCTTATTTAATTTATTAATAAATAAACTCAACTTTTGAGCTTAATAAATTAAATACATTATAAATTCAACATTTGAATTTATTATTTAAATTATAAATTCAACTCATTGAATTTTTATCACTTCCAAAATTTAATATTTAATAAACCCAACATTTGAGTTTAATAAATCATATTCTCAAATTTTATAAATTCAACTACTTGAATTTATTCTCTCAAAATTTAATTATCATAAATTCAACTCCTTGAATTTACTATATAATATAAATTCAACTTCTTGAATTTATTCTCTCAACGGGAACAAACAATCCAGTACTTGTGTGACCCTCAATGGTTCAGGGATACAGCTAGCCGTGGGTTCACAACTCTTTGTGATTCAGGACATAATCCTTTATTCGGGCTTACCCTAGTTAGCCCCATTCTTTTCATCAACACCTTGATTAAGAATGTCAGAACTCATTTCTGATTGCACCCATCGGATCATGGTAAGAGCGTCTAGTAGCATCGCCCCATGATCCCCTAGGTATCACTGATAGTGCCTGCAAGAACCAGTCGATTATGATTAACGTACAGTACGGTCCCTTCATCTCATATATCCCGATCGAATCTGCAACCATTGGTTCATCGAGGGTTGCATATTAATTCGATAACTATGTGATAACTATAACAGTGGCATCGCGTGTACTATTGGAGAACTCCTTCTTCAACGTACATCTCATACTCTGGCCAGAGATTCCATGCACTATTATTACATTAGATCACATAGGATATCCACACCCGTAGGTGAGCGGTGAATCCCCGACTACAATGCACTGGCTCCTATATGTGTCGCAACTATACCCAACCTCGCCACCTGATGACTCTCCTGGAGTCGGTAAACGAGTCAAAGCACAGCCCTAGCATATAGAGCCTCAGTGTTGTCCCGGGTCGTAAGGACTAATGGTGTACAATCATAACCACGGACTTATCCTCTCGATGAATGATAACCACTTGGAAAGTCCGAGGGAGGGTTGTTCGGTATAATCATCATATGACTACCCATCTGTATGTTTGGACATCTCTATGCCCTTACCAAGAAACGCAGTACACAACATCACATATGCTAGTCTCGAGCTCAAGCGACCTTTATCCACGTTTTAGGCGGCTGAATCGACTAGGAACGAATTTAGATCATACAGTGTTTACAAATGAGTTTCAACATCGAATTACGATTCATTTGTATTAAAGTATAATCAAGGTCTTTATCTATGTTTGAAATCATGGGTATACAGATAAAGAAATAACAAACCATGAAATAATGAATTATATTAAAATAAAGATTGTTCTTTACAACTGAGTCAATAAAATCCCTAGTCAACAGTTGACTTGCAGGGCATCTACTCTAACAATCTCCCACTTGCCCTAGAGCCAACTACCCATAAACTTTAATCCCATTGCTTCGCGATGCTTCTCAAACAATGGTCCTGGCAAGGGCTTCGTAAGTGGATCGGCAACGTTATCTGCAGAGGGGACTCTTTGGACTGATATGTCTCCCCTTCCCACAATCTCCCGGATGATGTGGAATTTCCTCAGTACATGTTTGGATCGCTGATGAGACCTTGGTTCCTTTGCTTGCGCAACGGCACCAGTGTTGTCGCAGTACACCGGGACTGGATCAACTCCGTTAGGAATAACGCCCAACTCTTGGACAAAATTCCTCATCCAAACTGCCTCTTTAGCTGCAGCAGATGCAGCAATGTACTCAGCTTCAGTGGTGGAATCCGCAACGGTGTCTTGCTTGGAACTTTTCCAAGAGACAGCCGCACCATTAAGCATGAATACAAAACCAGAGGTCGATTTCGAATCATCTACATCACATTGGAAGCTAGAATCAGTGTAGCCTTCCAATTTTAATTCTCCACCCCCATAGACCATGAACAAGTTCTTAGTTCTTCTCAAGTACTTAAGAATATCTTTCACGGCCTTCCAATGCATTGGACCAGGGTTCGCCTGATATCTGCTTGTAACACTCAAAGCGTAAGCAACATCAGGACGTGTCGATATCATACCATACATGATACTACCAATAGCTGACGCATATGGAACACGTGTCATCATCTCTATCTCTTCTTCAGTTTTGGGACACATTGCTTTAGATAGAGTAACACCATGACACATTGGTAAGTATCCTCTCTTGGACTCTTCCATAGAGAATCGCTTAAGAATGGTATCGATATAAGTGGCTTGGGTGAGTCCCAGCATCCTCTTCGATCTATCTCTATAGATCTGTATTCCCAATACATAAGATGCTTCACCCATGTCCTTCATGGAGAATTTACTGGCCAACCATACTTTAGTTGATTGCAGTAATCCTACATCATTCCCAATGAGCAGGATATCATCAACATAAAGTATTAGGAATGTCACTGCACTCCCACTAGCTTTCTTGTACACACATGGTTCCTCGGGATTCTTAGCAAAACCAAACTCTTTGATAGTGCTATCAAATCTGAGGTTCCAACTCCTTGACGCCTGCTTGAGACCATAAATTGATCTTTGAAGTTTGCATACCTTATGTTCACTTCCTACTGATGTGTATCCCTCAGGTTGAGACATATAAATTTCTTCTTTGATGTCTCCATTGAGAAATGCAGTCTTTACATCCATTTGCCATATCTCATAGTCATACCATGCTGCTATGGCTAGTAGTATTCTAATGGACTTAAACATAGCAACTGGTGAAAAAGTTTCCTCATAGTCAACCCCTTGCCTTTGAGTATAACCTTTTGCAACCAGTCTTGCTTTGAAGGTCACTACCTTTCCATCCGCCCCAAGCTTTCTCTTGTAGATCCATTTGCATCCTATGGGAACAATTCCCTCAGGTGGATCCACTAATGTCCAGACTTGGTTTGAATACATAGAGTCCATTTCTGACTGCATGGCTTCAAGCCATTTGGTTGAATCAGTATCAGATATTGCTTCTTTGAAATTCATTGGATCACATCCAACACAAGGCTCATCATGGCCTTGTTCATGAAGAAGTGTATATCTGGCAGGTGGTCTAATAACCCTATCAGACCTTCTAGGAGCTTGTACTTCAACTACTGGTTCTAGGGGATTAGGTTCAACTTCTAAAGTTGAGGGAGTATCTTGAATTTCTTCAAGTTCTATCATCTTGCCTTTTCTATCTAATAGAAACTCCCTTTCCAAAAAGGTGGCATTTCTTGAAACAAACACTTTTGCTTCACTAGGATGATAGAAATAATATCCAACAGAATTCTTTGGATATCCTACAAAGTAGCACAAAGTGGATCTACTATCCAATTTGTCTCCCACTGTCTGCTTCACATACGCAGGACATCCCCATATTCTCAAGTAAGAATACTTGGGAGGTTTCCCCATCCATATCTCATATGGTGTTTTATCCACTGCTTTAGTATGGACATTATTCAACAACATTGCCGCAGTTTCAAGCGCAAAGCCCCAAAACGATGTAGGCAATTCAGTGAATCCCATCATAGATCGAACCATGTCCATCAAAGTTCGATTTCGACGTTCAGAAACACCATTCAATTGTGGTGTTGCTGGTGGAGTCCACTGTGAGAGAATCCCATTCTCTTTTAGATAACCCAAAAATTCAGCACTCAAGTATTCTCCACCTCGATCAGATCGAAGTGCTTTAATACTTCTTTGTAGCTGATTTTCTACTTCAGATCTGAATTCTTTGAACTTTTCAAATGCTTCAGATTTGTGTTTCATCAAATAAACGTACCCATACCTCGAATGGTCATCAGTAAAGGTAATGAAGTAGTAATGCCCAAATTTTGTGCTAACACTTAGCGGGCCACAAACGTCTGTGTGGATCAAATCCAGTAGACCATGTGCACGTTCCACGTTTCCACTGAATGGAGTTTTAGTCATTTTTCCTTTTAGACAGGACTCACAAGTTGGTAGAGAATTTATGTCTGACAGGTCAAACATGCCTTCTCCCACTAGCTTGTGCATCCTTCTTTGGGAAATATGACCTAGTCTAGCGTGCCATATTTGTGCGGGATTTGGATCTTCTATTTTTCTTTTGTTTGTTGTTGTTTTCGTACGCGCTTGGATATTGTTCAACGGAATATCTTTTAATTTTAAGTTATAGAGATCGTTTGTTAATTCTCCAGTTCCAATCAAACATTCATTCTTGTATAAATTGCAAACACCTTTAGCAAAAACACAAGAATAACCATCCCTATCAAGCATAGAAATAGAAATAATGTTTTTAACCAATTCAGGAACAAATAAAACATCTCTCAAAAACAACTTAAAATTATTGTCCAAAATTAAAGTAACGTCTCCAATGGCAGTGGCAGCAACTCTTGCTCCATTTCCCAGTCTTAGAAAGGTCTCACCATCTCTAAGCCTCTTGCTTCTTCCCATCACCTGCAAATCATTGCATAGATGAGAACCACATCCGGTATCCAATACCCAAGAAGAGGAATTAATAGAAACATTAACTTCAATATAAAACATACCATGGCCAGAACGCTTCTGGGCAAGATACTCCGCGCAATTACGCCTCCAATGTCCAGGCTTGTTGCAGTGGAAACAGATTTGTTCTGACTTGTCAGGCTTTGTAGGCCCCGGATTTGGTTTCTTGTATGGCTTCTTGTTGTGCTTGTTCTTCTTTGGAGGGGCAGAACGTTTCTTGCCTTTATTTGGGGCTCCCTTTTTCGTACTATACGAAGAACCCACCAGAAGAACAGGCTTTTCCTTTTTAATTGTGGCCTCATAATTAGTGAGCATATTGACCAACTCTTCAAGGGTGGCCTCAAGCTTATTCATATTAAAATTAACCACAAATCCATCGAACGAGGCAGGTAAAGACAGCAATAGAATATCAGTCGAGAGCTCACTAGGCATAACCAAGTCGAGTCCCACCAACTTCTCGATGAGCCCAATCATCCTAACACCATGCTCATGGACCGAAGCCCCCTCTCGCAAGCGTGTAGTCATGAGTTCTTTAACAGTAGCATGTCTCTCTGAACGAGTTTGTACAGCATACAATTCTTTCAGATGAAGGTGAATGTCAGCAGCATTCACCGCCTCCTCGAACCTCCTCTGAAGTTCATTCGACATAGAAGCCAACATGTAGCTCTTAGCTTGGAGATCATGATCCCAATGTTTCTCAAGCTTAGCTAATTCAGTCCTACTGATATCAGGAGCCGCCTCCTTAGGTGGCTTCTTATCAAGCACATACGCAATCCTTTCGGAGTTCAGAACAATCTTTAAGTTTCGAAACCAGTCATGATAGTTAGGGCCAGTCAATTTGTTTTGATCGAGAATGATTGAAAGCGGGTTACGAGTAGTCATCGTAAATATACTGAAAATGGAAAAACAGATAATGGTTACTGATAATTTTAAAATAATTCTAAGATATAAAATATGGATTTTTATTTTATAAATTTCCTCCCACTATTTTGACATTTCCACCACCCTCTGATGAAAAAGGGAAATCGTATTTCCTTAGTAGGCACGTAGAGTCCAATTAGCCAATTATAATCCCGAATAATATCAGCCAATTATAATTTCTAAAAGGTAGAATCCAATTGCATCCCCATGCAACCTCCGCGTGTTTTGCCTCACGTTTAATAAGGACCCAATAATATGACGCCGTTTATTTTCACGTGTCAAACCAACCCATCAATATTGAATTGTAGTAGACGGTCGCCATGAGTTCCCCCAATAATATGAGCCGAAGTCATGGGAGTTCCACTCAATTCACATCATATGTCCGGTGGAAGTCACAGCTTTCCGGCGTACAGGTCTCCCCAATAATATGAGCCAGACACTGTCCGCGGGTAGCGATCAACATGCAACCACGGTTGATGGAAGGCAAGGAAAAATTAAACTCTTTTAATTTTTACTTTTCCGGTTTGATATAAATCTTGAATCTTATTCAAAATGAGGGATTTTAATTTTAAAATTGTCTCATCATTTTAATTTAAAAATCGCGTGCCACGAGTTTGTATGTTTGCCGGATTCATGCAACTATATTATTTAATAATATACATACATGCATACTACTATATATCACATATATCATAATATGACATTCAACAATAAATAAGGATGATCGATCGCCAACACTATTAGATCCATGTGAGCCATACATGGATCCAGGTCCAAAACCTAGGTGAATGCAGGGATGCAAATGCAACTATTACAAAAGCTTCCAATATTTTACATGTCTTCATCTTGATCATCGGGCCCACCATCTTCCAGTCTTGATCTCCCACTATTTCTAATAATTACATTTGAATAGCCATGGCACATAAGGGATACATCTCATGGGGGTGGGAACGGGCCATAAACCAGGCCCACTTTAATAATATCAAATATTATAAAAATGAATAAAAACAGTAAAATATCCTAACATACACCTAACACATTGGTCAAGGCTCTCGATCATCCTTCATGCATTTAATATCAAATATTAACATCAATTTAATTAAACAATTTAATTAATTGATAAATCATATATCTAATAATTTATCACAAACCACCACAATTATTAAAGAATTTAATAAATTAAATAAACCCCTTTATTTAATTTCCAATTAAATCAATAATAATTGATTTCTTGTAAAAACTCATTTTTACCATAAATAATTAAAATCATATTCTAATTATTTATTTCATAAGAAAATTATTAATTTTCCAAAAATTAATTTTTAAAAAGAAAAATTGAACCAATTTTCAAAAAATATCAATTTTACCCAAAATTTTGAAAAATCAGAAAATCGCACCCTAGGCCCAAACAATTCAAGCCCATTATTCAACGCGCTTCCCGAGACACTCCCGGGCAGCCGCCCGCGCTGCCCGCCCGCTGCCCGAACGTTTCGGGCAGTGGCGGCAGCCCTTGTGCGCGCTGGGCGCACAGGTGCGCGCGGCGCCTGCGGACGTTCCGCACGCCGCGCTAGCGCGGCCGCCGAGCGCTGTGCGGACGTTCCGCACAGCGCGCTAGCGCGGCCGCCGAGCGCTGTGCGGACGCTCCGCACAGCGCGCGCCAGCGCGGCCGCCGAGCGCTGTGCGGACGCTCCGCACAGCGCGCGCGGCCGCTGCGCGCCCCCGTGCGCGGCCCTGCGCGCACGGGCTGCCCGGAACAGTTCCTGGCAGAAACGAATTTTTTTTTTTTTCGAAAATCTGGAAAAATAAATTTTCATGGTGCCATAATTTTCTAAAAAATTTTCTTGTGTGGTTAGAAATAAATTATTCAATATCAAAACCATACGATCTAGAAAAACCTTGGCTCTGATACCACTGTTGGATCTCGGTTTTCTACGTGCCCAAACGCAGCGGAAGTTTAAAATTTTTATTTTATTTTGAAAACAAAATAATTCTTTTGGACACTCGTATGGTTTTCAGGAATTAAACATGCATAGGATGTTTAAAGAATTATACCTTTGTGAATTAAATCACTGGACTCCAACTAATCCGGTATAAACGGATTAGCTCTTGTTGATTCCCTACGAACTTTCTTCGATGAAATCCTCCTATCAAGTCCACGACTGGATGGTATGTTCCTCTTCCAAATTGCACTAGAAAATTTGGAAGAGATTTTACGTTGGAGACTAAAACGAGAGGCGGCTCAACCTTGGAAAAAAAAAAAAAACCAAAGAGGCCAATTTTTTTTTCCTTTTGAAAGTGGGAGACGTAAATCATGTGGTGGGGTGGGCTAGGGTTTTGTAATCAACATGTATTATTTATAATTAAATAATAGCCTAATGACATAATTAACATTAATGGGCTTGATTTAATTAATTGGGCTAGTCCAACTAGTTTAATTAATTTAATCAAGGCCTATTAAAACTTTAATTATTTATTATGATGGACTTGTACTCTTACAAGCCCATTAAACATACCCACCTTATTTAATTTATTAATAAATAAACTCAACTTTTGAGCTTAATAAATTAAATACATTATAAATTCAACATTTGAATTTATTATTTAAATTATAAATTCAACTCATTGAATTTTTATCACTTCCAAAATTTAATATTTAATAAACCCAACATTTGAGTTTAATAAATCATATTCTCAAATTTTATAAATTCAACTACTTGAATTTATTCTCTCAAAATTTAATTATCATAAATTCAACTCCTTGAATTTACTATATAATATAAATTCAACTTCTTGAATTTATTCTCTCAACGGGAACAAACAATCCAGTACTTGTGTGACCCTCAATGGTTCAGGGATACAGCTAGCCGTGGGTTCACAACTCTTTGTGATTCAGGACATAATCCTTTATTCGGGCTTACCCTAGTTAGCCCCATTCTTTTCATCAACACCTTGATTAAGAATGTCAGAACTCATTTCTGATTGCACCCATCGGATCATGGTAAGAGCGTCTAGTAGCATCGCCCCATGATCCCCTAGGTATCACTGATAGTGCCTGCAAGAACCAGTCGATTATGATTAACGTACAGTACGGTCCCTTCATCTCATATATCCCGATCGAATCTGCAACCTTTGGTTCATCGAGGGTTGCATATTAATTCGATAACTATGTGATAACTATAACAGTGGCATCGCGTGTACTATTGGAGAACTCCTTCTTCAATGTACATCTCATACTCTGGCCAGAGATTCCATGCACTATTATTACATTAGATCACATAGGATATCCACACCTATAGGTGAGCGGTGAATCCCCGACTACAATGCACTGGCTCCTATATGTGTCGCAACTATACCCAACCTCGCCACCTGATGACTCTCCTGGAGTCGGTAAACGAGTCAAAGCACAGCCCTAGCATATAGAGCCTCAGTGTTGTCCCGGGTCGTAAGGACTAATGGTGTACAATCATAACCACGGACTTATCCTCTCGATGAATGATAACCACTTGGAAAGTCCGAGGGAGGGTTGTTCGGTATAATCATCATATGACTACCCATCTGCATGTTTGGACATCTCTATGCCCATACCAAGAAACTCAGTACACAACATCACAGATGCTAGTCTCGAGCTCAAGCGACCTTTATCCATGTTTTAGGCGGCTGAATCGACTAGGAACGAATTTAGATCATACAGTGTTTACAAATGAGTTTCAACATCGAATTACGATTCATTTGTATTAAAGTATAATCAAGGTCTTTATCTATGTTTGAAATCATGGGTATACAGATAAAGAAATAACAAACCATGAAATAATGAATTATATTAAAATAAAGATTGTTCTTTACAACTGAGTCAATAAAATCCCTAGTCAACAGTTGACTTGCAGGGCATCTACTCTAACAAGTACATCGGCAATGACTGACATCTCAGGTATGGCTTACCAAGCTTCAATTATTAATGGAAAAGTATGTTGGATACTTGACACCCGAGCCACAGATCACATGGTTCATTCGGCTGATTTGTTAACAACAAAGTCTTGTGTAACCAATCGATCCGTTCACCTAGCTAATGGAACCACTGCCACTGTCACACATATAGGCAGTGTCCATTTTCCCAATTTCACTTTACAAAATGTGTTGTGTGTCCCTTCCTTCAAGCTGAATTTGATTTCCATTAGCAAACTTGTGCATTGCCCCGAATATGTCGCCACGTTCACCGATACTGCTTGTATGCTACAGGACCAACGATCGGGGAAGATGATTGGGACGGGAACTGAGCTAGGAGGACTCTACTATCTTGATACTCCACAAGCAACCAAATGCAATGCAGTCACCGCAAGGATTTGTTCTCCAAAACTTTGACACCAACGTCTTGGACATCTATCAAATAAGGCATTGCATTTGCTTTCTCGTTCTGTCAGAGATATTAATTTTTGTGATATTTCTGATTGTTCAATATGCCCATTAGCGAAACAAATTCGCTCTCCATTTACATTAAGCTTTATTCAGACTAAAATACCCTTTGAACTGATTCACGTCGCAACTCCTATGCATAATCATTTATCCAAAAATGATGTAATCCCACGATTTTTAACCACTGAAGAGTCACCACTAGAGCATTTCACCAACAGAGAACCTTCTGATCCCAACATTGAATCTTCTTCCCCAATTGTTCCCTCACTTACAGATTCACCACCCACCAACCATCCTGATTCAACTATAGTTCCCGAAATGCCTTCATCACGACCCACAAGAACTACGACAACACCCAGCTATCTACGTGAGTATCATGTCGATATTCTTCTTCCCTCAAGGAACGCCCCAACATCAAACTCGGCATTGGCTGAATCTACAGGTACTACCTATCCTCTCTCTAATGTTCTTTCTTATGATCGACTATCCGCCAAACACCGTGCTTTCACAATTTCTCTTACGATTGGAAAAGAACCATCTTCCTTTGCACAAGCTGTTCGCGATCCTCGTTGGAACATGGCCATGCAAGAGGAACTTGACGCTCTCGAGGCCAACAACACCTGGTCAATGCAACCATTACCTCCCGGGAAGAAACTAGTAGGGTGCAAATGGGTATATAAGATTAAACTGCATGCTGATGGTACAGTCGAACGTTTTAAAGCTAGGTTGGTGGCCAAAAGATACAACCAAGTCGAAGGACTAGACTACCGAGAGACCTTTGCTCCTGTTGCAAAACTTGTGACAGTTCGTCTACTTCTTGCAATTGCTTCGAGTCAAAATTGGCATCTTCACCAACTCTACGTCAATAATGCATTATTGAATGGAGATCTTGATGAAGATGTCTACATGTCATTACCTCCTGGTTTCGGACGAAAGGGGGAGACAAGAGTCTGCAAACTCCACAAATCCTTGTATGGCCTCAAGCAAGCTTCACGTCAATTGTTTATTAAATTCTCTACTGCTCTCAAACAAGCCAACTTCAAGCAATCAAAGGCTAATTATTCCTTGTTCGTCCGATCCCAAGGTAATAAGTTCACGGTTCTCCTCATTTATGTAGATGATGTTGTCATTGCGGGGAATGACTTGCAAGATATTGAAGATACAAAATTATCCTTAAAAAATCAGTTCAAATTAAAGGATCTTGGACAATTGAAATACTTTCTTGGTATAGATGTTGCACGATCTAAGAAAGGCATCACTTTTTCACAAAAGAAATATGCACTTGAGATTCTTGAAGACGCTGGTTATCTTGGTGCAAAACCAGCCCCTTTTCCTATGGAACAAAACTTAACTCTAAGCAACTTTGAAGGTGAGTACACCAGTGACCCATCTTCGTACCGAAGACTCGTTGGACGCTTAATTTATTTGACAATCACACGACCTGATTTGACATATGCAGTGCATATTTTGAGTCAATTTATGGACAAACCACGGACACCACATTTGGAAGCAACTCATCGTGTCTTGCGATATTTGAAACAAACACCTGGACAAGGGATATTTTTCCCTGCTGAATCTACAATGCAACTGAATGCCTTTTGTGATGCTGACTGGGCAAGATGTCGTGATACTCGCAGGTCGGTTACTGGATATTGCATATTCCTTGGCAGCTCACTGGTTTCATGGAAAACCAAGAAACAAACAACCGTATCACGATCCAGTGCGGAAGCTGAATATCGATCTATGGCTACCACTTGTTGTGAATTGATCTTGTTGAGAACAATCCTAAATGATTTGGGAATCAAACATCTTCATCCTGTCAACCTGCATTGTGACAATCAGGCAGCACTACACATTGCTTCAAATCCGGTCTACCATGAACGAACAAAGCATATAGAAATCGATTGTCATCTTATAAGGGAAAAGGTTCAAGAAAGAATAATAAAGATGACTCATGTCTCCACGACAGAGCAACCAGCAGACATTTTTACAAAGCCTTTGAGCTATCCGCAATTCTCTGCTCTACTCAACAAGTTAGGAATTGTCAACATACATTCCAAACTTGAGGGGGAGTGTTAAGATTGGTTAAATCAATGATTGCACAAAATCTGGGAAATACACTAACTTACCTCCATTGGGCTTCTTCCATATAGAAATTAATATTGTATTAAGGTTTATATCCGTTAATTTAGGATCTAAATTAGAGGTTGTATTGTATATATATTTTCCAATGTAAACAGACAATAGAATAGAATTTTATTCCCGACATCTCATATATCCCGATCGAATCTGCAACCATTAGTTCATCGAGAGTTTCATATTAATTCGATAACTATGTTATAACTATAATAGTGGCATCGCGTGTACTATTGGAGAACTCTTTCTCTAACGTACATCTCATACTCTGGCCAGAGATTCCATGCACTATTATTACATCAGACCACATAGGATATCCACACACGTAGGTGAGCGGTGAATCCCCGACTACAATGCAATGGCTCCTATATGTGTCGCAACTATACCCAACCTCGCCACCTGATGACTCTCCTGGATCCGATAAACGAGTCAAAACACAGCCCTAGCATATAGAGCCTCAGTGTTGTCCCGGGTCGTAAGGACTAATGATGTACAATCATAACCACGGACTTATCCTCTCGATGAATGATAACCACTTGGAAAGTCCGAGGGATGGTTGTTCGGTATAATCATCATATGACTACCCATCTGCATGTTTAGACATCTCTATGCCCTTACAAAGAAACGCAGTACACAACATCACAGATGCTAGTCTCGAGCTCAAGCGACCTTTATCTCTGTTTTAGGCGGCTGAATCGACTAGGAACGAATTTAGAATATGCAGTGTTTACAAATGAGTTTCAACATCGAATTACGATTTATTTGCAATAAAGCATAATCAAGGACTTTATCTATGCTGCTTGCATGGGTATACAGATAAAGTATAACGAAACCATTAAAAGGTAAATTATATTAAAATAAAGATTGTTTATTACACTTGAGTCAATAAATTTCCCAGCCAACAGTTGGCTTACAGGGCATCTACTCTAACAATAACATGATCGATGTGTCAAAGAAGGGTTTAGACATGCCTTTGCATTTTTAAACGCTCGAACCGTCAAATATCGTCGCGGGGAAAGCGGTGGCGATCGGAGGGCGTTGTGCTGCGTTTTTTCTTGCCAGAAAGTGGCTAAACTAATCAAGTAATATTGTGGGAGTGATCGGTTGGAGGTTTTGATGGAAGAAGACCAAAACTTTTCCTCCTACCCTAAGGGAAATTCTCGGCCAACTATGGGTGTTTTGTGTGTGTGAGTGTGTGTTCTTGGTGTATAAGCTGTGGCCTAGAGTTGTATACCTTTTGAACAAGGTAGACTTAGGACTCTTTCTTATAGATTTATTAGGTGTTTTAGGTAGATTAAAAATCTAATCAAATATTTAAACATGCACTAAAAATCTCTCCCTTTAATTTAAAAAGATTAGGTGCCAAATTTACAAATTTTAAATCTCCAATTCAAAAGGTTAATATCTCCCATATTTATTTATTTATTTATTTATTATTTATTTTTTTGAAAATTGTTAAATAAAATACTCAAAATCTTAATCAAATTTAAATACTATTTAATTAAACTAATTATGACATAAAAATCATTATAAGATATTTTATCCCAAATTAAAGGATTAAATGCTTAATTTTCAAAATGCTTAATTTTCAAAATTAACATATATATTCTTTTATTAAGAGTCCTACAATTCACATTCTATCATTGATTAAATATTACTTAATTTAATTAATTAAGTCATAAAATAATTGTTAAAATATTTTATTTCGAGTGAACGTATTTTAATTTCTTAATTTTTTTGTTGGCTACCTAAAATGCTTAATATTTCCATTTTACTTGGTAAATTAAATTAGCCCTAAAAATACTAGAATTTATAAAACTATTTTCTTGATTTAAAATAAAAATGTAATTTAAATTCTTTAATATCTTAATGGTCTTCGATCTCCTTTCCCCGGTTCGACATCAAATGTTCGTCTAAAATCGAAGACTCGAGAAAACATTTTAAATTTACATAATAAGATAAATATTTATGAATTTAAAATAATTTAACACATAGCATGCATTACTTATATTATTAAATAAATATATTAATTCAATCATGCATGAGGTTTACGTATACTGGTTTTTGGACACTACAATTCCTTCCCCCTTGAATAAATTTCGTCCTCGAAATTAAGGCTTACCGAATAGTTCCGGGTAGCGACCCTCATGTCGGCTTCGGTCTCCCAAGTAGCTTCTTCGTCGGAATGATTCAGCCACTTGACTTGGACCAACTTGGTAACTTTGTTCCGTAGTCTTTTCTCTTGCTGGTCTAAAATCTGAATCGGCTTTTCTTCGTATGACAGGTTCGGTGATAGATGTAACGGTTCAAAGCTTAGTACATGTGAAGGATTTGCTATATACTTCCTTAGCATCGAAACGTGGAACACATTGTGTACACCTGCCAGATTTGGCGGCAGTGCTACTCGATAGGCTAGTGTTCCCACTTTCTCGAGAATCTCAAAGGAGCCAAGGTCTCATCAGAAATCCAAACAAGTATTGAGAAAGTACCACATCCTCGGAGAGATTGTGGAAAGAGAAGTGTCTATCGACTAAGTCGGCTCCGCAGATAATGTTGCTGATCCACTAGCTAAGCCTTTACCTGAACCATTATTCGAGATGCATCGCGAATCAATTGGTTTGAAGTATATGGGTAGTTGGCTCTAGTGCAAGTGGGAGATTGTTAGAGTAGGTGCACGTCGAGCCAAGTGTTGGCCGAGTGTTCACAATGAAACTCTATGTATAAGCAATCTTTATTTTAATAATATTTGAAATTATTGTTTTGGCACATCTTTATCTATATACCCATGCTAGTTGCATAGATAAAGCCCTTGAATATACAAATAGTAGAAAGAATATGAGATGCTCATATGATGAGTATCATGAAACTCATATTTGGAATACTGTATATTCTAAACGGTTCCTAGTCGATTCAGCCGCCGCTAAGAAGGATATAGGCCGCTCGAGCTTGAGACTAGTATCTGCGATGTGAGTACCATGTTTCATTGGTAGGGGACATTGTGATGTCCGAGCATGCAGATAGGTGCTCCTGGTAGAGTGCACTGAACAACCCTCCATTAAAGGACTTTCCAAGTGGTTCTCACTTATCGAGTGGAAAAGTCCTAGTTTATGGTTGTACACCATTAGTCCTTATGACCCGGGACAACATTGAGACTCTATGTGCTAGAATTACACTTTGACTTGTTTACCGACTCTCATGGGGTCATCAGGTGGCAAGGTTGGGTGTTCTGTCGAAACATATAGGAGTCGATGCATTGTAGTCGGGGATTCACCGCTTACCTACGGGTATGGATATCCTATGTGTTTTTCATGTATATGTAGTTTGAAATCTCTGATCAGAGTATGGTGGTAATTATGAAAGGGGTTTCATAGATTACACCATCGATGCAACTACGACATGACACATAGTATCGATTCATTGACAACTCTCGATAAACCAATGGTTGTCGAATCGGTCGGGATATATGAGTTGAAGGGACCGTACTGTACGCTAACCATAATTGAATGGTTCTTGCAGGCACTATCATTTGATACCTAGGGAATCATGTAAGCGATGCTGCTAGGCGTTTAACATGATTGGTTGGGTACTATCAGACTTGAGTTCTGACGTTCTTATTATCAAGGAGTTGATAAATAAGAATGGAGCAATTGGGGTATGCTCATATAAGGACATGTTTAGTCCGAATCACATGGAGATGTGAACCCACGGCTAGTTGTATCAATGAACCATTGAGGGCCACACAAGTACTAGCTTTCTAGATCCCGTTGAGAAGTAAAATAGTTCAATGTGTTGAACGGCTTATAAAGGAGTTTATAAGCGTAAGGAAAATTAGAAGTATGACTTCTATAAAGGAGAAAATAGTTCAATGTGTTGAACGGCTTATAAATGAGTTTATAGGCGTAAGGAAAAATAGAAGTATGACTTCTATGAGAGAAATGTAAATTTTAATTTATGGAAGTGTTCCTAAATTAAAAGTTGGCCAAGTGAATAATGTATTTGAAAATTGTGATTTTCATAAACATTATTATGGACTAAATTAAATTAATTCAAGTGTTGAATTAATTAAACACTAGTGGACCTAGTAGAGTCCAAATAATTAAATTAATTCAAGTGTTGGATTAATTAAATCATATTGAGTCTTGTAGAGCTCAATTAAAATAATTATTTAACTAGTGGGACTTGGGTAAATTCAAGTAATGTTTAATTAGTCTCAAATATGTTTGAGATAATTAAATTTAGTCCATGGTTTTTAATTTGATTAAAAACCATATAATATACATGCATGGGAGGTGAAAGGTTGGGAGACTACTTTTTGTGTTTTCAAGGCATGGCATGCAACTTTTGTTTTCAACTTTTTGCATGTCCAAGACAAGTCTCCCTTCCCCCCATTACACACACCTTGGCCGAAAATTACACACACTTCTCTCCAAGTTTTTCTCTCATTTTTCTTCTTCAAGTGTTGAGGAAGAAATATTCTTCTCATTGAAAAATCTTCTTGTTTTTCTAGTGCAAAACAAGAAGGGATTTACCTAGCAAGTGGTGGGCCTAATTTTTGAAGGAGGAGGAAGCTTGTAGATCTTCATCCACTCAAGAGCCAAGTTGTTTACAACTTGGTTGGTGCCATTCATCAACCTCAAGAGGTTGATAGGTATAATTTTTCTAAACACACTATGTATGACATTTTGTTGTTTTTGTATTTGCTACACCAAGATATGGAGGTGGCCGAAATTTTTACATAAAAATTTGATTTTTAAACTTCCGTTGCGCTTCCGGTCACCGTAACCGATCCCCTTTCAAGTGGTATCCGAGCTATGGTTACGATTTTGGTGTAGTAAATACATAATATTATGTTGAGGTTCATTTCTAACCGCATGAGATAAAATTTTGCATCGAATCAAGGCCGGTTTCGGGGGATTTTTTGGGCAGCAAGTTGCTGCCCATTTCGGGCAGCTCGGGCTGCCCGAAGGGCTGCCCATTTCGGGCAGCAAGGGCAGCCCGAGGGGCTGCCCGAACAGCCCCTATTTTTAATAAAAAAAAAATTTTTTTTTTGTTGCCGGAATCCGGCGACGGCGATGACGACTAGGGTTTTCAAAAGGTGTTTTGAAATATCAAAGTGTCATGGGCCTTGAGTTGTTGGGCCATTGGATGGCTAACACATTTGTGAAATTTTAAATGGGCCAAAATGTTTTTGGTGAAAAATGAATTTTTGGGCCCTTAAGTTTAAATTTACAAAAGTTGCAAATATTTTCTCATGAAATAAATAATTTAAGTTGGACTTTAATTATTTATAGTAAATGGTGATTTACAAGAAATTCGGTTATAAATAAATTAATTTGAAAGTAGACAAAGGTGTTTGTATACTTTGTTAATTTAGTTTATAATCGTGGCGGTTAGTGATTGGATCAAGATATATAATATTGGATCAATTAATTATTGTGATAATTAATTGATGGTGTATGATATGTGATATTATGCATGAAGGATGATCAAAAGCCCAAGCCCAATTTGCTAGGTGTATGCTAGGATATTTTGTGTTGAATGATTGTAATAATTATCAAATTTATAAAGTGGGCTTGGTTTATGGCCCGTTCCCACCCCATGAGATGTATCCCTATTTGCCATGGATATTTATTTGTAAATATTAGTATAGTGGATGATCAAGATTGGAAGATGGTGGCCATGATGATTATGAAGATCGAAGACATGTAAATATTGGAAGCTAATGTAATAGTTGCATTTGCATCCCGTGCATTTCCCTAGGATTGGACCTAGGCCCGTGTTTAGCTCACACGGGCCATTAGTGTTGGGGCGATTGATCATCCTTATTTTGTTTACTGTTTATAATATATGCATGATATGTTATAAATAATGAGTATGTGCGTTATTATTATGATAATAACAAAGTTGCATGAATCCGGCAAACATACGATCAAACATGGCGAGCTTTTAAATAAAATTAATGATGAGACCTTTCAAAATTAAAAACCCTCATTTTGAATAAGATTCAAAATTAATATCAAGCCCGAAAAGGGGAATTATAAATTTGTTTATAATTTCCATGTCTTCCATCGACAATGGGTGCATGATGAACGCTACCCGTGCTCGGGGCTCGGCTCATATTATTGGGGGGGCCTTGGGTGCCGGAAAGCTGTGACATCCATTGACATGGTGATGTGAACTACGTGGAACTCCCATGATTTCGGCTCATATTATTGAGGGAACTCATGGCGACCGTCCATTAAGGTTCAATATCGATGGGTTAGGCTTGACACGTGAAGATGAACGACGTCATATTATTGGGTCCTAATCAAACGTGAGACAAAAGTTTACGTAGAGGGTTGCATGGAGATGCAATTGGAAACTACCTTTTAGGAATTGTGATTGGCTGATATTATTCGGGATCATAATTCGCTAGTTGGACCTTACGTACCTACTGAGGAAAGGAGTTTCCCGTTTTCACTAGAGGGTAGTGAAAGATGTCAAAACAGTGGGAGCGAATATTTATAAAGTAAAAGTCCATACTTTATATCTTACTAAATATTTTGAAATAGTCATCAACATTTATCTGTTTTCACTTTTCAGTACAAATTGACAATGTCTTCGATTCGCAATCCGATATCTGCAATACTCGACAAACACATGTTAACCGGACCTAATTACCTCACTTGGCTAAGAAACCTAAAAATCGTCTTGAATTCGGAAAGGATAGCATATACACTTACTGAGTCGCCCCCTGTTGAGGCTCCGACTGACTGCACTCCTGAGGAATTGCAGACTTACAAGGAATGGTGTGACCATGACTTGAAAGCCAGGTGTTATATGCTGACTTCTATGAATGATGAGCTACAGAGGCGTTTTGAGGATGCAAAGAGTGCTGCTGACATTCATTTGCATCTCAAGGAGCTCTTTGGAGAGCAAACACGGCCTCTTCGGCATGCTACCGTCAAGGAGCTAATCACTTTACGCATGCGAGATGGGGCCTCGGTCCATGAGCATGGCCTAAAAGTGATTGGGCTCGTGGACAAGCTCGTTGGCATGGATTTGATGTTGCCTTTGGAGTTGACCACTGACGTGTTACTCTTGTCACTGCCTAGCTCGTTTGATCCTTTTGTGGTGAATTTCAATATGAACAAGATGGAGCCGACCCTTGAGGAGTTGGTGAACATGCTTGTGACCTTTGAGTCCACCATCAAGAATGAGAAGCTGGTTCTTTATGTGGGTTCTTCATCTGGTACGAAGATTGATCCACATGGGAAGGGAAAGAAGCGTTCTTTCCAACGTCCCAAGAAGAACGTGCCCTTGATGAGGCAATCTCCGAATCCCGTTGTGGCAGCCACACCAGTTAAGGCTGACAAGACTGCTGATGAATGTCATCACTGCAAGAAGCCTGGACATTGGAGGCGTAACTGCTGGGAATATCTTGCCCAGAAGGGTTCTGGAAATGGTATGTTCTTTATCGAAGTAAACATTTCAATTAACTCTACTTCTTGGGTATTAGATACCGGCTGTGGCTCACATCTCTGTAATGAGTTGCAGGTGATGGGAAGAAGTAGGAGGCTCAAGGAAGGTGAGACCTTCTTGAGAATGGGCAATGGAGCAAGAGTTGCTGCCAAGACCTTAAGAGATGTTTACTTATTGTTGAACAATGATTTTAAGTTATTTTTAAGAGATGTTTTGTTTGTACCTGATTTGGTAAGAAAACATTGTTTCCATTTCTATGTTGATAAAGATGGATATTCTTGTTTATTTGGCAAAGGTGTTTGCAATATTTACAAGAATGAATGTTTGATTGGTACTGGTGAACTTGAAGACGATCTCTATAACTTAAAATTGAAAGATATTCCACTAAATGTCCATTTAAAGGCAGACACCATATGAGATATGGATGAGTAAGTCTCCCAAATATTCTTGTCTTAGAATATGGGGGCCCTGCTTATGTGAAGCAGGTAGTGGGAGATAAAATTGGATTGTTGATCCATTTTATGTAACTTTGTGGGATATCCAAAGAATTAAGTTGGATATTGTTTCTATCATCCCCAAGAAACAAAGGTGTTTGTTTCTAAGAATGCAACCTTTTTGGAAAAGGAATTTCTATTGGATAGAAAAGGGGAGATGATAGAACTCGAAGAGGTTCGAGAGACACCCACAATTGTAGAACCCACACCCGAAGAGCCAAGAGAGGAGATACAAGCTCCTAGAAGATACGAGAGAGTCTCGAGACCACCTATGAGGTATGGTCTGCTTCTTGAAGAGGGCCATGATGAGCCTATTCATGGATGTGATCCAAGGACCTTCAAGGAAGCGTTATCTGATGCCGATTCATCCAAGTGGCTTGAAGCAATGGAATCTGAGATGAATTCCATGCATTCGAACCAAGTGTGGGATCTTATGGATCCACCTGAGGGAACGGTTCCCATAGGGACTTGGGGCGGATGGGAAGGTATTGACCTTCAAGGAGCGATTGGTGGCAAAAGGATATACTCAAAGACAAGGAGTTGACTTTGAGGAAACCTTTTCTCCAATTGCAATGTTCAAGTCTATAAGGATATTGCTAGCCATGGCTGCATGGTATGACCATGAGATATGGCAGATGGATGTCAAGACAGTCTTTCTTAATAGGGATTTTAAGAAAGTGATTTACATGTCTCAACCTGAAAGNCGTTTCAGAATAAGTACCCACTTCCTAGGATCGAGGACTTATTCGATCAATTGCAAGGAGCTTGTGTGTTTTCTAAGATAGATCTTCGCTCCGGATACCATCAGCTAAGGGAGAAAGACGCAGATGTGCACAAGACAGCCTTCAGAACTCGCTATGGGCATTACGAATTTCTAGTGATGCCGTTTGGATTGACAAATGCTCCAGCAATTTTCATGGATCTCATGAATCGCGTATTTCAGCCTTACTTGGATTAGTTTGTCATCGTCTTCATAGATGACATCCTCGTTTATTCGAAGAATCATGAGGAGCATGGCCAGCAGCTACGCACTGCATTGCAAGTACTGCAGAATCGTAAGTTGTTTGCAAAATTCAGCAAGTGTGAATTTTGGTTAGAGAAGGTGGCATTTTTGGGACATGTTATTTTTAGTAGTGGCATTGAAGTTGATTCGTCCAAGAGAAAAACAGTGAAAGATTGGGTTGAACCGAAGAACTCATCAGAGATCCACAGTTTCTTTGGCTTAGCGGGTTACTATAGAAAATTCATCCAGGGATTTTCTTCTATTGCAGTGACACTCACCGCATTGACGAAGAAGAATGCCAAGTTTGTATGGAGTGCTGACTGTCAGAAAAGCTTTGACACTTTGAAGCAAGCTCTTATAACAGCGCCAATTTTAGTCATGCCATTAGGGTAAGGCAACTTTGTGTTGTACACCGATGCTTCTAAACTTGGATTAGGCGCTGTACTGATGCAGCATGGCCGAGTCATCGCATATGCCTCCAGACAGTTGAAGGTGCACGAAAAGAACTATCCAACTCATGATCAGGAGTTAGCTGCCGTTGTTTTTGCCTTAAAGATATGGAGACACTACTTGTATGGTGAGAAGTGTCAGATATTTACTGATCACAAGAGTCTCAAATATTTTTTTACTCAGAAGGAATTGAACATGAGACAGAGACGATGGCTAGAGTTGGTGAAAAATTATGACTGCGACATTAGCTATCATCCGGGAAAAGCCAATGTAGTCGCTGATGCCTTGAGTAGGAAAGCAGGAGTTATAGCACCACTATCAGTTCAGAGACCTCTACAGCTAGAAATACAGAGATTTGATCTAGAGGTATATCCTAGGGGCAGGGCTCCGAGATTATCTACCTTGACAGTACAGTCTACTTTGATAGACTGTATTCGTAGTGGACAGTCATCTGATGAGCAATTACAGAAATGGCGATCGAGAGATGAGTCTAAGGGACGTAAGCTATATACAGTAAGCGATGGGATTGTGAGGTATCGAAGAAGGATTTGGGTACCTAGAGATGATTCGATTAGAGGAGACATATTGTCAGAATCACATTCAGCACCATATTCCTGAAAGGGGATCGGTTACGGTGACCGGAAGCGCAACGGAAGTTTAAAAATCAAATTTTTATGTAAAAATTCGGCCACCTCCATATCTTGGTGTAGCAAATACAAAACCACAAAATGTCATACATATTGTGTTAAGAAATGTACCTATCAATCACAAGGATTGATGTATGGCTCCAACTAAGGTGTAAACACCTTAGCTCTTCAAAGGATGACAAATCTACAAGCTTCCAACCTTCAAAATTAGGCCCACCACTTGCTAGGTAAATCCCTTCTTGTTTNCTCTGTATTTCTAGCTGTAGAGGTCTCTGAACTGATAGTGGTGCTATAACTCCTGCTTTCCTACTCAAGGCATCAGCGACTACATTGGCTTTTCCCGGATGATAGCTAATGTCGCAGTCATAATTTTTCACCAACTCTAGCCATCGTCTCTGTCTCATGTTCAATTCCTTCTGAGTAAAAAAATATTTGAGACTCTTGTGATCAGTAAATATCTGACACTTCTCACCATACAAGTAGTGTCTCCATATCTTTAAGGCAAAAACAACGGCAGCTAACTCCTGATCATGAGTTGGATAGTTCTTTTCGTGCACCTTCAACTGTCTGGAGGCATATGCGATGACTCGGCCATGCTGCATCAGTACAGCGCCTAATCCAAGTTTAGAAGCATCGGTGTACAACACAAAGTTGCCTTACCCTAATGGCATGACTAAAATTGGCGCTGTTATAAGAGCTTGCTTCAAAGTGTCAAAGCTTTTCTGACAGTCAGCACTCCATACAAACTTGGCATTCTTCTTCGTCAATGCGGTGAGTGTCACTGCAATAGAAGAAAATCCCTGGATGAATTTTCTATAGTAACCCGCTAAGCCAAAGAAACTGTGGATCTCTGATGAGTTCTTCGGTTCAACCCAATCTTTCACTGTTTTTCTCTTGGACGAATCAACTTCAATGCCACTACTAAAAATAACATGTCCCAAAAATGCCACCTTCTCTAACCAAAATTCACACTTGCTGAATTTTGCAAACAACTTACGATTCTGCAGTACTTGCAATGCAGTGCGTAGCTGCTGGCCATGCTCCTCATGATTCTTCGAATAAACGAGGATGTCATCTATGAAGACGATGACAAACTAATCCAAGTAAGGCTGAAATACGCGATTCATGAGATCCATGAAAATTGCTGGAGCATTTGTCAATCCAAACGGCATCACTAGAAATTCGTAATGCCCATAGCGAGTTCTGAAGGCTGTCTTGTGCACATCTGCGTCTTTCTCCCTTAGCTGATGGTATCCGGAGCGAAGATCTATCTTAGAAAACACACAAGCTCCTTGCAATTGATCGAATAAGTCCTCGATCCTAGGAAGTGGGTACTTATTCTGAAACGTCATGCCCTTTTTATTACTTTAAAAGTACTTGAAATTTTTTTTTTTGCCCTCTATGATTTTCGGCTTTTACAAAAATATTTTTCTCTTTACAATAAAACATCAACCAACTAGCATTTTTAGAAATCAATGAAATAGTCATAGAAATGAAATCGTCTACTGTTTTACCAACAGTAAAAAGCAAAAATTTGAAAAGAATAGCACATACTAAACCTCTCAAAAATCTCTCAAAACATAAATAAATAGTCTTAAAATCTTTAACATATTTCTTGAGTCAAAAGGCGTAAATGAGGAATAATAGAAGCGCTGGTCCTCGGGTTGTGTGCGCCATCAGTCCAGTCAAATCATTCGTCAAGACCTCCCTCAACCTCACCTGCATGCATCACACCTATTGAGTCTAAAGACTCAACACACCATAATCTTTATAACAAATAAAACATATAAAACCACATGCAACAGTGAAAAATACTTTTACATAAAATAACTTTTCATGACATGCATAAATAAATCTTACTCTTTTGTTCATGTTTTCCTTATCATGACATAAAAACATTTTAACATGATCATAAACATTTTTCTTTTCCCTTTTTTTCTTTTCCTTTTCCTTTTCTTTTGTTGAATTCAGATCGTTAATTGTGACTTTCCTAACATGACATGACATGATCGATGGATCCATCTATATAAAACCACAGTACTGAGCGGCGGGGGACACCAGCAACACTCTCACCGGTCAACTGGGCCCTGGCCTATCATGATTGAATAGAAATACGATCGTCGAGGTTCCTTCGGGGGCCTTTTCCCATAAATGGGTTCCCTTTGGGGCCTTTTTCCCTCACGATATTCCCATTCTTACCGTTACCACAAACCGTTACCACATATTCGTAATGATGAAAATACGATCGTCGGGCTCCCACTGGGACCATAACCCTCACGACATCTCCAAAATTATCGAATTAGTCACAATTACTTCACTTCCTTCAACATTTACATTCTCATCACTTTATAAAAATCATGCATAACATAACATTTTTGTTTTTGAAACCAAGCATGCAACATGTCTTTTAAATGTCTTCCTTAATTCATAAAACTCCCATGGACATTTAAAAATCATAATTAAATCATGAATATTTCATAAACATTTAAAAATAATCATAATATCACAAAAATATCATTTAGGGCACTGCCATGACCTTTACTAATTTTTAGGTGTAAAAAGACCGTTTTACCCCTAGACGTAAAATTTTACGTTTTTGAATTTTCCTTAATTTTGTTGACTCTAACATGTCCCAAATAATCATTTAAGCTTACATGAATTTTCCCATAATTTTATTTGGCTTAAATCGATGACTTTTAAATTAATCTTTAAATGTGACGTATTAATGCGTTTTAATCCCGAATTAACCCAAACCTTAATATAAAATTCCCAAATTAAAAACTTAGACTTATAATAATTATTTAAGCTTAAACCTAATTTTTCATAATTTTATAAATCTTAAAACTAGGCGTTTCAATTAACTCGTTAATTAACGTTTCGTGCGGCGATTAAATCCCGAATAAATCCAAAACTCGTTATTTTGATCCCAAATTTTAAACATAACATTTTTAGTATTTATTCTACCCTTCCAAGTCATGAGCCACCCCCGTGGACCCTTGGATCAATTTTTCCTTCTTAAATTTTCGTTTTTGACACACTAACGAACCCACCGAGCCATCTCCCAAATTACTCGAGCCACGCCCATGCCACCTTGAGCCAAAACCTAGCCAACCCATCTAGGGACCCTACTGACAAAGCCTAGCCCACAGAACATGACCCTAACCCACTCAAAAACTTGCTGGAAGTCGACCCATGTTTCTGCATGTGTGTGTGTGTAGTGTCCTTGAACAAAAGAAACTCCTATCTAGTCTAGGACTCCTCCCAACCCTTAACCACCGAACCCACCTAACCCTGACCATCCATGGACCATGCCCAGACCAAGCCTAGACCAGCCCAGCCGCTAGAACCCAAGCTGCGAACCACTGAACTCACGAAGCAACCTGCGTGTGCTTGCTTCTCCTCATGGTTCCAGCTTTTTCTTCGAGCCAGCAGCGGCCCAGCCGCTCCAGCCCCTTGCCCGACCCCTGCCCCTGACCCTTGGACCCTGATGGACCTACCCAGGTCGCCCTTAGCCCCGCTGCAGCCCCCCTCCCGAAACCCAGCAGAGCGCAGTGCATGGGGGAGAGTCCCACCTCACGTGGACTCTTCCCCAGCCGCCTCCCTCGACCCTAGCCGCCCTAGGACCCTAACTCACCTTTGAACCTGACCATGGCCAAGCCCCCAACCAGCCCTGGCTAGCCCCATAACCCCATGCATGGAAAACGAGCCACATGCATGAACAACACACTCTCGGCCCTTCAATATAGCATACGGTTCTATCATGCTTTCATGTGCAGCGTGTCGTGTGTTTTCTAGGACCCCTTAGGACGTGTAAATCATGCTTGATGATTACCTAAATCATGGCAGCCCCTCAACACATATTAAACATGTTTTTGGACCAACAATTCACAAGTTTACCACATATACATGCAATATTTCGAAAATATTCATAAAAACCCCATGCTTTTCATTCAAATATAATTTAAACAATAATACGATGTGATAGACGAGAAAAAGAGATGTATGTCATGCCTTTGCGTTTTAAACACACGAAAAACCGTTGACGTCGAAGAACGAGACGAGGAGACGATGGCTAGGAAGCTACCCTTGCAAAAAACCAAAACTTCTTCTTCAAAATAAGATGTGTGTGCTGCCGTGTGTATTGGGAGAGGTTTTTTTTTTTTTCAGAATATTGGGAGAGTGTGGCCGATTATTTTGATGCCAAAAATGTAGGGTTTTGTTTAATTTAACATTTAATACTAATTAATTAACAACAAGGCTTTTAGGCCTATCAAGCCTCTAAATTAAGCCCATTAGTTTAATTAGGATTTAAATATAATATCAACAAAGTTTTGGTAAAAATAAATTTGTGAATTTATTAGCCGGATTGCTAAAACGCTCGTATTTTTCTTGAAAAACCAACACCGATAAAATTTACTTCCCGGCGTATAAAATCACCTCAAAACCCCATATTTTCAAAAATACTATAAAGCAACACTCATATTTTAAATAATTAAAAAAAATTATTTAATAAAAACATTTTACGTTTTTCAGCCTTCGGTCCCCGTTCCTCGATCGTCACTTGAATAATCCTTAAAAATTACATTTTTATACATGATGATAATAAAATCATAATTAGCATATAAGCATGCATGACACATAATTAATTAAGCAATTAAAATAATTAATTACTCATTTTTCCTATTTCTAGATTCGCATGCAGTTGGATTACGTCGTCTTAATTTTGGACCTTACATATTCTTCACTGTAACTCTGTTCAGCTCCCGATAATCGATGCAAAGCCTCATGCTTCCATCCTTCTTCTTCACGAAGAGTACTGGTGCGCCCCAAGGTGAGCAACTAGGGCGTATGAATCCTTTATCCAATAGCTCTTGTATCTGCTGTTTGAGCTCCTTCATCTCTGCGGGCGCTAATCCATATGGTGCCTTGGAGATTGGCACATTACCTAGCATAAGTTCAATAGAAAACTCCACCTCGCGCTCAGGTGGGATACCCGCGATATCGTCAGGGAATACATCGGGAAAATCTCTGACAACTGAGACCTCTGCTACTGTCTGACTGGTAGCAGCAGAGGCTGAAATAATGCCCGCTAAGAATGCCTGGCACTCCTTAAGTATAAGCTTCCTTGCTTGAAGGCATGAAATCATCCGAGGCAAGTTGCTGCGTCCACTTGGCTCGAACACAAACTCCTCTTCACCTAATGGTCTGACCCTCACTGATTTTTGTTGGAAGTCGATTGTTACTCCATTCTTTGACAACCAATCCATTCCTAGAATGATGTCAAACTCGGGCATCGGCAAAACTATAAGGTCAGCCTAGACTGTGTGGCCTTGTAGCTCGAGACTCAAGTCTCTGACCACACCAGAAGTAGACAGTTTCTCTCCAGATGGAATGGTCACAGAATAACTCACGTCGAGCCTGGTGGGCTTGACGTCCAAAAATTTCACAAAGCCGTCTGATATAAAAGAATGAGTAGCCCCAGAATCTAATAGAGCATTTGTGGCTACTCCGGCTATATAGATCATCCCTGAGATAATTTTAGCATATACTCAACCCAACAATTTACAAAAAGGCTAACTTAATCTCATGCATAGGCTAAATCCACTATCCTAAAGTTCTCATGCAAATTTCGAAAATTAGCCTACTAGTATACCCAAAAATTCGAACCATGCAAAATAAATTCCAACAAATAATACGGTGCTAAATAAATTATATTACCTGTCAAGAGTGTAGTGTCTGGGTCTGCCTCCTCAGCATGCATCGCAAAGACTCGGCCCTGAGTCGGCTGCTTCCAATGTGGACAGTTCTTGAGTACGTGGTCAGTGGATCCACAATTGAAGCACTTGCCAGAACCCCATAAACATTCTCCTTCATGCTTGCGACTGCACTTTGGGCACACTGGATATTCAGTAAGTCTCTGAGCGGCCTTCTTCTATGGTTTCTGTACTTTTCCCTTGTTAGGCCCTTGAAACGGCTTCTTAGCTGGCTGCTGAACCTGTCGCTGAGGTGCCTGGAATGGCCTCTTGCCCTGCCTATAAGTCTCGATATCCTTCAAATCCTGTTCAGGCGCTAAAGCTCTTGTCACTGCAATGGCATAAGTAGAAGGACCAGCTACACGAACATCACGGCGCAAGATCGGCGGTAAACCATCCATGAAATGCCTCAGTTTCTCCCTTGCATTATTAGCTATCAGGGGCATGAAGTGACACCCCTGTTCGAATTTCCTCACGAACTCCGCCACACTGCGGTCTCCCTGTCTTAACGTCATAAACTCTCTAGTCAGTCGGGAGCGTACATCATCAGTGAAGTACTTGGAGTAGAAAACCTCCTTGAAGCCTTCCCAAGTCAGAGTCTACAGATTCACCGACACTGATGCTCCTTCCCACCATAACCGAGCGTCGTCTTTCAGCAAATAAGTGGCACACCTAACCCTATCAGCATCCTGCAACTCCATAAAGGTAAAGATCATCTCTATGGACCTAATCCATCCCTCTGCAACCATAGGATCCGTCGTACCCCCAAAGTCCTTGGGATCCATCTTACGGAATCGCTCATACACTGCCTCAGGCCTTGTCCTCCTATCCACCTCAGTATTGTTCCTCGAAAACTGTGCAAAGAACTGAGTCATACCCGCGAGCATCTGAGACTGAAGGTCTGGTGGTGGACGTGGGGGGGAATTTCTCTGCTCATCACGAGCCTCACGGCTCTCACGATCAACAACATGTCTAGGAGGCATACTGTACCACAATTTAACCCAACACGTAACCAACATGCATAACTGAATTACTCATATAACATGCTAAAGTGATTCCAAAACTTAAACATGCAGTTTAAAGGAACTTGTAGTTAATACTTAATGCATTTAAAATCATAAAAACTTACAGACTTGAGGCGTGACTTCATGAGCTTCTCGCAAACAGCAGTGGAAAAACCCTATATCAGGAAACCTTTCGCTCTGATACCAACTGTGACGAACCTTATCTTAAAATACTAATACTTTAACATTTGCGGAAAAATTTAAAATTTTTTTATTAAATGATTTATTAAAAGTATAGCTATTAAAATAACTTAACGGTCACCACTCATACTAAAATAAAATTAATATTAAAACTTCATCATTTAAAATAAATTACCAACATCCAATTAATCCTAAAATCCAAAAAATATACTAATTTAATTTAAAAATAGTCTAACTAAATTATAAATTTAATTTGCTTATTACCAATCCTACTAAATCAAAAGTCAGAGTAAATAATTTAAAAAATGTGCCTAATAATATAACTTAAACTAAAAGGTCCTCGGCTTTGCACTGCCACTGGCCCGAGCCTGCTCACTGGTCACCGCCTCCCGTCTCCTCAACTACATCATCTGCACCGATCAATTCTAGTTAGTCTAATGACTCAGCATGCATAAACCGTGAATAACGAATAATACGTAATAAAAATCCATGCAATTTAAACTTAGCTTGTACATAAAATATTATAGGCATAAATATGTATAACGCGACTTTATTGCATAAACAATTTCGTAAAAATCATAAAATCATATTTTCATAATTGTCATGCATAATCATAGACGTAAATAATTTTGCGTAGAGTTCTGTTCAATGCAAGTGGCCCATACACATAAATCGTTTGATCAAACTAAACCACAGTACTGGGCCGGCAGGGATCACCACAGCCTTTCGACTAGATGTCCACTCCCACATACATAAATCCCCGGTCATAATTTACCGGGTGGAGAGGTCTCCGGTCATACTTTACCGCTTTCCAATCCTGTAACATAATTTGGCCACAAGACAAATCGCATCGCTCAAAAATAATTATTTTGCACGTGATCCATATTTATGAACATTGTGGCCTTCGTTGGAACACCCTGGACTTGCTGCCGTAACCTTAAAATTTAAATCACTAAACTTAGCACAAAACCCAAACATACACATGCGACACCCGAATTAATTAAAATAGCCTACGACTTACCGAACGACTCGGGCCTCGAAACATACTTAGCCAACACCATAATCTACTATACAAAAGCCTAAAATATCCTTAAACAATGATCGAACCAACTTACAACAACCTATGATCCATAGAAAACAAAGCTGTCCCAAGGAAACGCGCTACGACCCATATGCGCTTCTAGCGACTTCACGCTTAAACCGACTCAAATCGAACCCGAACCAAGCCCTAGACTCGACCCTTAGACAAAACATAAGACCATGGTTTAGCCTCTTTTTACTCAGAACCAGCGCCTAAGCCCCAAAAATTCAGAAACGTGACAGCCCCTCATGTGAGGCCAATTTCTGTGCAGCTTTCGAGTTTCTGGTTCTAACGCTCTACCCGACCATCCAGCCCATGAACCACCACATCTAGGCTAACCCTAGGACCCTAAGACATGCCCCAAACCATAGCCGACAGCCCCTAACCAGCCCATGCACTGAACCGCACAAGCAAACCACCTACAGCCCCTTACATGCACCTGCGCAGCTGTAGAGTTTCTGTTTCCAGCGCTTTCCCTAGACAACCACACCCTAAACCACCCTAACTAGGATCATCCTAGGACCCTTAGGGACTGACTAGACCATAGCCAAGAGCCCAAACCCAACCCCTGACTACAACCATAAGGCCGAAGCCTACAGCCTTGTACGCATGCAACAACAAAAAAAAGAATCGCACAGGCCCTATTCAGTTCCAGTGGCTGTGCTGTCTCTCCAGGCCCTTTATAACCCTTACCAGATCACTTAACCATGTCTAAACACACTCCACATCATACCCATACAGCAGCAGCACGTCCAGAAGCCCAGCCGAAGCACACGCCACCAAGATTTGGAAGATTACGCGAGTTCCAAGCATAAATGTCCAAAATCTTTTTAAAACCTTTTTGATTCATATGCAGCCATATAAAATTGTTTCTCAGGCACTTTTATCATCAAATATCAATATATAACATGATTGATGTGTCAAAGAAGGGTTTAGACATGCCTTTGCGTTTTTAAACGCTCGAACCGTGAAATATCGTCGCGGGGAAAGCGGTGACGAACGGAGGGCGTTGTGCTGCGTTTTTTCTTGCCAGAAAGTGGCTAAACTAATCAAGTAATATTGTGGGAGTGATCGGTTGGAGGTTTTGATGGAAGAAGACCAAAACTTTTCCTCCTACCCTAAGGGAAATTCTCGGCCAACTATGGGTGTTTTGTGTGTGTGAGTGTGTTCTTGGTGTATAAGATGTGGCCTAGAGTTGTATACCTTTTGAACAAGGTAGACTTAGGACTCTTTCTTATAGATTTATTAGGTGTTTTAGGTAGATTAAAAATCTAATCAAATATTTAAACATGCACTAAAATCTCTCCCTTTAATTTAAAAAGATTAGGTGCCAAATTTACAAATTTTAAATCCCCAATTCAAAAGGTTAATATCTCCCATATTTATTTATTATTTATTTTTTTGAAAATTGTTAAATAAAATACTCAAAATCTTAATCCAATTTAAATACTATTTAATTAAACTAATTATGACATAAAAATCATTATAAGATATTTTATCCCAAATTAAAGGATTAAATGCTTAATTTTCAAAATGCTTAATTTTCAAAATTAACATATATATTCTTTTATTAAGAGTCCTACAATTCACATTCTATCATTGATTAAATATTACTTAATTTAATTAATTAATTCATAAAAAAATTGTTAAAATATTTTTTTTCGAGTGAACGTATTTTAATTTCTTAATTTTTTTTGCTACCTAAAATGCTTAATATTTCCATTTCACTTGGTAAATTAAATTAGCCCTAAAAATACTAGAATTTATAAAACTATTTTCTTGATTTAAAATAAAAATGTAATTTAAATTCTTTAATATCTTAATGGTCTCCGATCTCCTTCCCCCGGTTCGACATCAAATGTTCGTCTAAAGTCAAAGACTTTAGAAAACATTTTAACTTTACATAATAAGATAAATATGTATGAATTTAAAATAATTTAACACATAACATGCATTACTTAGATTATTAAATAAATAAATTAATTCAATCATGCATGAGGTTTACGTATACTTGTTTTTGGACACTACAGATCATTTGAAATATTCAGCTATGTGCTTACCAGCAATTGCTTATCAGCTGTACACGTCATCAGTTGGAGAAAAGGACGCCCAACCAACAACAGTACAAAGCAGACTGCAACTCATAGTGGAACGCCGCATTTCAGAGGTTACAATGTACGAATGTCATTGGAATTTTGACGTGGCAATCAACGGATATAATGATTCAAATTATATTTAATGTTATCATTGAAGAGAAGCTTATAAATAGATGAGAAGAACAACTGAGAAAAACTACCATACATCTAATCGATCTATCTATTCTCTCAAGCTTGCTGTTACCCTGCTGAATTTATCGCTCTTATTCAAGAATCAAAAAGCTCACACTTATCAGATATATTTGTAGCAATTTGAGGCTACCTTTCGAGCTTACAAGCACAAACTGTTTTTTAGATTAAATGATCTTTAACTAGATCAGTTATGCTAAGATCAGTCGAAGAATTGTGAGATAGTTTTATAAACTAAAAGTTTCAGTTTTGGCAATGTTAAGTCCAAACTGAAGTGGGTCTATACAAGTGTTGTATCGATCAAAGTCTTTTAGTGCATATCCTATTCTTGTGATAGAAGGGGTGACGTAGGAGCATTCAAAGTCTCCGAACATCCATAAATATTTGTGTGTTATTACTTCAGTTATTTATTCTATCTTTCAGTCAGTTTACTTCCGCAACTATTATCAGTTGAACTGATTGTCATTGACCGACGAGATTCCTAAGTTTCAGTTTGTCACAGAACTTACACTCCATTCGAAAAGATTGTAAAATCGTAAGTGTTAATTCAACCCCCCTCTAAACACATCCCAACCAATCAAGCGATTCTAACAAGTGGTATCAGAGCAGTTGAATCTTGTCTCAGAATAATATTATTAACAAAACTGATCAACATGTCTTCATTCAACAAAATACCGATGTTTTCCATAGAATACTTTGACGACTGAAAAATTAGAATGCAGGCTCATTTAGCTGCACAAGATGACGACATGTGGTATGTCATCACCGAAGGTCCCATGAAGATCCTAAAAGCAAATATAGCAGTTGCCATTACTGATGGGGCACCTCATCGCATAGAAAAGCCCAGAGAGGAACGGAGAACTGAGGATAAGAGGAAAGCCAACCTAGACAATGTGGCAAAGGATATCTTATACAAAACGCTGGATAAAGTCACTTTCAGCAAAATCAAAATGTGCAAAACTGCTAAAGAGATATGGGAAAAAATGATCCAGCTATGTGAAGGAAATGAGCAAACAAAAGAGAACAAGCTATCAGTTGCTGTACAGAAATTTGACAACATCAAGATGAAGGCTGGAGAATCCATGCATGAATATGATAAAAGGATCAGTGGAATTATTAATGAGCTGAATGCACTTGGAAAAGTGTACTCGAACAAAGAGGTGGCACTGAATGTGGTCAGAGGTCTTCCCAAGTAGTGGGATGTCAAGACCATGGCAATGAGAGAGTCAAAGGATCTTAACAAGATCGAACTTCATGACTTGTTTGCTGATCTAAAGGCTTACGAGTTTGAAATACAAACCAGAGAACGAGAACCTTAAACACCTACTGCCATAATTGCTTTAACTGCTGTCAGACTGGAACCAACTGGTTCAGTTGAAAAATCTGCTGATCAACTGAGCAATGATGCTATATCATTGTTTGTCAAGAAATTTGGAAGGTTTATGAGGAAGAATCATGGAAACTTCCAGAAGCAATATGTAATGACCCGAATTCTTATTTTGAATGAAGTATTAATTAAGAGATAATTAAAGAGTTGTTAATTAAGTATTATTAACGAATTGATAATTTGGGATGAATCTGTTGGATCCACCGAATTTTAAATGGATAACCCGATCTACTTCCGATTACGTTATCTCGAGAAATCCAACCAGACGAATAAAATTCTGACACGTGGCAGATAATATTGATTCGGATTTTCGAACTAGTCCGGATGCAGCTTATAAATGGAAGTTGATTCTTTTGTTTCCTACACCGCATCCTTCAGAGAGAGAGTTCTAGTCTTTTGCCTTAGGTTTTCTAGTCAGTTTTTAGGGTACTATGGTGTCGGGGAGTTTCGGAGCTAGTGTCGACTCGAAGGAGGGTCGGTGAACTGAGATCGAGACATCATCAGCGGGCTGACGACGGACGCATGTATAATCCTAAAGCCTTTAGGAAGAACTTTATAGCATGTTTGGTAATTCCGAATATGGTTTGATAGTGATTTCATATTGTTGGTATTGTCTAGGTTAAGAGCTTACTGTCAGATTGTTTTAGTGAGGTACGTGATGTACTGACTGAGATATCCAAGTGTAGTATACACACTTATATGCTGCATATTTATGTGTTGCATTATACATGTTTTACTGCTTTGGCATATTATGCATGACATATCATGTTGAGCCTGATATCTTTTGAGATATACCTCGTTTGTTGGCGCCGCTCAGCCCTATTCTGTATTGTGGACGATGGGGCATCGAGAGCTACAGTGTCCGACGGGACCCATGGGCTCTGATGACCTGGACATTGTAGGTCCACGTCTTGATGATGAGTGTGGGAGCCAAAACATGCCTAGGGCAGATAAGAGACTACACACTCAGGCGCCTCTAAACTGAGCATGAGATTCTTGACTTGATCCTTGATATCCGAGCATATTGCATTTCGCATGCATCATATCAGTTTGTATATTCGTAAATTATCGTATTGGGAGATTGTCGCTCAAGTCCTTGTTTTCATCTTGGGCACCCCATTCCACGGGGCAGGTCTTAGGTTGGATGGTTCGGACGACCAGGGCAGTGGCTAGAGCAGTTGGGTTTTCGGTGGTGATCCAGTGGAGGTTTTATGTGTGGTTTATCGTTTTCTCGTTCAGAATTATGTTTTCAATATGGTTGTATTAATGTTTAAGACTACTGTTTTTTGTTCTGTTTTCGTTTGGGTTGTAAGATGATTAAGTTATTTGGTTTTCGCTGTTTAATCGTTGTTATTAAGTTTTAATGTTGCATGCTTATTAGTCTGTATAGTGGTGGCTCGGGGTAAGGGCGCTACATTTGGTGGTATCAGAGCATGCATAGATTTTTGGGACATTAGTAATTCTGTTTTGAGGATTTAGAGGTTGATTTTGGTTTCCTTTCAGATGTCAGGAGACGGAAGCATTCACGGAAGTGTGGGACATGGTCGTTATGGCGACGATGAGGCTGTCCGAGAACATCATGGTAGAGATCGTGACGGCAGGCGTCACCGAGATCATGATGAAAGGAGACGTAGGAACCGTGTCAACATTATGGATTTCATGAAGATTGGACCTCCACCGTTGACCGGAGATGAGAATGCTGATGTTGCTTAAGCTTGGGTCGATATCATGGAGCAGTGTTTTCGAGTGCTACACTATGACGAGGACGAGAAGATGGAGGTAGCTGATTTCATGATCCAAGGAAAAGCTCGTAAAATGGTGGAAACCTGTTTTTGCCATTCTAGTTCAGCAGCATGGGCGGATTCGTTTGGAACATTTTCGTCAGGCCTTCATCAATCATCACTTTCCGCCAGCTCTTCGTCAGGCGAAGGAGATGGAACTGTTGACCATTAAGCAAGGAGATTCGAGCATTGAGGAGTACCAAAAGCATTTTACGGATCTATTGCCGTACGCTCCTCACATCAGTGAGAATTCTGCAGCAAAATATTCTCATTTTTTGAATGGTTTGAACCAGGAGATTTTTGATCGGGTTTCAGTCTGTGACGATCCTTCTTTGTACGAAAGATTAGTGAATCTTTGTCTTCAACCAGAATCAGTATTGCTAGGAGGAAGGCTATGCAAGCTAGCAAAAGTTCTAGTTCGTTGGGACCGAGGAGTCAGTCTTTCAAGAAGTCTGCATCTTCTTCTTCTTCCGGTTCTGGAGGGGGGTACAACTTTGGTAGGAAAAAGCTGCAATGTGGCCACTGCGGAGGAAATCACCAGACGGAAAATTGTCGAAAAGTAACAGGTGCTTGTTTCAACTGTGGTGGTTTTGGTCACATGAAGAGGGATTCCCCTAATTTGAAGAATCAGAGTATAGGCGGAGGTTTTATGGAAGGGTCTTACAGTGGAAAACAGTCTGAGGCCACTGTTCAACAGAAAGGTTTTCCTGCTCAAGGTTCTCGTCGTGGTGGAATATCACAAGGATCTCAGCAACGTCCACGAGTTCAAGGGCAAGTGTTTGCCCTAAACCAAGAACAAGCTGAGGAGCAAAACGAGAGAGTCATTGCAGGTAATTTTATCATATCTGGTATTCCTGCATATGTATTAATTGACACTGGGGCATCGCATTCACTCATAGCATCAATGTTTGTTAAGAAGCATAAACTACCCTACGTGTCATTTGATGTTTTGATGTCGGTGTCTACACCGATGGGACAAGAGGTTTTAGCTAAGCGACTTGTAGTAAACTGTTTGTCAGAGTTTGAGGGAAAATACTTGTCTTCCAATTTGATGATATTGGCTATGGAAGATTTCGATTGTATGATGGTAATCGACCTATTGACTAAGTATAGAGCGACGGTAGATTGTTATCAACGTCTCGTTCAGTTTCGTCCAGAAGGAGACGAGAATTGGTTTTTCTTCGGTGAGGGAGCTCAACCTCCAATGCCAGTAGTGTCTGCTGTAAAGGCACAACGGCTTTAGCGAAAAGAGGAGAAGGATACCTCATTTATGCTGTTGATGTATCGAAGGATGTGATCGACGTGAAGAACATTCCAGTTGTCGATGAATTTCCTGATGTTTTCCCCGATGAGATTCCTGGATTTCCTCCGGAGAGGGAAGTGGAAGCGGAGATAGAGTTGGTACCAGGAACCGCACCTATCTCCAGAGCACCTTATAGATTGGCACCAACGGAGATGAGAAAGTTGAAGCAACAGTTACAAGATCTACTTGACAAGGGGTACATTAGACCTAGTGTGTCTCCTTGGGGAGCACCAGTATTGTTCGTTAAAAAAGAGGATGAGTCTATGCGGCTTTGCATAGATTATCGACAGTTGAACCGAGTAACAGTGAAAAATAAATATCTGTTACCACGGATTGATGACTTGTTTGATCAACTGCAAGGAACTTCAATGTACTCGAAGATCGATTTACGGTCTGGGTATCATCAACTTCGAGTTCATCAACGTGATATCCCCAAGACTGCATTTCGAACAAGGTATGGGCATTACGAGTTCCTAGTGATGCCGTTTGGTTTGACGAATGCTCCTGCAGTATTTATGGATTTGATGAACCGAGTATTCAAGGAGTATCTTGACAAGTTTGTCATTGTCTTTATTGATGACATACTGGTATACTGTTGTAGTCTTGAAGAGCATGCACAACATTTAAGGATTGTGTTGCTAACCTTAAGGTATCACCAAATGTATGCTAAGTTGAACAAGTGTGAGTTTTGGCTCGACAGAGTTGTCTTCTTAGGACATGTTATATCCAAAGATGGGATATCAATGGATCCTAGCAAGATCGAAGCAGTATTGAGTTGGGCACGGCCGGAATCAGCTCAAGAGATAAGAAGTTTTCTAGGTTTGGCAGGATATTACCGAAGATTTATCTCAGGATTTTCTCAGATTGCCAAACCGTTGACACAGCTGACGTGTAAGATTGTGAAAATAGTTTCAATGAATTGCGTCAACATTTGACAACTGCACCATTTTGGCTCTGCCATCTGGATCAGGAGGGTACATTGTGTACACTGATGCATCACTTCAATGACTTGGGTGTGTTTTAACTCAGAATGGTCATGTGATTGCATATGCATCCGGACAGTTGAAGAAGCATGAAGAGAATTATCCAGTTAATGATCTGGAATTAGCAGCGATTGTGTTTGCTTTGCAGATCTGGCGACATTATCTCTACGGAGGGAGATTTGAGATTTTTACATATCACACGAGTTTGAAGTATATCTTCACTCAAGCAGAGTTGAATATGCGCCAAAGAAGATGGATGGATTTGTTAAAGGATTATGATTGCGAAATCAAGTATCATCCAGGATCAGCGAATCTTACAGTTGATGCTCTTAGTAGCAAGGTGAGATTATCTGACTTCAGACAAGTTTCATATGAAGTGTAATCCAAGATTGTTGTTCTCTGGGATTTCACTTCCGTCATAAGAAAGGAATGGAACACATTCGAGTAACTAGCATTTTATCTGAACCGAAGTAGTATGCCAAAATCAGAGAAGCTCAGTTTTCTGACCAGAAAGTGAAAAAGTTAGCAAGGTTAGCTAACGAAGACAACACATCTGGCTTTACGTTCCAAACAGATGGAACCTTGTGTCTGTCGGGAAGAATCGTAGTTCCAGAAGATTCTGAATTAAGAGACGAGATTTTATCTCAAGCCCATAGGAGTAAGTTGAGTATCCACCCTGGAAGCATGAAAATGTATAAGGATTTGAAGACCAGGTTTTGGTGGAAAGGTATGAAGAAAAGTGTTTACCAGTTTGTAGCCAAGTGTTTGGTTTGTCAGCAAGTGAAAGTTGAGCATCGACGACCAGGAGGATTACTTCAGAATCTTCCTATTCCTGAGTGGAAGTGGGAGTATGTGACGATGGATTTTGTCACCCACTTGCCGTTGTCTTCTAAGAATTGTGATGCAATTTGGGTTATTGTGGACCGACTGACTAAGTCAGCACATTTCATTCCGTATAGTCAAGAATATAGTTTCGATCGTATGGCAAGACTATACATCCAAGATATTCTTAAATATCATGGTGTGCCAACAAGTATAGTCAGTGACCGAGATCCACGTTTTACCTCAAGGTTCTGGGGAAGTTTTCAAAAAGCATTGGGAACGACATTGATCCCGAGTACTGCCTATCATCCAGAGACCGATGGTCAGTCTGAGAGGACTATTCAGGCACTTGAGGACATGTTGCGTGCTTGTGCTTTGGATTTTGGACCAGCATGTGGAGTTTGCATATAAAAATAGCTACCACAGCAGCATTGGTATGGCTCCATTCGAAGCATTATATGGTAGACGTTGTCGTACTTCATTGTTTTGGGACGAAGTAGGAGAATGACAAGTGCAAGGACCTGAATTAGTGCAACAAGCGATTGACGTAGTGGAATTGATTAAGAAGAGAATTAAAGCTGCACAAGATCGTCAATCGAGTTACGCGAATACCAAGCGTAAACCTCTACAGTTTCAATCAGGGGAAAAAGTTTTCCTTAAAGTTTCACCGTTTCGCAGGGTGATGAGATTTGGACACAAGGGAAAATTAGCCCCAAGATTCATCGGACCTTTTGAGATCTTGGAATGTGTTGGAAATTTGGCATATCGATTGGCTTTGCCGTCGTATCTGTCCAGCGTTCATAATTTCTTTCATGTATCTTTGCTACGACGGTATGTAGCAGATGAATCGCACGTTCTTGGTCCGACAGATGTTCAACTTGAAGAAGACTTGACTTATGTCGAGCAGCCACTTTTAATCCTGGGTAGGAAAGAGAAAAAGCTCAGAAACAAGACCATTCCACTTGTTCTAGTGTAATGGCAACGCCGAGCTACTGCAGAGGCGACTTGGGAGTTAGAGAGTCGTATGCGCTCAGAGTATCCGCATTTGTTTTGAGTTGTACCTTTGTAATCATGAGTTGTATTTTATTCAGTTGTTTTGTACTTCAGTTTTGATTTTTGAGGACGAAATCTTTTTAAGGAGGGGAGGATGTAATGACCCGAATTCTTATTTTGAATGAAGTATTAATTAAGAGATAATTAAAGAGTTGTTAATTAAGTATTATTAACGAATTGATAATTTGGGATTAATCTGTTGGATCCACCGAATTTTAAAAGGATAACCCGATCTACTTACGATTACGTTATCTCGAGAAATCCAACCAGACGAATGAGATTCTGACACGTGGCAGATAAGATTGATTCGGATTTTCAAACTAGTCCGGATGCAGCCTATAAATGGAAGTTGATTCTTTTGTTTCCTGCACCGTATCTTTTAGAGAGAGAGAGTTCTAGTCTTTTACCTTATGTTTTCTAGTCAGTTTTTAGGGTACTTTGGTGTCGGAAAGTTTCGGAGCTAGTGTAGACTCGAAGAGGGGTCGGTGAACTGAGATCGAGACATCATCAGCGGGCTGACGACGGACGCAGGTATAATCCTAAAGCCTTTAGGAAGAACTTTATAGCATGTTTGGTAATTCAGAATCTGATTTGATAGTTATTTCATATTGTTGGTATTGTCTAGGTTAAGAGCTTTCTGTCAGATTGTTTTAGTGAGGTACGTGATGTACTGACTGAGATATCCAAGCGTATTATACATACTTATATGCTGCATATTTATGTGTTGCATTATACATGTTTTACTGCTTTGGCATATTATGCATGACATATCATGTTGAGCCTGATATCTTTTGAGATATACCTCGTTTGTTGGGGCCGCTCAGCCCTATTCTGTATTGTGGACGATGGGGCATCGAGAGCTACAGTGTCCGACGGGACCCGCGGGCTCTGATGACCTGGACATTGTAGGTCCACGTCTTNAGATTGTCGCTCACGTCTTTGTTTTCATCTTGGGCACCCCATTCCAAGGGACAGGTCTTAGGTTGGACGGTTCGGACGACCAGGGCAGTGGCTAGAGCAGTTGGGTTTTCGGCGGTGATCCAGTGGAGGTTTTATGTGTGGTTTATCGTTTTCTCTTTCAGAATTATGTTTTCGATATGGTTGTATTTATGTTTAAGACTGCTGTTGTTTGTTCTGTTTTCGTTTGGGTTGTAAGATGATTAAGTTATTTGGTTTCCGCTGTTTAATTGTTGTTATTAAGTTTTAATGTTGCATGCTTATTAGTCTGTTTTGTAGTGGCTCGGGTAAGGGCGCTACACAATATCAGAAGAATCAGTCTAAAGAAGAATCGTATGCCTGCTACAATTGTGGCAAATCTAGTCATTTCATAGTAGACTGTCCTAAGCCAAAGAAGAACAGTCGATGATCAACTGAGAAAGAAAAGAAGCCCTATGAGCACAGAAGAAGGACCAAGGATGACAAGAAATCATTCCAAAAGAAACATGAAGTGCTTTTGGCTGAAGAGAGCAAATCTAAGTGGGCAGAAACTGACAGTGACGAGTCAGAACCTGAAAGCCCAATCAGTTCAAGTGAAGATGAGGAGGAAGTCAAGTGTTTAATAGCTGATGACATGGTAAATGAGTATCACAAACTTGCTCGATCATTTCAGAAGGTTAGAACTGAGCAAACTAATCCTAGTGAAAACAAAACAGAAACTGATAAGTCAGTTGAAGTGTTGAGTCTAAAAAAGAAGATTGCATAGCAAAAAGCTGAAATGATTGAAAATAAAGCCTTGATATGTAAGTTAAAAACTGAAATTTCAAAACATACTGAACTGATTCAAGCTTGGAACAAGTCTTCAGTTGCACTGACTGAAATGCAGAATTATCAAAAATCTGTTGCTGATAAAACTCGTTTGGGTTTTAACAATCGTAATGAAAATTCTGCAAGTGATACACAGCCAAATTTGAATGAAAACAAAGGAAACTACATTACCTTTGCAAAATCAACTACGATATGAATTCCCAGAACCTAGTAAACCAGCTGTTCAATTGACTGAAAGTAAGAACAAAGGCAAACGGTATGGAATTAGATATAACTCTGAGAGTTCAAATGATGAAAGAAACTGGTCACCTAAACGATTAAGTCGCAAAAATCAGTACTCAAGGAATGACTATTACAAATACTACAACTGTAAGCCAGTTCAGAAACGATATCAAAAGAATAGTCAGTTGAAGAAGGATACAAATCATATTGTTTCATCCTCACACCACACACACATTGCCAATAATTCGAGAAAGACCATTTGGAACACAGCAACTGGAAATTCAGTTAGACTGGTCCAAGTCTGGGTTCCTAAAGGACTAATCTGTTTAGGACCCAAATGAATATGGGTTCCAAAATTATATACTATGTGTGATTGCAGGTAACAGGATTAAACAAAGAATCAACTTGGTATCTAGACAGTGGCTGTTCGCGGCATATTACAGGAAATGAAAATTTGCTATCTCAACTGATCAAATATACTGAACCAAACATCAGTTTTTGAGACAACTCCAAAGGTAAAGCTGTGGGTAAGGGTAAGCTTATCCATGGTAACTTTACAATTATAGATGTTTTGCTAGTTGAAAATTTGAATTTTAACTTGATAAGCATCAGTCAGTTATGCGACAATAATTTCTCAGTTCAGTTTGACAGACACATGTGTTCGGGTAGAGACTCAACTGATGAGGTCATCCTAACTGGAAATCGTATTGGAAACACTTTCAAAGTCAATTGGACTGAACAACCTTATGCACCAGTTTGTTTCATTGCTTCCAAATCTTCAAAAAACTGGGTATTGCATAAGAGGTTGAACTACTTAAACTATAAATCTATTGCATATCTGAGTAACCATGATCTTGTAACTGGTTTGCCCAAATTAGATTTTTCAAAAGAAAAAGTTTGTTCAGCATGTCAGTTTGGTAAAAAAGAAAGATCTTTATTCAAAAACAAAGGTTGTAAATCTTCTTCCCGATAGTTAGAAATGTTACATATGGATCTTTTTGGTCCAATATTGGTAATGAGTTTAGGGGGAATGAAATACACCTTAGTGGTAGTGGATGATTTTTCAAGATTTACTTGGCTAATTTTTCTAAAATCCAAAGACCAAACTGTTGCACAACTGATTAAGCTCTTCAAAAGACTTTAAATGAAAAATCAGTTGGTATTGATCGAATAAAGTATGAGAGAGGGACTGAATTCATCAATCAAAATCTTTCAACTTTTTTAGAAAATACTGGAATCAAGCATGAGCTCTTAGCAGCTAGAACACCTCAGCAAAATGGTGTAGCTGAGAGAAGAAATCGAACCCTTAAAGAAGATGCTAGAACAATGCTTGCTGATTCTGGTATTTCTCAAAGGTTTTTGGCTGAAGCAGTAAACTTTGCATGTTACACTCCGAACAGATCGATGATTAATAAAAATCATGTGAAAATGCCATATGAGATCTGGCATGGAAGAAAGAGTGAGGTTTTTTATTTCAAATATTTGGCTGCAGATGTTTTATTCTTGATAATGGCAAAAATCATTTAAAAGCCTTGATGCTAAATCTGCAGAGGGAATATTTCTTGGATATTCTTCATTTAGCAAAGCATGTAGAGTCTTTAATAAAAGCTCTTTAAATGTTGAAGAATCCATTCATGTTGTTTCTGATAAAACTGTGCTAACTAATAAGCCAACTGATCCAGTTGAGCTAGTTGATTGATTTACAGAGATCAGTTTTGAGGATGTTAATGAAGAAGAAAATCACATAAAAAGGAATATCTTTCAAACACCTGAACCAGAAATACTAGATCAATCAGTTGAACAGGAACCTGCTCCTGATAATCAGTTGGTGGAGCAAACAAATAATATTCAGTTACCAACTGATACAGCTCCAACTGAAACTGAAAACATTCAGTTGTCAGTCGAAACACTTGCTGATATAGAAGCAGAAAATACTGAACTCAGATGGAAGAAATCACATCCTCCAGAATTGGTGATAGGTAATCCATCTGACCCGGTAAGAACAAGAAATCAAATGTTTAATTTTTCCATTCATTCTGCTTTTGTCTCACAACTGGAACCAAAGAAAACTGACGAAGCTCTTGTCGATCCTAACTGGATAAATGCAATGCAAGAGGAGCTAAATCAGTTTATCCATAACAATGCTTGGAACTTAATTCAAAGACCAGTTTGTAAAACAATTATAGATACAAAATGGTTTTCAGAAATAAACTGAACGAAGATGGTTCAGTTGCACGCAACAAAGCAAGACTTGTAGCACAAGGAGATAGGCAGGAAGAAGGAATTGACTATGATGAAATGTATGCACAGGTTGCAAGACTGGAAGCAAGCAGAATGTTCCTTGCCTATGCTTCATTCAAGAACTTTAAAGTTTACCAAATGGATGTGAATAGTGCATTTCCGAATGGTCAGTTGCAGGAAGAAGTTTATGTTGAACAACTACCAGGTTTTATCAATCACTCTTTTCCCGATCATGTCTATCATTTGAACAAAGCTTTATATGGTCTTAAACAAGCTCCAAGAGCTTTGTATGAGACACTTTCAAAATTCTTAACTGATCATGATTTTACTGTTGGAACGGTTGACAAGACCTTGTTCAAATTTTCTAAGGATGATCACATTTTACTTGTGCAAATATAGGTTGATATTATATTTGGGTCAACTAACCCCAAATTATGTGAGAAATTTGCCAAGTTAATGCAGGACAAATTTGAGATGAGTATGATGGGTGAACTGACATTCTTTCTCGGACTTCATGTGAAGCAACTGGAGACTGGTATTTTTATCAGTCAAACCAAATACACGAAAGAATTTCTTAAGAAATTTGACATGGAAACATGTTCACCTGCCAGCACTCCCATTAGTTCATCAGTCAAACTGGACAATGATCAAGGGGGAATATCAGTTGAGACGACAATCTACAGAGGTTTAATAGGTTCATTATTGTACCTAACCGCTAGTCATCCTGATATTGTATTTGTTGTTTGCATGTGTGCTAGATTTCAAGCAAATCCTAAGCAATCGCATTTTTCAGTTGCCAAAAGTATTTTAAAATATCTAAAAGGCACTCAAAATGTGGGATTATGGTACGTTAAAGACTCTTCTTTCAATTTAGTTGGATATTCAGATGCAGATTATGCAGGATGTAAGCTAGATCGTAAAAGTACTAGTGGATCTTTTCAGTTTCTAGGAGACAGACTGATCTCATGGTTCAGCAAGAAGCAAACATCCGTAGCCAATTCCACAACTGATGCATAATACCTTGCTGCTGGAAGCTGCTGTGCCTAACTGCTCTGGATTCAGCAACAACTGAAAGACTATGGAGTTGATGCTAAAGAATCTCCCATATTTTGTGATAATACAAGCACGATTGCAATAACTTACAATCTAGTTCTTCACTCAAGGACCAATCACATGGATGTCAGACATCACTTCATCAGAGATCATGCTTTGAAGAAAGCTATCAGACTGGAATATGTGTCAACTGAACAACAAGCTGCTGACATCTTCACCAAACCATTACCAGAGGCTAAGTTTTCTCATTTCGCAATATAATTGGTTTAATTGATTTATCTTAATTTTATCAGTTTATTGCTGATATATCAGTTGTTATTCACTTTTAACAGTTAGTCATTTATATACTATTAATCGTTCAGTTAATGAATTGTCTGACAACTGATATCAGTTATGTTATTGTTGCACCAGTTGATATTCATTTTTAACCTTTCGTCTTTTATCTGTTAGTACTCATTCAGTTAAATGAACTATTTGTCAACTGATTTAAGTTTTATTGCAGAAAAGTAAAAAGACAACAATAAATCGAAACTTCAGTCAATTTGAAAAAAATTGGAACCAAACTACACGATTATTTCCCTTTCTACGGCATCTTGCCAGAGGGTTAACCAATTATTCAAATCTTGACAGTACAATCTCCTATAAGATTCTGAAGAAGAGATCTTCTCAAACGTGTTCCACTCCTTCCACAACATAATGTGCATCAGAACTTGATTAGTAACTAGCTGTGAGACATGGGTGACATCAAATTGCCGGAAATACTTCCTAGCAATAGTTCTTTGTCTGACTTTAGGGACTTCTCCATGAAGCCTTATACTCTGAAGATCATGCACCTTCATCCAAGAAGGCATGACACCTAAGCAGACTTTTTCTTGGATGCTTTCTTTCAAAATCTCTATTTGACGAAGTGTTTATGAAGAAACCGGGAAGTTGGAACTGCTTTCACTAGACATGCTATTATCGGAAGAATAGAAGAGGACGAAGAGACTCAAGTCAACTAAAAGCTTTTAACTAAGCATGTGCGGTAGTGACACATGATAGAAAATCTTGGCATCCACGTTTAATAAGCTTCCTCGCACATAGACAAGAGATAATGTGCGGCATTTGCTTGTTTCTCGCCGCCTCAAAGAGAAATGATTTACCACTAGGCGGTCGAATAAACACTGATCGGTGAAGAAAATCAATCGAAGTTCCATTTGCTGATAACCAATCCATCCCAAATATAATATCAAATTCAGGCATGGGAAGCACAATAAGATCTGCCCGAACCACATCTTTGAATAAACGAAGCTCCAGATTCTTGACAATTTTGGACGTGAGCATTTGATCGCCGGAAGGAATAGAAACTTTGAAACCCAAACCAATATCTTGAGGAGTAATATTCAGTCTTTTGATGAAGGTTTCAGATATGAATGAATGTGTAGCTCCTGAATCTAGCAGAGCATAGGTAGCTATCCCTTGAATGATAATCCTCCCTACGGCGAAAATGTCTTTAAAATCTTTTCGTGTTAAAGCTTAAGGAATTTCTACCTTTAATTTCCCAAAATTATGTGAAGATTGCGCGTTGAACTCAAGCATTTCTTGAAAAATTGCATTTTAGTCCTTCAATTTTTAATTTTTTTTCTCAAACTTTGCTTTTTTGTCCCCATATTTTTGAATATTTCCAATTTGATCCTTATATTTTTTTGAAATTTACGTTTTAGTCCCTTCAAATTTCGAAAATTATATCTTTGACCCGTAAGAATTCGGAAATTTCACTTAGGTCCCAAAACTTTCGGTTAAATACATTATGGCCCTTACATTGTCGAAAATTTGCACTTAGACCCCTCAATAAATTTCGAAACCCTTACTAACCATTAATTATGATTTTTCCTTATTTTTTGGCCCTAAAACTTTTTATTTGGAATTAATTCATCCTTTACACAAATAAGGCACAAATTTCCATATTAATTTCTAGGGTTTCTCAAATCATAGCTTAAATCCAACTAAGGTGGAACATGCAGCCAAATTACCACTATGTTTAACTTGATCCCAATTCAATTCAACTAACCAATTTAACACCTCATGTAATAAGAGCAATATAAAAATGTTAAATGACTAGGTTACCCGTGATAAGAGTAGTATCTGCCTCCTCCTCAGCTTCTTCAGCATTTATAACATAAGCTCGTCCCACAGTAGGTGCTTTCCTCTTTGGGAAATCAACAGCCTTGTGCCCATTCTCCTTGCAGTAGAAACACTTGAATGTCCCCCATTCACATTTGCAAAGATGTAAACGGTTGCACTCCTTGCATGGTTGCCTCTCAGCAGGCTTTGGTGCTCTAGGATTTTGTGGCCTTTGCTGTGTTTGCTTCTTGCCTTGACCCTAGGGCTTTTGAGGCCCTTGAGGTCTAGGAGGACCCGTATATGGTTTTTTGTTTGGCTGATTGTTATTATGGTGTTGTTGCCTCTTGCGCTACATTTCAAACTCTATGTCCCTCAAAGATTGCTCGGACTGGAATGCACAAGTAGTAGCAGTAGCGTAATCCAAAGGATGCATCATCATAACATTATTTCGTAAGGTTGGTCATAGACCATCCATGAAGTGTCTAAGATTTTCTCCAGGATCTCTTGAAATAAGGGGTACAAAGTGAAAATCCCTATCAAATTTCTTCACAAACTCAGCAACAGTCAAGTCTCCCTGACGGAGGCTCATAAACTCCCTCTTCAGTCGCCCTCTAACATCAGCAGTAAAATATTTATCATAGAATATCTCCTTGAAACGAGCCCAAGTAATAGTAGCAAGATTAACACCATGCTCGGCTCCTTCCCACCATAAAGAAGCATCATCCCTAAACAGGTAAGTGGCACACCTCACACGGTCAGCATCTTGAAAGGGGATCGGTTACGGTGACCGGAAGCGCAACGGAAGTTTAAAAATCAAATTTTTATGTAAAAATTTCGGCCACCTCCATATCTTGGTGTAGCAAATACAAAAACAACAAAATGTCATACATAGTGTGTTTAGAAAAATTATACCTATCAACCTCTTGAGGTTGATGAATGGCACCAACCAAGTTGTAAACAACTTGGCTCTTGAATGGATGAAGATCTACAAGCTTCCTCCTCCTTCAAAAATTAGGCCCACCACTTGCTAGGTAAATCCCTTCTTGTTTTGCACTAGAAAAACAAGAAGATTTTTCAATGAGAAGAATATTTCTTCCTCAACACTTGAAGAAGAAAAATGAGAGAAAAACTTGGAGAGAAGTGTGTGTAATTTTCGGCCAAGGTGTGTCTAATGGGGGGAAGGGAGACTTGTCTTGGACATGCAAAAAGTTGAAAGCAAAAGTTGCATGCCATGCCTTGAAAACACAAAAAGTAGTCTCCCAACCTTTCACCTCCCATGCATGTATATTATATGGTTTTTAATCAAATTAAAAACCATGGACTAAATTTAATTATCTCAAACATATTTGAGACTAATTAAACATTACTTGAATTTACCCAAGTCCCACTAGTTAAATAATTATTTTAATTGAGCTCTACAAGACTCAATATGATTTAATTAATCCAACACTTGAATTAATTTAATTATTTGGACTCTACTAGGTCCACTAGTGTTTAATTAATTCAACACTTGAATTAATTTAATTTAGTCCATAATAATGTTTATGAAAATCACAATTTTCAAATACATTATTCACTTGGCCAAATTTTAATTTAGGAACACTTCCATAAATTAAAATTTACATTTCTCTCATAGAAGTCATACTTCTATTTTTCCTTACGCCTATAAACTCATTTATAAGCCGTTCAACACATTGAACTATTTTCTCCTTTATAGAAGTCATACTTCTAATTTTCCTTACGCTTATAAACTCCTTTATAAGCCGTTCAACACATTGAACTATTTTACTTCTCAACGGGATCTAGAAAGCTAGTACTTGTGTGGCCCTCAATGGTTCATTGATACAACTAGCCGTGGGTTCACATCTCCATGTGATTCGGACTAAACATGTCCTTATATGAGCTTACCCCAATTGCTCCATTCTTATTTATCAACTCCTTGATAATAAGAACGTCAGAACTCGAGTCTGATAGTACCCAACCAATCATGTTAAACGCCTAGCAGCATCGCTTACATGATTCCCTAGGTATCAAATGATAGTGCCTGCAAGAACCATTCAATTATGGTTAGCGTACAGTACGGTCCCTTCAACTCATATATCTCGACCGATTCGACAACCATTGGTATATCGAGAGTTGTCAATGAATCGATACTATGTGTCATGTCGTAGTTGCATCGATGGTGTAATCTATGAAACCCCTTTCATAATTACCATCATAATCTGATCAGAGATTTTAAAATACATATACATGAAAAACACATAGGATATCCATACCCGTAGGTAAGCGGTGAATCCCCGACTACAATGCATCGACTCCTATATGTTTCGACAGAACACCCAACCTTGCCACCTGATGACCCCATGAGAGTCGGTAAACAAGTCAAAGTGTAATTCTAGCACATAGAGTCTCAATGTTGTCCCGGGTCATAAGGACTAATGGTGTACAACCATAAACTAGGACTTTTCCACTCGATAAGTGAGAACCACTTGGAAAGTCCTTTAATGGAGGGTTGTTCAGTGCACTCTACCAGGAGCACCTATCTGCATGCTCGGACATCACAATGTCCCCTACCAATGAAACATGGTACTCACATCGCAGATACTAGTCTCAAGCTCGAGCGGCCTATATCCTTCTTAGCGGCGGCTGAATCGACTAGGAACCGTTTAGAATATACAGTATTCCAAATATGAGTTTCATGATACTCATCATATGAGCATCTCATATTCTTTCTACTATTTGTATATTCAAGGGCTTTATCTATGCAACTAGCATGGGTATATAGATAAAGATGTGCCAAAACAATAATTTCAAATATTATTAAAATAAAGATTGCTTATACATAGAGTTTCATTGTGAACACTCGGCCAACACTTGGCTCGACGTGCACCTACTCTAACAATCTCCCACTTGCACTAGAGCCAACTACCCATATACTTCAAACCAATTGATTCGCGATGCATCTCGAATAATGGTTCAGGTAAAGGCTTAGCTAGTGGATCAGCAACATTATCTGCGGAGCCGACTTAGTCGATAGACACTTCTCTTTCCACAATCTCTCCGAGGATGTGGTACTTTCTCAATACTTGTTTGGATTTCTGATGAGACCTTGGCTCCTTTGCCTGAGCTATGGCTCCCGTGTTTCACAAAACACCGGGATAGGAGCAACTCCATTAGGAATGACGTCCAACGCTTGGACGAAATTCCTTATCCAAACAGCCTCCTTTGCTGCATCCGATGCAGCAATGTATTCGGCCTCAGTGGTGGAATCCGCAGTACTGTCTCGCTTGGAACTCTTCCAAGAGACAGCAGCACCAATGAGCATGAATACGAACCTAGAGGTTGACTTTGAGTCATCGATATCGCTTTGGAAGCTAGAGTCGGTATAGCCTTCCAATTTCAGTTCTCCACCCCATAGACCAATAACAACTTACTGGTCCTTCTCAATTACTTGAGGATGTCTTTCACAGTTTTCAAGTGTGGAAGACCAGGGTTCGATTGATATCTATACACTACACTTAGTGCTAAAACCACGTCAGGACGTGTAGATATCATCCCATACATGATGCTACCAATCGCAGATGCATAAGGAATGCTCGTCATCGCCGCTATCTCTGCATCAGTCTTGGGAGACATAGACATGGATAGGGACACGCCATGACACATTGGTAGATGTCCTCTCTAGGACTCATCCATCGAGAACCGCTTCACGATGGTATCATGTATGTGGACTGGGTGAGACCAAGCAATCTTCTTGAACTATCTCTATAGATCTGTATTCCCAATACAAAAGATGCTTCACCCAAGTCCTGCATCGAGAACTTACTCGCTAACCATATCTTAGTTGATTGCAACATTCCTACATCATTCCCAATGAGTAGAATGTCATCAACATAAAGCACAAGGAATGTCACCACACTCCCACTGACCTTCTTATACACACAGGGTTCCTCAGGATTCTTAGTAAAACCAAACTCTTTGATTGTATTATCGAATATGAGGTTCCAACTCCTAGATGCCTGCTTTAGACCATAAATAGATCTCTGAAGTTTGCATACCATATGCTCACTTCCGATAGATGTAAACCTTTCAGGTTGAGACATGTAAATCACTTTCTTAAAATCCCTATTAAGAAAGACTGTCTTGACATCCATCTGCCATATCTCATGGTCATACCATGCAGCCATGGCTAGCAATATCCTTATAGACTTGAACATTGCAATTGGAGAAAAGGTTTCCTCAAAGTCAACTCCTTGTCTTTGAGTATATCCTTTTGCCACCAATCGCTCCTTGAAGGTCAATACCTTCCCATCCGCCCCAAGTCCCTATGGGAACCGTTCCCTCAGGTGGATCCATAAGATCCCACACTTGGTTCGAATGCATGGAATTCATCTCAGATTCCATTGCTTCAAGCCACTTGGATGAATCGGCATCAGATAACGCTTCCTTGAAGGTCCTTGGATCACATCCATGAATAGGCTCATCATGGCCCTCTTCAAGAAGCAGACCATACCTCATAGGTGGTCTCGAGACTCTCTCGTATCTTCTAGGAGCTTGTATCTCCTCTCTTGGCTCTTCGGGTGTGGGTTCTACAATTGTGGGTGTCTCTCGAACCTCTTCGAGTTCTATCATCTCCCCTTTTCTATCCAATAGAAATTCCTTTTCCAAAAAGGTTGCATTCTTAGAAACAAACACCTTTGTTTCTTGGGGATGATAGAAACAATATCCAACTTAATTCCTTGGATATCCCACAAAGTTACATAAAATGGATCAACAATCCAATTTTATCTCCCACTACCTGCTTCACATAAGCAGGGCCCCCATATTCTAAGACAAGAATATTTGGGAGACTTACTCATCCATATCTCATATGGTGTCTGCCTTTAAATGGACATTTAGTGGAATATCTTTCAATTTTAAGTTATAGAGATCGTCTTCAAGTTCACCAGTACCAATCAAACATTCATTCTTGTAAATATTGCAAACACCTTTGCCAAATAAACAAGAATATCCATCTTTATCAACATAGAAATGGAAACAATGTTTTCTTACCAAATCAGGTACAAACAAAACATCTCTTAAAAATAACTTAAAATCATTGTTCAACAATAAGTAAACATCTCTTAAGGTCTTGGCAGCAACTCTTGCTCCATTGCCCATTCTCAAGAAGGTCTCACCTTCCTTGAGCCTCCTACTTCTTCCCATCACCTGCAACTCATTACAGAGATGTGAGCCACAGCCGGTATCTAATACCCAAGAAGTAGAGTTAATTGAAATGTTTACTTCGATAAAGAACATACCATTTCCAGAACCCTTCTGGGCAAGATATTCCCAGCAGTTACGCCTCCAATGTCCAGGCTTCTTGCAGTGATGACATTCATCAGCAGTCTTGTCAGCCTTAACTGGTGTGGCTGCCACAACGGGATTCGGAGATTGCCTCATCAAGGGCACGTTCTTCTTGGGACGTTGGAAAGAACGCTTCTTTCCCTTCCCATGTGGATCAATCTTCGTACCAGATGAAGAACCCACATAAAGAACCAGCTTCTCATTCTTGATGGTGGACTCAAAGGTCACAAGCATGTTCACCAACTCCTCAAGGGTCGGCTCCATCTTGTTCATATTGAAATTCACCACAAAAGGATCAAACGAGCTAGGCAGTGACAAGAGTAACACGTCAGTGGTCAACTCCAAAGGCAACATCAAATCCATGCCAACGAGCTTGTCCACGAGCCCAATCACTTTTAGGCCATGCTCATGGACCGAGGCCCCATCTCGCATGCGTAAAGTGATTAGCTCCTTGACGGTAGCATGCCGAAGAGGCCGTGTTTGCTCTCCAAAGAGCTCCTTGAGATGCAAATGAATGTCAGCAGCACTCTTTGCATCCTCAAAACGCCTCTGTAGCTCATCATTCATAGAAGTCAGCATATAACACCTGGCTTTCAAGTCATGGTCACACCATTCCTTGTAAGTCTGCAATTCCTCAGGAGTGCAGTCAGTCGGAGCCTCAACAGGGGGCGACTCAGTAAGTGTATATGCTATCCTTTCCGAATTCAAGACGATTTTTAGGTTTCTTAGCCAAGTGAGGTAATTAGGTCCGGTTAACATGTGTTTGTCGAGTATTGCAGATATCGGATTGCGAATCGAAGACATTGTCAATTTGTACTGAAAAGTGAAAACAGATAAATGTTGATGACTATTTCAAAATATTTAGTAAGATATAAAGTATGGACTTTTACTTTATAAATATTCGCTCCCACTGTTTTGACATCTTTCACTACCCTCTAGTGAAAACGGGAAACTCCTTTCCTCAGTAGGTACGTAAGGTCCAACTAGCGAATTATGATCCCGAATAATATCAGCCAATCACAATTCCTAAAAGGTAGTTTCCAATTGCATCTCCATGCAACCCTCTACGTAAACTTTTGTCTCACGTTTGATTAGGACCCAATAATATGACGTCGTTCATCTTCACGTGTCAAGCCTAACCCATCGATATTGAACCTTAATGGACGGTCGCCATGAGTTCCCTCAATAATATGAGCCGAAATCATGGGAGTTCCACGTAGTTCACATCACCATGTCAATGGATGTCACAGCTTTCCGGCACCCAAGGCCCCCCCAATAATATGAGCCGAGCCCCGAGCACGGGTAGCGTTCATCATGCACCCATTGTCGATGGAAGACATGGAAATTATAAACAAATTTATAATTCCCCTTTTCGGGCTTGATATTAATTTTGAATCTTATTCAAAATGAGGGTTTTTAATTTTGAAAGGTCTCATCATTAATTTTATTTAAAAGCTCGCCATGTTTGATCGTATGTTTGCCGGATTCATGCAACTTTGTTATTATCATAATAATAACGCACATACTCATTATTTATAACATATCATGCATATATTATAAACAGTAAACAAAACAAGGATGATCAATCGCCCCAAAACTAATGGCCCGTGTGAGCTAAACACGGGCCTAGGTCCAATCCTAGGGAAATGCACGGGATGCAAATGCAACTATTACATTAGCTTCCAATATTTACATGTCTTCGATCTTCATAATCATCATGGCCACCATCTTCCAATCTTGATCATCCACTATACTAATATTTACAAATAAATATCCATGGCAAATAGGGATACATCTCATGGGGTGGGAACGGGCCATAAACCAAGCCCACTTTATAAATTTGATAATTATTACAATCATTCAACACAAAATATCCTAGCATACACCTAGCAAATTGGGCTTGGGCTTTTGATCATCCTTCATGCATAATATCACATATCATACACCATCAATTAATTATCACAATAATTAATTGATCCAATATTATATATCTTGATCCAATCACTAACCGCCACGATTATAAACTAAATTAACAAAGTATACAAACACCTTTGTCTACTTTCAAATTAATTTATTTATAACCGAATTTCTTGTAAATCACCATTTACTATAAATAATTAAAGTCCAACTTAAATTATTTATTTCATGAGAAAATATTTGCAACTTTTGTAAATTTAAACTTAAGGGCCCAAAAATTCATTTTTCACCAAAAACATTTCGGCCCATTTAAAATTTCACAAATGTGTTAGCCATCCAATGGCCCAACAACTCAAGGCCCATGACACTTTGATACTTCAAAACACCTTTTGAAAACCCTAGTCGTCATCACCGTCGCCGGAGCTCCGTCGCCGGATTCGGGCAACAAAAAAAATTTTTTTTTTTATTATATATAGGGGCTGTTCGGGCAGCCCCTCGGGCTGCCCTTGCTGCCCGAAATGGGCAGCCCCTCGGGCAGCCCGAGCTGCCCGAAATGGGCAGCAACTTGCTGCCCAAAAATCCCCCGAAACCGGCCTTGATTCGATGCAAAATTTTATCTCATGCGGTTAGAAATGAACCTCAACATAATATTATGTATTTACTACACCAAAATCGTAACCATAGCTCGGATACCACTTGAAAGGGGATCGGTTACGGTGACCGGAAGCGCAACGGAAGTTTAAAAATCAAATTTTTATGTAAAAATTTCGGCCACCTCCATATCTTGGTGTAGCAAATACAAAAACAACAAAATGTCATACATAGTGTGTTTAGAAAAATTATACCTATCAACCTCTTGAGGTTGATGAATGGCACCAACCAAGTTGTAAACAACTTGGCTCTTGAGTGGATGAAGATCTACAAGCTTCCTCCTCCTTCAAAAATTAGGCCCACCACTTGCTAGGTAAATCCCTTCTTGTTTTGCACTAGAAAAACAAGAAGATTTTTCAATGAGAAGAATATTTCTTCCTCAACACTTGAAGAAGAAAAATGAGAGAAAAACTTGGAGAGAAGTGTGTGTAATTTTCGGCCAAGGTGTGTGTAATGGGGGGAAGGGAGACTTGTCTTGGACATGCAAAAAGTTGAAAGCAAAAGTTGCATGCCATGCCTTGAAAACACAAAAAGTAGTCTCCCAACCTTTCACCTCCCATGCATGTATATTATATGGTTTTTAATCAAATTAAAAACCATGGACTAAATTTAATTATCTCAAACATATTTGAGACTAATTAAACATTACTTGAATTTACCCAAGTCCCACTAGTTAAATAATTATTTAAATTGAGCTCTACAAGACTCAATATGATTTAATTAATTCAACACTTGAATTAATTTAATTATTTGGACTCTACTAGGTCCACTAGTGTTTAATTAATTCAACACTTGAATTAATTTAATTTAGTCCATAATAATGTTTATGAAAATCACAATTTTCAAATACATTATTCACTTGGCCAAATTTTAATTTAGGAACACTTCCATAAATTAAAATTTACATTTCTCTCATAGAAGTCATACTTCTATTTTTCCTTACGCCTATAAACTCATTTATAAGCCGTTCAACACATTGAACTATTTTCTCCTTTATAGAAGTCATACTTCTAATTTTCCTTACGCTTATAAACTCCTTTATAAGCCGTTCAACACATTGAACTATTTTACTTCTCAACGGGATCTAGAAAGCTAGTACTTGTGTGGCCCTCAATGGTTCATTGATACAACTAGCCGTGGGTTCACATCTCCATGTGATTCGGACTAAACATGTCCTTATATGAGCATACCCCAATTGCTCCATTCTTATTTATCAACTCCTTGATAATAAGAACGTCAGAACTCAAGTCTGATAGTACCCAACCAATCATGTTAAACGCCTAGCAGCATCGCTTACATGATTCCCTAGGTATCAAATGATAGTGCCTGCAAGAACCATTCAATTATGGTTAGCGTACAGTACGGTCCCTTCAACTCATATATCCCGACCGATTCGACAACCATTGGTTTATCGAGAGTTGTCAATGAATCGATACTATGTGTCATGTCGTAGTTGCATCGATGGTGTAATCTATGAAACCCCTTTCATAATTACCACCATACTCTGATCAGAGATTTCAAACTACATATACATGAAAAACACATAGGATATCCATACCCGTAGGTAAGCGGTGAATCCCCGACTACAATGCATCGACTCCTATATGTTTCGACAGAACACCCAACCTTGCCACCTGATGACCCCTTGAGAGTCGGTAAACAAGTCAAAGTGTAATTCTAGCACATAGAGTCTCAATGTTGTCCCGGGTCATAAGGACTAATGGTGTACAACCATAAACTAGGACTTTTCCACTCGATAAGTGAGAACCACTTGGAAAATCCTTTATGGAGGGTTGTTCAGTGCACTCTACAAGGAGCACCTATCTGCATGCTCGGACATCACAATGTCCCCTACCAATGAAACATGGTACTCACATCGCAGATACTAGTCTCGAACTCGAGCGGCCTATATCCTTCTTAGCGGCGGCTAAATCGACTAGGAACTGTTTAGAATATACAGTATTCCAAATATGAGTTTCATGATACTCATCACATGAGCATCTCATATTCTTTCTACTATTTGTATATTCAAGGACTTTATCTATGCAACTAGCATGGGTATACATATAAAGAAGTGCCAAAACAATAATTTCAAATATTATTAAAATAAAGACTGTTTATACATAGAGTTTCATTGTGAACACTCGGCCAACACTTGGCTCGACGTGCACCTACTCTAACACATCTCCCATATTCAGATAACGAAAGTGTACCTCGAGTGAACGAATCCAACTCTCAGCAGCAAAGGGATCGGTAGTGCCAGAAAATTCCTTCGGCCCTAGCTTCCGGAACTGATCATATATGTCATGTTGTGGCCTAGGTGCCTACTGTAACTGCTGCTGTAACTGTTGCTCAAAGAAACGAGTCATCCTCTCTAACGCACGAGTAGCAGCATCCCCTGGAGGAGGTGGTGGTGGTGCATTCCCTTGATGGTTCACACTGTTCTCGGCTTGATTCTCATTAACAGGGGCACGTCTAGGAGGCATTTTATCTGAACGTTTTCCAATTTCTAACGTAACCAACATGCATTTTAAATCTAAGTTTTCTAATCATGTAAATTATCCTTACTCATTTAGCAATTTAAGCATTCAAAGCATATATACTCAAAAAGCTAGTAAACATATAACGTAAACATATTATTCATGTCATCATGTAGGTAACATCATACTGAATTTTATAAAGCATGTAAAGTTTACAAATTGAGGCTTGACGACTGATCTTTCCGGCGCTGATGGTCGCACAACCATTTACAAGACCTTTGCTCTGATACCAAGTGAAACGTCTGCTATTCTTATTGCTTTAGAAGTAATAGGAAAAAAAATTTAACTTACCATGAAAACGGCCGAAACCTTAACAATACATAAAAATATTTTTATAAAATATTTTGCATCATTTAAAATAAACCAACCAACTAGTATTTGAAAATTAAAGGAAATATCTCAAAACATAAAATCATCAAACGTTTGCCAAACCTAAAATGCAATAAATTTGAAAAGTATCACCCTCTCAAAAACAACTTATAAGCATAAATAAATAGTCTTAAAAATCTTTAACGTGAATCATAAACGTAAATCATAAGTGCGGAAAAGTAGAAGCGCTGGTCCTCGGGTTATGTGCACCTTCAGTCAAGTCAGGTCAACCATCAAGACCTCCATCAAACTCAACTGCATCCATCACACCTAGTAAGTATAAAGACTCAACACACCATAATCCTTACAACAAATATTACGTATAAAATCACAAACAACAGTGAAAATACTTTTACGTAAAAATAACATTTTCATGACATGCATAACATAAACCTCAACCTTTTTCCTTTACTTCATTCATAACATGTATCCTTTTATCGTTATCATAACCATTTTTCTTTTTTATTGAATTCAGATCGTTAATTGTGACTTTCCTCGTCCTCAAAATTCGATGGATCCATCTACATGTAACCACAGTACTGGGCGGCGGAGACATCAACGACACTTTCTTGTCAACTGAGCTTTGTCCTATCCTCATCGAATGGAAATACGATCGTCGGGCTCCCTCTGGGGCCTTCTCCCATAAATGGGCTCTCTCTGGAGCCTTTTCCCTTATATTTCTTATTCTCATATCCTCAGCAGTCACAATTACTTCACTTCATTCAACGTTTTACATTTTCATCACTTTATAAAAATCATGTATTTAATATTCTTTTTCCTTTTAAAAACAAGCATGCAGCATATCCTTTTTAACTTTATCGTTTTGTCATAAATTCCATAAATGAATCATAAAATTCCATAAACCTTTAACATAAATATTTTAACATATCAAAAAACTTAAACATTCAAACTAATCATAATAGCACATAAAACAGCATTCCGAGCACTGCCATGACGTTTACTAATTTTCGGGTGTAAAATTACCGTTTTACCCCTATACGTAAAATTTCACGATTCTGACTTTTTCATAATTTATTTGACTCTAACATGACCCACATAATTATTTAAGCATGAATTAATTTTCCCATAATTTTATTTAGCTTAAATAATAGACTTTTTAATTTATCTTTAATTATTCGCTTTTAATGCGTTTTAATCCTGAATAATTTCAAACTTAAATATAAAATTCCTAAATTCAAAACTTAGCCTTTTGATAATTCTTTGACCCTCGTGAACCATGACTCGACCCCCGTGAGCCATGTTTCTATTATTTTTCTCAAAGAAAACCCTATGTTTTTAACTAAACAAGTATGTCTATCGAACTGAACTGAGAAATTGTTGTCGCATAACTGACTGATGCTAATCAAGTTATACTTCAAATTCTCAACTAATAACACATCTTGGATAATAAAGTTACCATGGATAAACTTACCCTTACCCACAGTTTTACCTTTAGAGTTATCTCCAAAACTGATGCTTGGACCATTATATTTGATCAGTTGGGATAGACGTTTTGCATCCCCTATCATATGTCGTGAAAATCTACTATCCAGATACCTGATTGTTCATGAGTACCTTTCACCTGCAATCACACACAGTACACAATTTTGGTACCCACATCTATTTGGGTCCTAAACTGATTAGTCCTTTAGGAACCCAGACTTGGATCGGTCTCACAGACTTTCAAGTCGCTGTGTTCCAAATGGTTTTACCTTTCTTGTGTGTGCTACGTGTGTAGTGTGGAGATGAGACAATATGAGGTTTAGCCTTTTTCAACTGGTTGTTCAGCCGATATCTCTTCTGAAGGATCGAGTGTGCTAGTGCCTTCCAAGGCATTTCAAACACTATATTCTCCAATGAACTGCAATTGCTCGTGTTCTAAGAATATTAACACCGATGAATTAAATTGAGTTTGGTTTAAAACCAAGAGGAAGAAACTCGAAGTAATCCTTTGTGAAGAAGAATGTTATTAGAAAATATTTTAACTTATGTAAAATGAATAACTGAGAAAGACTAGATTAGTTTTTGCATTCTTCAGTTCAGTTATGGTGACAACTGAACTGACGAATACTCTAACTGATCAAAACAATTTGAAAACAGCAGTTAATCAGTTAAATACACAAGATATGTTTATGGATGTTCGGAGACTTCAACTGCTCCTACGTCACCCCTTCTACCACCACGGGTAGGATCCACTAGAAGACTTTGTTTTATAGAACACTTTGTACAAACTGTAAGGTCCAAAATTAAGACGACGTAATCCAACTGCATGCAAATCTAGGAAATATGGGAAAATGGCTAATTAATTGATTTTAATTGCTTAATTGATCATGTGACATACATGACTACATGTTAAATAGGATTTTATTATCATTATGCATAAAACTGTATTTTTAAGGATTAATCAAGTTGGGATCGAGGAACGGAGACCGATGGCTGAAAAACGTAAAATGTTTTTATTAAATAATTAATTTAATTATTTAAAATATGAGTGATGCTTTTTCATATTTTTGAAAATAAGGAGTTTTGAGGTGATTTTATACTCCGGGAGGAAAATTTTATCGGTATCGGTTTTTCAAACAAAAATGCGAACTTAATGGCAACCCGGCTAATAAATTCACAAACTATCCTAAACAAAATAATTTTTATTATTTAACTAAAGATTATTGGGCCTAATTGAGGGCTTAATAGGCCTAAGCCCAATTAGTAGAATAATTTACTTTAAAAGATGATTAAAACCCCTTTTCCCCACTCACATAACACACGGCCACACACTTTCAAACAAGATCAAACTCTCCCCATCACATTAACACACACACCACACGAAGGAGTTAAGAGAAAATTCGAAAGCTTCAAGGGTTGTCAAGCCTAGGTCCTCCGCGCCATCGTTCTTCGTCGTCAACGTATATTCGTGCGTTTAAAACGCAAAGGCACGCGATACGTCTCATTTTCTCGTCTATCACATCGTATTATCATTTTTAATTACGTGTGTATGAAAAGCATGGTGTTCTTATTATTATTTTCGGATTTGTGCATATACATGAGATAAACTAATGGTTATATGTTCCAATTCATGTCCTATACATGTAAGAGGCTGCCATGATGTTAGGTATGGATCAAGTAAATCTTTTGCATGTTTTAGAGACTTACACACATGCCTTAAACACTACAAAGCCAAAGGAAGCAAGCAACAGCGCAGGAAACGTCTTTTAGTGCTGTCTTGCATTTGGGGTGATAGGATTTGTGCATATACATGAGATAAACTAATGGTTATATGTTCCAATTCATGTCCTATACATGTAAGAGGCTGCCATGATGTTAGGTATGGATCAAGTAAATCTTTTGCATGTTTTAGAGACTTACACACATGCCTTAAACACTACAAAGCCAAAGGAAGCAAGCAACAGCGCAGGAAACGTCTTTTAGTGCTGTCTTGCATTTATCTTTTAGTGCTGTCTTGGCTTGGGCCAGGGCTCAGCCCGTGTCGGTCATGGGTTAGGGGGAGAGTCCTAGCAAGGCTAGTACTCGAGATAAGGGCTGGGGAAGGAGTCCTATCCACGCTAGGACTCCCACCCGAGAAGTGCATGCTGCGCAGTTTTAGTGCAGCAGCACGCAGGGAGCCAGGGTCTGGTTTAGGGGGCTCGGGATGGGCTAGGTCAAGGGTTAAGGGTCCTAGGTGGGTGCACGGCATGCTGGTTCATGGGTTGGGTCGAAGGCTAGAGTCCTAGGCTCAAAAACTTGGATTCCTTATGCACTAGGAGTCTCGGCCAGCTTGTGTGCAGGTTGGGGTGATACGGTTTTCAGCTTAGGGTCAAGTCCTAGGGGTTAGCACGAGTCCAGGAGGTTCCTAAGGGGGCTGGGAAGGGGTTGGCTCTTGATGGCTAGACGAAAATCCAACATGGCTCGTTGGTGACTCAACGTAGGTCTAGGGTTTGGTTCTTGGTTAAATTAATCGAAACACGGCTCACGGGGGTCGAGTCGTGGTTCACGAGGGCTAAAATAATATAAAAAGACTAAGTTTTGAATTTAGGAATTTTATATTAAAGTTTGGGATTTTTCGGGATTAAAATACCGTCAAAACGATTAAATAAAGATAAATTAAAAAGCCTAGTTTTTAAGCTAAATAAAATAATGAGAATTTTAATTTAGTCTTAAATATTTATTTGGGACATGTTAGAGTCAATGAAATCAAGAAAAAGTCAAAAACGTAAAATGTCACGTCTAGGGGTAAAACGGTCAGTTTACACTAAGAAATTAGCAAACGTCATGGCAGTACTCTGAAAGATGTTTTGTATGCTATTATGATTATTTCAAATTTTAATGAATTATTAGATAAATTATGATATTTAAATGTCCATGGATTTTTATGATTTACGGTTGACATTTAAAAGACGTGTTGCATGCTTGGTTTCAAAAACAAAAATTATATGTTATGCGTGATTTTTATAAAGTGATGAAAATGTAAAACGTTGAAGGAAGTGAAGTAATTGTGACTATTATGATGTTATGTTGGTGATATCGTGAGGGTTATGGTCCCAGTGGGAGCCCGACGATCGTATTTCCAGTGACACCATCGAGGATATGAGGATAAGAATGGGGATATCGAGAGAGAAAAGGACCCAGAGGAAGCCCATTTATTGGAAAAGGCCCCAGAGCGAGCCCGACGATCGTATTTCCATTCGACGAGGATAGGTCAGGGCTCTGGTGAGAGTGTCGTTGATGTCCCCCGCCGTCCAGTACTGTGGTTACATGTAGATGGATCCATCGACTTTTTGAGGATTGAGGAAAGTCATAATTAACGATCTGAATTCAACAAATGAAAAAGCAAATGTTATGATCATGATAAAAGGTTTTATGTTATGTTTTGAGGAAAAGAAAAAGATTGAGGTTCATGTTATGCATGTCATGAAAATGTTATTTTTGCGGAAAAGTATTTTCACTGTTGCATGTGGTTTTATATTTATTATTTGATATCAAGATGATGGTGTGTTGAGTCTTTAGACTCACTAGATGTGATGGATATAGGTAATGATGATGTTAATATTACGGGAGGCCTTGATGGTTGATTTTGCTGGACTGTCGGTGCACACAACCCGAGGACAAGCGCTTCTACTTTTTTTCCGCATTTATGAGTTATGATTCATGATTCACGTTAAAAATATTAAGACTATTTATTTATGTTAAACTGAACTCCTAGCTACGACTGAAGGCAGCACCTTCCAGCCAATACTTCTTTAACGTTTATGTGTCAAAGACTACATACACAAGTTTAACATCTTTGTGCAAGACGGTATTTGGGTGGTTGAGAGTGTTTGTGTGTGTGAGAACTAAACAGGGATGTTCTCACACACTGAAGAATATATGCTTCTATACTAAGCTGATAACACGTGAAGTGTCTCTCTGAGCTAATTGCTTCTGAAAGCTGATTTACAATAAGCGTGCCCTTTCTTTCCTCTCTTATTTTTTGTTTGAGTAGTGTTCTTCTATATATGTTGTTATTGTTGTGACTATGATTGTTGCACTCCCAATAGCAGGTTGTCCACAAGTAGTATAATTCGGTGAGTCCGATATCGTATCCACAGGGAAGCTACGGTAATTACAAGTCCACTACAATGTCTTTTTGTTTTTGTTTTTGTTTTTCTTTTAATTTTTTGAATATTTGATTGGTAATTTTTAATTGTTCAAATTTTAATTTAAGTAGTTGAGATTAGAGGATCCACTTTTGATATTTTAATAAAGTTAACATTAAAGAACATTATTGAAATCCACTTAATAAAATGGTTCCAATATATTAAATAATCATATTTATATTATGTTATATACTATTTTCTTATAATTATAAAATATATATCAAAACTTATAAATGTTGTCAAGTATTTATTGTGCTATATAAATTTGTAAACACTAAATCAAGGTTCCCACTTTAAATGGTTGGTAAAACAAAACTAACATTTAAATGGTACCAAGAAATTAATAATATGATATATTGATATATAATAAATTTAGAAATCCACTTTAAATAGTTGGTAAAACCATACAAACATTTACATGATACCAAGAATTTAGTGTAACATATAGTAACAATAAATCAAAACTCCCACTTATAAGTAGGGTATAAAAATGCTTAAAGAAATAAATATAACATAAACAATAAATAATGATTAAATAATATAAAACATAGATTATTACCTTTTAATAACCTTATTATCATACCAAGAGCTTCACCTTTTCATCTCAACCTTGGGAAGTTAGCTACTCATTATTCAAAGTATAAAACTTTGAATATGAAATTAACATGCTAATTATTTTTAAATGATGAAATAAAGGAAAAATAAAGAGAGAAATATTATGAACTCAAAGATTTGTTCATAGAATGAGGGATATCTCAATTCATTACAATGCACCCCTATTTATAGCCAAATTTGGGGAGACAACCACTAATAAAATATTATTTTTTACACAAAATTCTTCATTGGTGTTCCAAGAAATTATATTTTAATTCACATCACTTTTGAAAATCTTCCCATCCAATTTTGCTTCTCCGCATAAAATAAAACATGTGGATAATTGAGTTGTTTGAATTGTGGTATTTTATTTCAACCATTTGACCAAGTAGTTTGAGAGATATGGTCAAAATATTAGAGCATGGTAAAACTGCCACTCCTTTGGTAACTTTGTTTGTTGTTTAATTTGATCCCAATTGTGAGAAGATTTTTATCTCATGCTTGTCACCAATATTGTAGATATTATCATAAACTTTCTACAGGTCCAAGAATCATCTTAATCCCATTTGCAACGCCAAGTTTATTCTTGTTTTATCGAACCTGTAAAAATAATAAAACTTATAATTACACAACAACTTAATTTTTATACAATTTATTATAAAACATATAATATTTAAACATTTAATAAAACAAAAACTATAAATTTATATTATAAAACATTTAATTAATGTACAATTTTTATATTTATTAGACCCCCCAACCAGCTTATTGCTAGTCCCTAGTAATTTAAGCGTTAATAGCAATACAAAACATATTGATTAATGTAAATACAAATGTAATCTAAATTATCCTAGTGTTTAAATTAAATTTGAATACTGTCAAAGTTATATCAAGATCATCATAATTATAATTTATGAAATAATCTGAGCTGACCAATTCAAAGCTTATTTTCAGGTAGTTAAATGTACATGTCCTTCAGAAATTCCTAGTAAGAGTCTCAACTCCATATCCTCACGGGTTAATAAATTTTTCTATTTATGGGAACGACTTCTCTCATGGAGTTGGAATACAGATAAATACTCAGGAAAATGGTTTACAGAATACAGACAGACAAACGAGCCAAACTAATCAGAAGATAGGAAACTCATTGATTCAAAAACTAGTTGTTCTTATTATATATATTTTCCTGATCTTTTTTTTATGACATCATGGAATCAGACTAAGTTTATGCTTCTTGACCACATATTTATTTAATTTGTACAATAAATTTCTCTCTTTCTTTTTTTTTTCTTTTATGAGAGATAAATGGGTCGTAGCATATAACTTAAAAATTACATAGATCTTCAACCTCTTTTTTTTTGTTTTTTTTTCTCTTTTTATTTATCAGGAAATTTCAAATTTTTTTTCAAAATAAGAACTCAAGATCTGAACAATAGATAGCCTCTCTCATGATCAATAAAGGCTCGAAAGCTGTTTTCTCAGTCCTCTCCACTCACTCACAAAATATGTGTGAGTTTAAAATTTTAGGCACTCTTATAAAGTATATCTTGGGCCATATACTTTAATACCTGATTTTATCACAATGGTTAATCACTTAAAAAAATTTCATAAATCATATTTTTATATTGATCAGAATATTAAAATTGACATTTTTTCAAATAAAAATTTAAACATCCTTAAATAGATTAATACATGTTCTAATTTAAACCTTTCAAACATGTAATGTATGATATTTTTGTAAAAATTACTAAGATACAAACAATAAACATGGTTTTATTTTAAAATAATATATTTTTTTAAATATATATATATTTTTTATTTTTTAAATTTTTTTTTATAAGTTTGTTCTCCCCCCAAACAGAATATGACATTGTCCCTAATGCCAAAATAACTATTAATAAAGAGTACATAATGAAGGAGATATCACCTTGAATTTTATTGAAGATAAAAAACTGAAACAACAATCCACAACTTTCGAATCAATGATCCAACTTTCTTTTCTTACTGCTTGATTGCGACCAATTGATCTTTGCTATCATCGGATCAGGTTTATGAACAAAAACTTCCAAATCATCAATTAATTGGTCGGCAGTCGAAGAAGAGATGAGCATCCTTCGTGAATTTTCTGAAATGAAATTCTGTTCCACAGCTTTATCAAAAAATGTCAACAAACTGTCATAATAATTATTGATATTCAACAAAGCCCACATGTTTATTATGGTTATTAAGTTGTGCCCAAGAAACAGTGTGAAAAATTTCTTCTAATGTACCAAAACCATCTGTTAATGCGATAAAAGCATCATAATTTTCAATCATTTTGATGATTCTTTCATACATTGAAGAAACTTTTAATTCTTCCCCAATCGTAACACCTGTAATATTTCTTTCAGCTAAAGCTGTAGGAATAATAACCAAAACCTGACTACCTCCAAGATGTGCAGATGTTGAAACAGATCTCATTAACCCAATATTACCTCCCCCATATACCAAGTGAATTTTTCTCTCAGCCAATATCTTTCTAAGATTATTTGCTGCTTCTACAAACCCTTCATTTTTTCCAGACTCGACCAACAAAATACACAAATATTTTTCATTGTTTGTGCAGAGGATCCAGCCATGTTTTTACTTTCTTTTTGGTCTGCGAAAAAAGAGAGAAAGATGAGAGATTTTATATGTTATCATGACAAAACTATGGGTCACAGTTGTAAACAGAATAAACAGTAAAAAAAATAATAACACACATGCATATAAACAGTAGTGTGATTGTGGCTCACAATTTTCCTCTGGTTTTACGTCCAGAAACGGCTTCAACGCCTTCTATGATTCGAGGATATGCTTCCCATCCAATTTTCTAATAAATTGGCAAACAGGGTCTTTTTTAGTCAAATTCCCAAGACTATTAAAATGACGCTCGTCTTGGAATTGTTTCCATAAACAGAGAAGTTCAATATGCACGTGTCCACTACAATGCATCTCAAGAGTCAATAAGATGTTATCTAAAGACTCCTTACTCAGCACATTCTTAATGAAACCAATTTTATTTTCTCTGTTATTGGAAACATATCCCAAAGATCTGCAGTGTTTGTCACAAGTCCATCTTGCACATTTATGACAACCCCCTAAACTTTGGCCCTTCGTTTTTTCGCATAAGTACTTTTTCCTAATCCAGGCATATACCGAATGAGTAATGACTGTTGAACTTCTCCTTCTAATCGGACCTTAGCTTTTATTACAAGACGAATATCTTCTGGAATTCCTTTTCGCATTAACAATCTCAATCTTTCACATCTACCTACATAAATTTTTCTTTGAACATTTTCAGAAACAGAGGGAAAATATTTACATATTTTTGAGAGAATTTCATCCATTTTGAAAAGAAAAGAAATGATTTTTTTTGTATCAGCAATTGTGGGAAACTGATTAAACTGACTATGAGAGCCACGGAGTACCGTTATCCGCCATTTAACTGGGAAAATAAAAAGATTAAGGAAACCTAAAATAAAAACAAACAAAATTAATTGCAATGCAAAAAATCAAGGATCGGAAAGAGAAATAAACTCTTCTGTAAAAATTTCATTTTCTAAAAATGGTTTAAGCCTTTTTCCATTTACTTTAAAAACATCACCATTTTTAGGATTTTCAATGTCCACAGCTCCATAAGGATACACATGTTTTACAACATATGGACTTGTCCATCTTGATCGTAATTTTCTTGGGAATATGTGAAGTCGCGAATTATAAAGCAAAACTTTTTTGCAAATCTCAAAAGATTTTCTAAGAATTGTTTTATCATGAAATGATTTGATTTTTGCTTTATAAATCCTTGAATTCTCATACGCGTCATTTCTGAGTTCATCAAGTTCATTAAGTTGCAATTTGCGCAATTTGTTGACATCATCCATGCTTGAATTAAAAGTTTTGATCGCCCATAAGCTTTATGTTCCAATTCCACAGGCAAATGACAATATTTTCCGTAAACCAACCTATAGGGAGACATATTCAATGATGTTTTAAAAGCTGTTCGATATGCCCAAAGTGCATCATTAAGTCGCATAAACCAATCTTTTCTATTTGGGTTAACAATTTTTTCCAAAATTTGCTTTATCTCCCTATTAGCTAATTCAACTTGTCCATTTGTTTGGGGATGATAAAGAGTAGTTACTTTGTGAGTAATACCATATTTTTTCATCAACGAAGCAAATGATTTATTAACAAAGTGAGTTCCCCCATCACTTATCATGGCTCGAGGAATTCCAAATTTACTAAAAATATTTTCTTTTAAAAATTTGATGATGATTTTATGATCATTTGTTCGACATGGAATTGCCTCTATCCATTTGGAAACATAATCAACTGCAACTAAAATATACAAGTATCCAAACGAAGATGGAAAAGGTCCCATAAAATCAATTCCCCAACAGTCAAATATTTCGATTTCAATGATAGAATTCAAAGCCATCATATTTCTTTTTGAAATCGCACCCAATTTTTGACAATTTTCACAAATCTTGCACATTTCGTGGGTATCTTTAAACAAAGTGGGCCAATAAAATCCACACTGCAGGATTTTTGCAGCCGTTTTCTTTGAAGAAAAATGTCATCTGCATGCTTCTGCATGGCAAAATTTAATGCCACTACTTACCTCATTGTCGGGTATGCAACAAAAATTTGATCCGGACAATACTTGAACAGATACAGATCATCCCAATAAAAGTTTTTTACCTCATTCAAAAATTTTCTTTTATTTTGAGAACTCCATTGTGGTGGCATTTTTCCTGTCACAAGAAAATTTACTATGTTAGCAAACGAAGGTGTATTTGTAACTAAAAATAGATGTTCATCAGGAAAATTATCGTTAATTGGTTTCATTTCATAAGATGATCCTGTTACTAGTCTCGATAAATGATCGGCTACAACATTCTCGGTTCTTTTTTTTTTATCTTTGATCATAATGTCAAATTCTTGGAGCAACAAGTAAACACAATAGTCGTTGATTGAATCAAATAAGAACGAAATTTATCTAATGCAAATATTAAAGCAAGTAGTTCTTTTTCAGTTGTGGAATAATTCATTTGAGCATTGTTTAAAGTTCTACTTGCATAATATATCACATAAGGCTTACCGTTTCTTCTTTGATCCAATACTGCACCGACTTCATAATCACTCTCATCGCACATGATTTCAAATGGTAAAGACCAATCAGGAGGTTGCATGATAGGAGCTGATGTTAAATGTCGAATGATTTTATCAAAAGCATTTTGGCATTCTTGAGTCCACTCAAATACAGTGTCTTTTGTTAAAAGGTTACAAATGAGTTTAGAGATTAAACTAAAGTCCTTTATAAACCTCCTATAAAATCCAGCATGTCCCAAAAATTAACGAATTTCTTTAATGGTTTTTGGAGGGGTTAAATTGGCAATGACATCAACTTTTGCTTTATCAACTTCAATTCCATGAGATGACACAATATGTCCCAAAACAATCCCAGAATTAATCATGTAATGACATTTTTCCCAATTTAAAATAAGACCTTTTTCCTCACATCTTTTTAAAACTTTTTCTAAATTTTCAAGACAATTATCAAATGTACTCCCAAAAATAGTTAAATCATCCATGAAAATCTCCAAACAATTCTCAACCATGTCGCTAAAAATGCTTAGCATACATCTTTGAAATGTTGCTGTGGCATTGCATAAACCAAATGGCATCTTTCTGAATGCAAATGTTCCAAAAGGACATGTGAATGTAGTTTTTTTTATCTTCAAGTGAAATGGGAATTTGATAATAACCTGAATATCCATCAAGAAAACAGTAGTAGGGATGACCTGCCACTCTTTCTAAAATTTGATCCAAAAATGGTAATGGAAAATGATCTTTTCTAGTGGCATCATTTAATTTTCTGTAATCAATACACATACGCCAACTAGATGGGACTCGACTTGTTAACAATTCACATTTTTCATTTTTTATCACTGTGATGCCAGATTTTTTTGGAACTACTTGTGTTGGACTTGCCCACTTACTATCAAAAATAAGATAGATAACTCCAACATCAAGTAGTTTGAGAACTTCAGTTTTCACAACATCTTTCATGTGTGGATTTAATCTTCTTTGTGGTTGTTGAGATGTTTTACCATTTTATTCTAAATGAATTTTGTGAGTGCAAATTAGTGGATTAATGCCCTTGAGATCTTTTAATGTCCAACCAATTGCGGTTTTATGTGTTTTAAGCATATCAACTAATTTACCTTCTTGATCACTTGCTAGTTTGGAAGAAACTACCACCGGATATGTTTCATCTTCTCCAAGAAATGCATAGCTTCAATTCTTCTGGCAAAGGTTTTAACTCCAATATGGGTGGTTCATCTTTGTTCTCATATTTTGCCTCAAATTTTTTCTTTGATCCTTGTAACGAGTGATACCTGATAAAATCATCAAGATCAATTTTAATATTTTCTTTAACAGTTTCAATTGAACAAATATCTAATTGATCACGAGTACTCCCTTCTTGAATGTTTTCTTCCACAAGAGTTTCAATAAGATTTTCATCTTCACTTTCATCTCCTTTGTCATGTGGTTGAATACAAAAAATAAAAACATTAAGCTCCAAGGTCATGTTACCAAATGACAACTTCATTATTCCATTCCTGCAATTTATAAGAGCATTAAAAGTTGCTAAAAATGGACGACCCAAAATTACAGGAATTGCATTACAAGCTTCGATAGGTTGTGTATCTAAAACTATGAAATCGACAGGATATACAAAGTTATCAATTTGGACCAACACGTCTTCTACCATACCTCTTGGCACTTTAACAGATCTATCGGCAAGTAAAAGTGTTACCGAAGTAGGTGTTAACTCACCTAGATTGAGTTCTCTATAAACTGAATATGGAAGTAAATTCACACTAGCTCCAAGATCAAGCAAGGCTTTTTTAATCTTTCGTTCTCCAATAATAAATGAAATAGTAGGACAACCAGGGTCTTTGTATTTCAAATTATTATTATTTTGAATAATTGCACTTACTTGTTCGGCTAAAAATGCTTTCTTTTTCACATTCAATTTTCTTTTCACGGTGCACAAGTCTTTCAAAAATTTGGCAAATGATGGTACCGGCTTTATTGCATCTAATAAAGGAATATTAAGTTTTACTTGTTTAAAAATATCATATATATCAGAATTCAAATTTGATTTTTTTGTATTTTTCAATGCATGAGGGAATGGTGGTGGCACTATCTGTTGATCCTCTTCTTCGCAAGTTATGGGTTCCACTTCCTTACCCTTTGGAGTTGATTTATCATCATTTTCACAAGGTTCAAGAATGGATTTTTCCACTACCTTACCACTGCGAAGGGTAATAACAGATTTTACCTGATCCATCGGTTGAGTTCCAGAACTTACGGTTTGTGAATGATGATCCTTGGGATTAGGCTGTGGTTGTGAAGGAAAGTTACCTTTTTCATGAACATTAAGTGCAGATGCAAATTTGGCAAGAGTATCTTTCAAATCTGTCATGGTTTGAGCAGTTTGAGTATTGATAGACTCTTGCTTTGCAATGAAAGAATTCAATATATCTTCCAAGTTCCTTTTAGGTGGAGGAACATAAGGTGCATAATTTTGAAATTTTTGTTGATTTTGGAAATGTGGTTGTGAAAATTGTGCAGCATTATCATTCCTCCAACTAAAATTTGGATGATTTCGCCAACCTGGATTGTAATTTTGAGAAAATGGTTCAAAATTTGGCCTTTTGAAATTGTTCAAAACATTGGCTTGTTCATGGAGACATTCTTTAAAAGAGGACAAAGTGGGACAATCTTTTGTAGAATGATCACTTGTATCACAGATGTGACACGCAATTTCTTGAACAGATTTTAATTGACCATTCTTTTTCAATTCAAGTGCTTCAACTTTTCTTGCCAAAGAGGTAAATCTAGCTTGCAGATCATGTTCATCTTTGAGGGTATACATACCTCCACCAGATGCGGGAGATTGAATCTTATTTGTTGGTTCGATTGTACCTATAGTGTCCCAATTTTGAGCATTTTCAGCTAATGATTCGAGATACTCAATTGCCTCGTTTGGATCTTTATCTTCAAATGTTCCATTACACTTAAATTCAACCATTTGCCTATCTTTAGGTGTTAAGCCTTCATAAAATTGAGAAACAACTCTCGAAATTTCAAAACCATGATGTGGACAAAGATTAAGCAATTCTTTATATCTATCCCAACACTGATAAAAAGTTTCTCCTTGTTTTTGAGTGAAATTGATGATTTGCCTTTTGAAAGAATTTGTTCTATGAGATGGAAAAAACTTTTTCAAGAATTGTTGTTGCAATTCATCCCAAGTTCGAATGGATCCCGATCTAAGATTTTGTATCCAAGTTTTAGCTTTATATTTTAAAGAAAAAGAAAAAAGCTTAAGTCGAATGGTGTTCATGCTACAATTTAGATCATTATATGTGTTGCACACTTCTTCAAATTCTCGTAAATGCATGTATTGATTTTCAGAATCTAAGCCATGAAAGTTGGGTAAAAATTAGATAATACCAGGCTTAAAATTGAAATGAGATGCATCAGGGGGAAAAACTAGACATGAATGTGCACTAGTACGTGTAGGATTCATGTGATCTCTAAGTGTTCTTCGCCTATCATGATCATGTTGAGATTGAAGTTCATATTCATTTTCCTGGATGAGTTCTTCCGCCATGTTTTGTAAAAATAAAGGGTTATTTTGAATGAGTCGACCAATAAGTGTACGTGACCAAATAATGCTCATGCAAATGCAAAAGAAAAAGAAGAAAATCACACAAAAACAATAAAAAAAAATTCAAAGAAAGTAAATTAAATAGACTTGAAATTAAATTATACTTCCCCGGTAACGGCGCCAAAAACTTGTTGTGACTTTGATTGTTGCACTCCCAATAGCAGGTTGTCCGCAAGTAGTATAATTCGGTGAGTCCGATATCGTATCCACATGGAAGCTACGGTAATTACAAGTCCACTACAATGTCTTTTTGTTTTTGTTTTTCTTTTAATTGTTTGAATCTTTAATTGGTAATTTTTAATTGTTCAAATTTTAATTTAAGTAGTTGAAATTAGAAAATCCACTATTGATATTTTAATAAAGCTAACATTAATGAACATTATTGAAATCCACTTCATAAAATGGTTCCAATATATTAAATAATCATATTTATATTATGTTATATACTATTTTCTTATAAGTATAAAATATATATCAAAACTTGTCAAATATTTATTGTGCTATATATATTTGTAAACACTAAATCAAGGTTCCAACTTTAAATGGTTGGTAAAAGCAAACTAACATTTAAATGGTACCAAGAAATTAATAATATGATATATTGATATATAATAAATCAAGGCATCCACTTTAAATGGTTGGTAATGAAAGGGGATCGATTAAGGTGTTCAAATGCGCAACGGAAGTTCAAAATATTTTATTTTCAACAAGAAAATCGAACACCTCTACTAAGATGTGTATCAAATACAAAAACACAATATATGACATTCATAGTGTGTTTAAAGAAATATACCTATCAATCTCTTGAGATTGATGTTTGGCACCAACTAAGTTGTAAACAACTTAACTCTTGAAGGTAGACAATCTACAAGCTTCCTTCTTTCTTTCAAAATTAAGCCCACCACCAACTAGCTAGAACCCTTCTTATTTTGCACTAGAAAAATAAGAAGATTTTTCAAGGAGAAGAATGTTGTTTCCTCAACAATTGAAGAACAAAAAGGAGAGAAAAATGAAGAGAGAAAATGTCTTCAAATTTCGGCCATAATGTGTAGTAGGAGAGAAGGAGAAAACATTTTTCTTGGTTGGACAAAAAGTTAGACTAGGCATGTGCATGCCATGCCTTGGATATTGAAAAAATTGTCTCCCAACCCTTCACCTCCCATGCATGCATTCTATTTGGGTTTGTAACAATTACAAAGCCCATGGACTTTTATTTAAATATCTCAAACACATTTGAGACCATTTAAACTTTACTTGATTTAACTCAAGCCCACTAGTTGAATAATAATTTACAATTGGGTTCTACAAGGCCCAATGTTATTTACTTAATTCAACAATTGAATTAATTTTATTATTTGGACTCTACTAGGTCCACTAGTGTTTAATTAATTCAACACTTTGAATTAATTTAATTTAGTCCATAATAATATTTATGAAAATCACAATTTTCAAATACATTATTTATTTGGCCAACTTTTAATTTAGGAACATATTCATAAATTAAAAATTACATTTCTCTCATAGAAGTCATACTTCTATTTTTTTTCTTACACTTATAAACTCCTTTATAAGCCGTTCAACACATTGAACTATTTTACTTCTCAACGGGATCTAGAAAGCTAGTACTTGTGTGGCCCTCAATGGTTCATTGATACAACTAGCCGTGGGTTCACATCTCCATGTGATTCGGACTAAACATGTCCTTATTTGAGCATACCCCAATTGCTCAATTCTTACTTATCAACTCCTTGATTACAAGAACGTCAGAACTCAAGTCTGATAGTACCCAACCAATCATGTTAAACGCCTAGCAGCATCGCTTACATGATTCCCTAGGTATCAAATGATAGTGCCTGCAATAACCATTCAATTATGGTTAGCGTACAGTAAGGTCCCTCATCTCATATATCCCGACCGATTCGACAACCATTGGTATATCGAGAGTTGTCAATGAATCGATACTATGTATCATGTCGTAGTTGCATCGATGGTGTAATCTATGAAACCCCTTTCATAATTACCACCATACTCTGATCAGAGATTTCATACTACATACACATAGGATATCCATACTCGAAGGTAAGCGGTTGATCCCCGACTACAATGCATCGACTCCTATATGTTTCGACAAAACACCCAACATTGCCATCTGATGACCCCATGAGAGTCGGTAAACAAGTCAAAGTGTAATGCTAGCACATAGAGTCTCAATGTTGTTCTGGGTCATAAGGACTAATGGTGTACAACCATAAACTAAGACGTTTCCACTCGATAAGTGAGAACCACTTGGAAAGTCCTTTATGGAGGGTTGTTCAGTGCACTCTACCAGGAGCACCTATCTGCATGCTTGGACATCACAATGTCCCCTACCAATGAAACATGGTACTCACATCGCAGATACTAGTCTCGAACTCGAGCGACCAATATCCTTCTTAGCGGCGGCTGAATCGACTAGGAACTGTTTAGAATATACAGTATTCCAAATATGAGTTTCATGATACTCATCATATGAGCATCTCATATTCTTTCTACTATTTGTATATTCAAGGGCTTTATCTATGCAACTAGCATGGGTATACAGATAAAGATGTGCCAAAATAATAATTTCAAATATTATTAAAATAAAGATTGCTTATACATAGAGTTTCATTGTGAACACTCGGCCAACACTTGGCTCGACGGGCACCTACTCTAACAGGTAAACCAAACAAACATTTAAATGGTACCAAGAAATTAATAATATGATATATTGATATATAATAAATCAAGGCCTCCACTTTAAATGGTTGTTAAAACCATACAAATATTTAAATGGTACCAAGAATTTAGTGTAACATATAGCAACAATAAATCAAAAAACTCCCACTTATAAGTAGGGTATAAAAATGCTTAAAGAAATAAATATGACATAAACAATAAATAATGATTAAATAATATAAAACATAGATTATTACCTTTTAATAACCTTATTATCATACCAAGAGCTTCACCTTTTCATCTCAACCTTGGGAACTTAGCTACTCATTATTCGAAGTATAAAACTTTGAATATGAAATTAACATGCTAATTATTTTTAATTGATGAAATAAAGGAAAAATAAAGAGAGAAATATTATGAACTCAAAGATTTGTTCATAGAATGAGGGATATCCCAATTCATTACAATGCACCCCTATTTATAGCAAAATTTGGGGAGACAACCATAAATAAAATATTATTTTTTTACACAAAAGTTTTCATTGGTGTTCCAAGAATTATATTTTAATACACATCACTTTTGAAAATCTTGCCATCCAATTTTGCTTCTCTACATAAAATAAAACACGTGAATAATTGAGTTGTTTGAATTGTGGTATTTTATTTTAACCATTTGACCACATAGTTTGAGAGATATGGTCAAAATACTAGAGCATGGTAAAACTGCCACTCCTTTGATAACTTTGTTTGTTGCTTAATTTGATCTCAATTGTGAGAAGATTTTTATCTCATGCTTGTCACAAATATTGTAGATATTATCATCAACTTTCTACAGGTCTAAGAATCATCTTAATCCAATTTGCAACGCCAAATTTATTCTCGTTTTATCGAACCTGTAAAAATAGTAAAAACTTATAATTACACAACAACTTATTTTTTATACAATTTATTATAAAACATATAATATTTAAACATTTAATAAAACAAAAACTATAAATTTCTATTAGAAAACATTTAATTAATGTACAATTTTTAATTAAATGTACAATTTTTATATTTATCAGTTATTGAGTCTTCACTGATATTTTCTTTATATAGGCAGGAAAAACTGATCGTACAGTGAGACTCATTTATTGTCTCTGTTGCATCTTGAATTCGTTTCTTGGACTTTGTGTTTCGATTTTTTGACTGTCCTTCTGAAACGTTTTGTCTTTAATGCTATGATGCAACGTCCATTATTGTCTTTTGACTGGACAATGTCTTTGTACTTTCACACACAGCTGGAATCCATTGAACAAAGCGATTTTCAGTTTGAGGGTAAAAGAAAAACTCTCCCTTAGAGACTGAATTAAAACCTGTATTTGAAAGATATTTATCTAGTCATTCATTTAAAGGTTATAATCATTCAAGCAATGTAGACAAGGAATCTGGAAATATCCATTCAGTTACAACGAAACACAGCTGAACAATCATGATGTTTATTAAATAAATTTCCTTGAATTTACATCTGAGTACATACATCAATTGAAAAAGAAAAAATTGCTACAACAATAGGATAATTTAAACAACATCAGATATCAGTTGGTTTATGCGACATAACTGGATATACCATCAACTGGTTGCTTGATTGCTTGAAATGCTGCATCGGTTGTGAATACAATTTGCTAGAGAAACGGAGTTAATCTGCTTTGAACTTGACCTCTGTGCTTACACAACTGATCGAGCAGACTCTGACTAGGCTCTTGTGGAATTCAACTGGTGATAAAATCAACCAACATCCCAACATGGATGAGTTTAGTCTGAAGAACACCTGACCTAGTAGGCTTGCAACTGAAATCTTGTTCAACGAGCAGTTTAGCTGTGCATCTTTGCAAATGATTCTCAGTCCGCTGCAGGCTGATTAAAGCCCCAATGCTAAGAGTCTATTGAAGTGGCTGCAACGTTATTTGCCGAACCAATCCTCTCAACTCTTTGCTAAAGAGAGACATATAAATATTTTCAAATAGTTGTGAAAATTGTATGAAATACTTTTAAATAGCTTTGAACACTATTTTAAAATAACAAATTTTAAAACACAGTTTTCTTCAAATGTTCTTCTTAAAACAACCCGCTCTGATACAAATTGAAGGATCGAGTGTGCTAGTGCCTTCGAAGGCATTTCGAACACTATATTCTCCAATGAGCTGCAATAGCTCGTGTTCTAAGAATATTAACACCGATTAATTAAAAATCGAGTTTGGTTTACAACTAAGCGGAAGAAACTCAAAGTAATCCTTCGTGAAGAAGACTGTTATTAGAAAACATTTTAACTTATGTAAACTGAATAACTGAGAAAGACTAGATTATTTTTTGCATTCTTCAGTTCAGTTATGGTGATAACTGAACAGACGAATAATCTAACTGATCAAAACAGTTTGAAAACAGCAGTTAATCAGTTAAATACACAAGATATGTTTATGGATGTTCGGAGACTTCAACTGCTCCTGCGTCACCCCTTCTACAACCACGGGTAGGATCCACTAGAAGACTTTAATTTATACAACACTTTGTACAAACCCACTCAGCTAGTACTTACACTACTGCCTAAACTGGACTCCTAGCTACGACTGAAATCAGCACCTTCCATCCAACACTTCTTTAACGTCTATGTGTCAAAGACTACATATACAAGTTTAACGTCTTTGTGCAAGACGATATTTTGGTGGTTGAGAGTGTTTGTGTGTGTGAGAACTGAACAAGGATGTTCTCACACACTGAGAGATATAGGCTTCTATACTAAACTGATAACACGTTGAAGTGTCCTTCTGCACTGATTGCTTCTTAAAGCTGATTTGCAATGAGCGTGCCCTTTCTTTTCTCTCTTATTTTGTGGTTGAGTTGTGTTCTTCAATATGTTCTTATTGAGTTTTCACTGATCTTCTCTTTATATAGGCAGGAAAAACTGATCGTACAGTGAGACTTATTTATTGTATCTGTTGCATCTTGAATTCGTTTCTTGGACTTTGTGTTTCGACTTTTCGACTGCCCTTCTGAAACGTTTTGTCTTTAATGCTCTGATGCAATGTCCATTATTGTCCTTTGACTGGATAATGGCTTTGTTCCTTCACACACAGCTAGAATCCATTGAAAGAGTTTGTCTTCATCTACAACTGAAAGATTCTGCCTGATGCTTCGAACTTGTCAGTTGAACTGATCTTCAGTTGGGCTGGTGAAATCAGTTGACTCATCAGTTGAACTGATTTCACTCTCGTTCAGTTGAATTGATAAGCTGAGTTTCTTCATCAGTTGAACACTCCTTCAGCTGGCCAGGCTTCTGAGGTTCTTCTGCTGAACCACCTAACAACTGGACAATCAGCTGGACTGCTCAATTGACGTAACAGTTAGACTGATTCAGTTTGTGCGATCAGTTAGGTCTTCAGTTTGTGATGTAAACAGCTCGTAACTGATCCTAGTTTCTGCACACTAAGGTAGATTATTAGTAACACAAATTAACAAGTTTTGTTAACATCAAAATAAGATTGCGAACTTGAAAAGTTTTATCATCTTCTGAACTGGCTTGGAGTTATAGTTATGGGAATAGCTGTTTTAAAATTTGTTGTTGTACCTTTTAGATGACCAACTACTTGAAACATTTTGAGTTTTGGGGCTATAACCAATACCATACCTCCTGGTCTTGTCCTCATTTATAGTACGCTGAACTGTTGGTTTACTTGGCTCAAATTGTTTTTGTACCACTGCTGATTTTACAAAGTGAATATATTTCCTTTTTTTTATGTTCAGCTTTGGCTGCGTATCACTGGTGGATGTTTCATCTTGGCTGTTAAACCCTAGGCCAGTTTTATCATCAAATGATTTTTGCTTACTTTGCATTTCAGTTAACGTAGCTGATGATTTATTACATGCTTTAATCAGCTCATTTTTCTTTGATTTCTCAAGTGCCAACTGTTGAATCATTAACTGATTCTTGCTTTTTTCAGCATTGAGTTCAACAATCTCCCGTTTAAGACTCAACAGATCAACTGACTCATCAGTTTCAGTATTATTGTCTTTGGGATCTGTTTGCTTTGCTCTGACCTTCTCAAAAGATAAGGCAATCTTGTGATACTCATTAACCATGTCATGCAGTGTGAAAATGAGTTCATCTCGTGTAAAATCAGTTGAGATAAAATCAAATACATGGTGACTTGTTGACTCCCGTTCAATATCATCTGCCATCAGGCACTTGACTTCTTCCTCATCGTCACTGGAGCTACTCAAGCTTTCGGGTTCTGACTCACTGTCAGATTCACTCCCACTTTGATTTGCTTTCCTCAGCTAGAAGCACTTCATGTTTCTTTCTGTAAGCTTTCTTATCGTCTCTTGATCTTCTGTTGTGCTCGTGAAGGTTTCTTCCCTTTCTCAGTTGAACATCGACTGTCCTTCTTTGGTTTAAGACAGTCAGCATTGAAGTGACCAGTTTTGTCACAGTTGTAGCAAGCATTGGGTTCTTCCTTTGAGTGATTCTTCTGGTACTGTATTTGGAAGTTTCCTTAGCTTCTTCTCATGAACCTTCCAAACATCTTGACAAACAATGACATTGCGTCATTACTTAGCTGATCAGCAGATTTGTAAACTGAACCAGTTGGTTCGATTTTGACAGCAGTTAAGGCGGTTGTTGCATCTGGTGTAGAAGGTTCTCCTTCTCTGGTTTTTAGCTCGAACTCGTATTCATTTAAGTACGCAAATAAATCATGGAGTTCTGTAAGGTCCAAAATTAAGACGAAGTAATTCAACTGCATGCAAATCTAGGGAATATGAAAAATGAGTAATTAATTGATTTAATTGCTTAATTGATTATGTGGCATGCATGATATTATGTTAAATATGATTTTATTATCATTATGCATAAAACTGTATTTTTAAGGGTTATTAAAGTTGCGATCGAGGAATGGAGACCGGGGGCTGAATAACATAAAATGTTTTTATTAAATAATTATTTTTAATTGTTTTAAATATGATTGATGGTTTTTCATATTTTTGAAAATAAAGTAGTTTTGAGATGATTTTATACGCCGGGACGTGAATTTTATTGGTGTTGGTTTTTCTATAAAAATACGCATTTTTTTGCAACACAGCCATTAAATTCACAAACTTTTGTAAACAAAACTTTTTTTAATATTTCAATTAATTCTAAACAAGCACTAATGGGTCGAATTAACTACCTAATGGGCCTAAGCTTGATTAAGGTGTAATTAACTATATAATATGCAATAAATCCACCCCAAACCTTTCAAACTCATGCCTCACTTTTCTGAAATTGTTGCACACCAAAACACTCCAACACACGGCACACACACATCATATTTTAAGAAGAAAATTCGAAAAGTTCAAGCCAAGGTTCTTGTCCCGTTCTTTGCAATCGTCAACAAGAATTCGTGCGTTTAAAATGCAAAGGCACGCATATTACTTTCCTTCAAAACATCATCACACCATATTATGTTTTTATGCATGAAAAGTTTGGAAAACAAGTGTCACTTTTGTTTAAATTTCGTTTTTCATAAGCATGGATGTTTTAAGCCTTGATTTTTGCTTCCAATTCTTGTTTAATATGATCTAAAGGGGCTGCCATGATATAAGTTATGATCAAGTATTGTTCCACATGGATATAGAGTCCTAGATCATCACCAAGAACCCTGCACAAACGAAAACACGTAAGCTAGAGTCATGTGTGAACACTTGCATCATAGGCGATCGGGTTTCTGGAGTTGGTGGCTTAGCTTGGTTCGGTTGGACCAGGACTGGGCTAGGGTCATGAGGGGTCTAAGAAGAGGTCCTAGCCACGCTAGGGCTCAAGTTAAGGGGGCTGGGAGGAGTCCTTGCCAACAAGGACTCCTACCCGAGAGCCTTCAAAGTCACGCGTAGGCTGCGTTGGCTTGCAGGGAAGTAGGGGCTCGGCCTGTGGCTTAGGGGCTGGGCTAGGGGGAATCCTAAGGGTCCTAGGTGAGTGCACAATTGGTTGGTTCAGGGGCTGGGTCAATGGCTAGGGTCCTAAGCACCAAAAAGAAGAGTCCATACACTATAGGGGTTCTCGGCCAACATATGGTTGGGGTTGGGGGCTTCGGTTTCTTGGTTTGGGTGGATTCATAAGGGTTCCAAGGGTCCAGTAGCACTAATGGGTTGGTCAGGGCTTGATCCAACATGGCTCGAGGGTGGCTCGAGGAAATCGAACCATTGCTCGGGGTCGAAGTTTATAGGTCATGTTAGGTTTTTTAAAGCTAAAAAAATAAATCAAAACACGGCTCGCGGGGGTCGAGTTTTAGTTCACAAGGGCTAAAATAATATAAAAAGACTAAGTTTTGAATTTAGGAATTTTATATTAAAGTTTGGGATTTTTGGGATTAAAACGCCTTTAAAACGACTAATTACGAATTAATTAAAAAGTCTAGTATTTATGCTAAATAAAATTTTGAGAATTTTAATTTAGTCTTAAATAATTGTTTGGGACATGTTAGAGTCAATGAAATTAAAAAAAAGTTAAAAACGTTAAATTTTACGTTCAGGGGTAAAACTGTCATTTTACTCCCGAAAATTAGTAAACGTGATGACAGTGTCCTAAATGCTGTTTTATATGCTAATACATTATTTTCAATGATTGTGGATGTTTATGAATTTTTATATGTTAAATTATAATTTTTAAATGTTTATGATTTAAATAATGGACATTTAAAAGACAAGTTGCAAGCTTGGTTTCAAAATAAAATGATATTATTATGCATGTTTTTATTAAGTGATGGAAATACGACATGTTGAAAAACTACTTGATGTTGGAATTATATATCCTATTTCTGATAGTAAGTGGGTAAGTCCAACGCAAATAGTTCCAAAAAAATCTGGCATCACAGTGATAACAAATGAAAAAGGTGAATTATTAACAAGTCGAGTCCTATCTAGTTGGCGGACGTGTATTGATTATAGAAAATTAAATGACGCCACTAGAAAAGATCATTTTCCATTACCATTTTTGGATCAAATTTTAGAAAACTCATCCCTACTACTGTTTTCTTGACGGATATTCAAGCTATTATCAAATTCCCATTGCACTCGAAGATCAAGAAAAAACTATATTCACATGTCCTTTTGGAACATTTGCATTTAGAAGGATGCCATTTGGTTTATGCAATGACCCAGCAACATTTCAAAGATGTATGCTAAGCATTTTTTGCGACATGGTTGAAAATTGTTTGGAAATTTTCATGGATGATTTAACTGTTTTTGGGAATACATTTGATAATTGTTTTGAAAATTTGGAAAAGTTTTAAAAAGATGCGAGGAAAAAGGTCTTATTTTAAATTGAGAAAAATGTCATTACATGATTACTTCTGGAATTGTTTTAAGACATGCCGTGTCATCTCATGGAATTGAAGTTGATAAAGCAAAAGTTGATGTCATTGCCAATTTACCACCTCCAAAAACCATTAAAGAAATTCGCTCATTTTTGGGGCATGCTGGATTTTATAGGAGGTTTATAAAGGACTTTAGTTTAATCTCTAAACCCATTTGTAACCTCTTAACAAAAGACACTGCATTTGAGTGGACTCAATAATGTCAAAATGCTTTTGATAAAATCATTCGACATTTAACATCAGCTCCTATCATGCAACCTCTTGATTGGTCTTTACCATTTGAAATCATGTGCGACGCGAGTGATTATGCCGTCAGTGCAGTATGTTGGATCTCGGTTTTCTACGTGCCCAAACGCAGCAGAAGTTTAAAATTTTTATTTTATTTTTAAAACAAAATAATTCTTTTGGACACTCGTATGGTTTTCAGGAATTAAACATGCATAGGATGTTTAAAAATTATACCTTTGTGATTTAAATCACTGGACTCCAACTAATCCGGTATAAACGGATTAGCTCGTGTTGATTCCCTACGAACTTTCTTCGATGAAATCCTCCTATCAAGTCCACGACTGGATGGTTTATTCCTCTTCCAATTTGCACTAGAAAATATGGAAGAAGTTTTGCGTATGAGAGAAATTAATTGAGAGATGGCTTAAATTTTCCTTCAAAAAATAGTGGCCGATTTTTTTTCTTTGAAAGTGAAAGTCTCGAAGACCTTGTGTTGTGGTAGGCTAGGGTTTTTAATTAACATGTGTTATTTATAATTAAATAAAAGCCTAATGACATAATTAACATTAATGGGCTTGATTTAATTAATTGGGCTAGTCCAACTAGTTTAATTAATTTAATAAAAGCCTATTAAAACTTTAATTATTTATTATGATGGACTTGTACTCTTACAAGCCCATTAAACATACCCACCTTATTTAATTTATTAATTAATAAACTCAACTTTTGAGCTTAATAAATTAAATACATTATAAATTCAACATTTGAATGTATTATTTAAATTATAAATTCAACTCCTTGAATTTTTATCACTTCCAAAATTTAATATTTAATAAACCCAACATTTGAGTTTAATAAATCAAATTCTCAAATTTTATAAATTCAACTACTTGAATTTATTCTCTCAAAATTTAATTATCATACATTCAACTCCTTGAATTTACTATATAATATAAACTCAACTTCTTGAATTTATTCTCTCAACGGGAACAAACAATCCGGTACTTGTGTGACCCTCAATGGTTCAGGGATACAGCTAGCCGTGAGTTCACAACTCTTTGTGATTCAGGACATAATCCTTTATTCGGGCTTACACTAGTTAGCCCCATTCTTTTCATCAACACCATGATCAAAAATGTCAGAACTCATTTATGATTGCATCTATCGGATCATGGTAAGAGCGTCTAGTAGCATCGCCCCATGATCCCCTAGGTATCGCTGATAGTGCCTGCAAGAACCAGTCGGTTATGATTAATGTACAGTATGGTCCTTTCATCTCATATATCCCGATCGAATCTGCAACCATTGGTTCATCGAGGGTTGCATATTAATTCGATAACTATGTGATAACTATAAATAGTGGCGTCGCATGTACCGTTCGAGAACTCCTTCTCTAACGTACATCTCATACTCTGGCCAGTGATTCCATGCACTATATTTTCATCAAATCACAGAGGATATCCACACCCGCAGGTGAGCGGTGAATCCCCGACTACAATGCACTGGCTCCTTTATGTTTCGCAACTGTACCCAACCTCGCCACCTGATGACTCTCCTGGAGCCAGTAAACGAGTCAAAGCACAGCCCTAGCATACAGAGCCTCAGTGTTGTCTCTGGTCGTAAGGACTAATGGTGTACAATCATAACCATGGACTTATCCTCTCGATGAATGATAACCACTTGGAAAGTCCGAGGGAGGGTTGTTCGGTATAATCATCATATGACTGCCCATCTGCATGTTTGGACATCTCTATGCCCTTACCAAGAAACGCAGTACACAACATCACATATGCTAGTCTTGAGCTCAAGCGACCTTTATCCATGTTTTAGGCGGCTGAATCGACTAGGAACGAATTTAGATCATACATTGTTTACAAACGAGTTTCAACATCGAATTACGATTCATTTGTATTAAAGTATAATCAAGGTCTTTATCTATGTTTGATAATATGGGTATACAGATAAAGAAATAACAAACCATGAAATAATGAATTATATTAAAATAAAGATTGTTAATTACAACCGAGTCAATAAAATCCCTAGCCAACAGTTGGCTTACAGGGCATCTACTCTAGCAATCTCCCACTTGCCCTAAAGCCAACTACCCATAAACTTTAATCCCATTGCTTCGCGATGTTTTTCAAACAATGGTCCTGGCAAGGGCTTTGTAAGTGGATCAGCAACGTTATCTGCAGAGGGGACTCTTTCGACTAATATATCTCCTTCTCCCACAATCTCCCGGATGATGTGGAACTTCCTCAGTACATGTTTGGATCGCTGATGAGACCTTGGTTCCTTTGCTTGCGCAACGGCACCAATGTTGTCGAAGTATACCGGAACTGGATCAACTCCATTAGGAATAACGCCCAACTCTTGGACAAAATTCCTCATCCAAACTGCCTCTTTTGCTGCAGCAGATGCAGCGATGTATTCAGCTTCAGTGGTCGAATCTGCAACGGTGTCTTGCTTGGAACTTTTCCAAGAGACAGCCACATCATTAAGCATGAATACAAAACCAGAGGTCGATTTCGAATCATCTACGTCACATTGGAAGCTAGAATCAGTGTAGCCTTCCAATTTCAATTCTCCACCCCCATAGACCATGAACAAGTTCTTAGTCCTTCTCAAGTACTTAATAATATCTTTCACGGCCTTCCAATGCATTGGACCAGGGTTCGCCTGATATCTGCTTGTAATACTCAGAGCGTAAGCAACATCAGGACGTGTCGATATCATACCATACATGATACTACCAATGGCTGACGCATATGGAATACGTGTCATCATCTCTATCACTTCATCAGTTTTAGGACACATAGCTTTAGATAGAGTAACACCATGACACATTGGTAAGTATCCTCTCTTGGACTCTTCCATAGAGAATCTCTTCAGAATGGTATCGATATAAGTGGCTTGGGTGAGTCCTAGCATCCTTTTTGATCTATCTCTATATATCTGTATTCCCAATACATAGGATGCTTCACCCATGTCTTTCATGGAGAATTTACTTGATAACCATACTTTAGTTTATTGCAGTAATCCTACATCATTCCCAATAAGTAGGATGTCATCAACATAAAGTATAAGGATATCACTGCACTCCCACTAACTTTCTTGTACACACATGGTTTCTCGGGATTCTTAGCAAAACCAAACTCTTTGATTGTGCTATCAAATCGAGGTTCCAACTCCTTGATGCCTGCTTGAGACCATTATATAGATCTCTGAAGTTTGCATACCTTATGCTCACTTCCTACTGATGTGTATCCCTCAGGTTGAGACATATAAATTTCTTCTTTGATGTCTCCATTGAGAAATGCAGTCTTTAAATCCATTTGCCATATCTCATAGTCATATCATGCTGCTATGACTAGTAGTATTCTCATGGACTTAAACATAGCTACTGGTGAAAAAGTTTCCTCATAGTCAATTCCTTGTCTTTGAGTATAACCTTTTGCAACCAGTCTTGCTTTGAAGGTCACTACCTTCCCATCCGCCCCAAGCTTTCTTTTGTAGATCCATTTGCATCCTATGGGAACGATTCCCCCAGGTGGATCCACTAATGTCCAGACTTGGTTTGAATACATAGAATCCATTTCTGACTGCATGGCTTCAAGCCATTTGGTTGAATCAGTATGAGATATTGCTTTTTTGAAATTCATTGGTTCACATCCAACACAAGGCTCATCATGGCCTTGTTCATGAAGAAGTGTATATCTTGAAGGTGGTCTAATAACCCTATCAGACCTTCTAGGAGCTTGTACTTCAACTACTGGTTGTTGAGGATTAGGTTCAACTACTATAGTTGAGGGAGTATCTTGAATTTCTTCAAGTTCTATCATCTTACCTTTTCTATCTAATAGAAACTCCCTTTCCAAAAAGATGGCATTTCTTGAAACAAACACTTTTGCTTCATTGGGATGATAGAAATAATATCCAACAGAATTCTTTGGATATCCTACAAAGTAGCACAAAGTGGATCTACTATCCAATTTGTCTCCCACTGTCTGCTTCACGTAAGCAGGACATCCCCATATTGTAACGACCCATTACAGGCCCAGTGGACCGCCCATACGGCCCACTGCCCCAATCGACCCAAGGCTATCCCGATCTTGGGCTCTGCTCTATGGGCCTTGGCCCATCTATGGAACTCTTCCCTCACGGGCTTTCCATATGCGTCGTATGGGTTATTCATAGAACTCTCCAGCCCATGCACTGGAGTCTGTGCCTTCCCAGGATCGAAAGTTCTATGAGTAACCCATACGACGCCTATGGAGAGCCCGTGAGGGAAGAGTTCCATAGATGGGCCAAGGCCCATAGAGCAGAGCCCAAGATCGGGATAGCCTTGGGTCGATTGGGGCAGTGGGCCGTATGGGCGGTCCACTGGGCCTGTAATGGGTCGTTACACATATTCTCAAGTAAGAATATTTGGGAGGTTTTCCCATCCATATCTCATATGGTGTTTTATCCACTGCTTTGGTATAGACATTATTCAACAACATTGCCGCAGTTTCAAGCGCAAAGCCCCAAAACGATGTAGGCAATTCAGTGAATCACATCATGGATCGAACCATGTCCATCAGGGTTCGATTTCGACGTTCAGAAACATCATTCAATTGTGGTGTTGCTGGTGGAGTCCATTGTGAGAGAATCTCATTCTCTTTTAGATAACCCAAAAATTCAGCACTCAAGTATTCTCCACCTCGATCAGATCGAAGCGCTTTAATACTTCTTTGTAGCTGATTTTCTACTTCAGATCTGAATTCTTTGAACTTTTCAAATGCTTCAGATTTGTGTTTCATCAAATAAACGTACCCATACCTCGAATGGTCATCAGTAAAGGTAATGAAGTAGTAATGCCCAAATTTTGTGCTAACACTTAGCGGGCCACAAACGTCCGTGTGGATCAAATCCAGTAGACCATGTGCACGTTCCACGTTTCCACTGAATGGAGTTTTAGTCATTTNTAATTTTCTAGTTTTCTTTTGTTTGTTGTTGTTTTCGTATGCGCTTGGACATTGTTTAATGGAATATCCTTTAATTTTAAGTTATAGAGATCGTTTGTTAATTCTCCGGTTCCAATCAAACATTCATTCTTGTATAAATTGCAAAAACCTTAAGCAAAAACACAAGAATAACCATCCCTATCAAGCATAAAAATAGAAATAATGTTTTTAACCAATTCAGGAACAAATAAAACGTCTCTCAAAAACAACTTAAAATTATTGTCCAAAATTAAAGTAACGTCTCCAATGGCAGTGGCAGCATTTCTTGCTCCATTTCCTAGTCTTAGAAAGGTCTCACCATCTCTAAGCCTCTTGCTTCTTCCCATCCCCTGCAAATCGTTGCATAGATGAGAACCACATCCGGTATCCAATACCCAAGAAGAGGAATTAATAGAAACAATAACTTCAATATAAAACATACCATGGCCAGAACGCTTCTGGGCAAGATACTCCGCGCAATTACGCCTCCAATGTCCAGGTTTGTTGCATTGGAAGCAGATTTGTTCTGACTTGTCAGGCTTTGTGGGCCCCGGATTTGGTTTCTTGTCTGGCTTCTTGTTGGGCTTGTTCTTCTTAGGAGGGGCAGAACGTTTCTTGCCTTTATTTGGGGCTCCCTTTTTCGTACCATACGAAGAACCCACCAGAAGAACAGGCTTTTCCTTTTTAATTGTGACCTCATAATTAGTGAGCATATTGACCAACTCTTCAAGGGTGGCCTCAAGCTTAATATATTAAAATTAACCACAAATCCATCGAACGAGGCAGGTAAAGACAGCAATAGAATATCAGTCGAGAGCTCACTAGGCATAACCAAGTCGAGTCCCAGCAACTTCTCGATGAGCCCAATCATCCTAACACCATGCTCATGGACCGAAGCCCTCACTCGCAAGCGTGTAGTCATGAGTTCTTTAACAGTAGCATGTCTCTCTGAACGAGTTTGTACAGCATACAATTCTTTCAGATGAAGGTGAATGTCAGCAGCATTCACCGCCTCCTCGAACCTCCTCTGAAGTTCATTCGACATAGAAGCCAACATGTAGCTTTTAGCCGGAAGATCATGGTCCCACCATTTCTCAAGCTTAGCTAACTTAGTCCTACTGATATCAGGAGATGCCTCCTTTGGTGGCTTCTTATCAAGCACATACGCAATCCTCTCGGAGTTCAGAACAATCTTTAAATTTCGGAACCAGTCGTGATAGTTAGGGCCAGCCAATTTGTTTTGATCGAGAATGATTGAAAGTGGGTTACGAGTAGACATCATAAATATACTGAAAATGAAACCAGATAATAGTTACTGATAATTTTAAAATAATTCTAAGATATAAAATATGGATTTTCATTTTATAAATTTCCTCCCACTATTTTGACATTTCCACCACCCTCTGATAAAAAAGGGAAATCATATTTCCGTAGTAGGCACGTAGAGTCCAATTAGCCAATTATAATCCCGAATAATATCAGCCAATTATAATTTCTAAAAGGTAGAATCCAATTGCATCCCTATGCGACCTCTGCGTGTTTTGCCTCACGATTAATAAAGACCCAATAATATGACGCCGTTTATTTTCACGTGTCAAACCAGCCCATCAATATTTAATTATAGTGGACGGTCTCCATGAGTTCCCCCAATAATATGAGCCGAAGTCATAGGAGTTCCACTCAATTCACATCATATGTCCAGTGGAAGTCACAGCTTTCCGGCGTCCAGGCCTCCCCAATAATATGAGCCAGACACTGTCCGCGGGTAGCGATCAACATGCAACCACGGTTGATGGAAGGCAAGGAAAAATTAAAATCTTTTAATTTTTACTTTTTCGGTTTGATATAAATTTTGAATCTTATTCAAAATGAGCGATTTTAATTTTAAAGTTGTCTCATCATTTTAATTTTAAAAACGCGTGCCATGAGTTTGTATGTTTGCCGGATTCATGCAACTATATTATTTAATAATATACATACATGCATACTACTATATATCGCATATATATCATAATATGACATTCAACAATAAATAAGGATGATCGATCGCCAACACTATTAGATCCATGTGAGCCATACATGGATCCAGGTCCAAAACCTAGGTGAATGCAGGGATGCAAATGCAACTTATTACAAAAGCTTCCAATATTTTACATGTCTTCATCTTGATCATTGGGCCCACCATCTTCCAGTCTTGATCTCCCACTATTTCTAATTATTACATTTGAATAATCACGGCACAAAAGAGATACATCTCATGGGGTGGGAACGGGCTATAAACCAGGCCCACTTTAATAATATCAAATATTAAAAACGAATAAAACAGTAAAATAACCTAACATACACGTAACACATTGGTCAAGGCTCTCAATCATCCTTCATGCATTTAATATCAAATATTAAAATCAATTTAATTAAATAATTTAATTAATTGATAAATTAGATATCTAATAATTTTATCACTAACCACCACAATTATTAAAGAATTTAATAAATTAAATAATTCCAATTAAATCAATAATAATTGATTTCTTATAAAAACCCATTTTTGCCATAAATAATTAAAATCATATTCTAATTATTTATTTTACAAGAAAATTATTAATTTTCCAAAAATTAATTTTCAAAATAAAATTTGAACCAATTTTTCAAAATTATCAATTTTGCCCAAAAGAGTGAAAAATCGGAAAATCGCACCCTAGGCCCAAATAATTCAAGCCCATCATCTAGCGCGCATCCCGAGACAATCCCGGGCAGCCGCCCGCGCTGCCCGCCCGCTGCCCGAACGTTACGGGCAGTGGCGGCAGCCCCTGTGCGCGTAGGCGCGCACAGGTAAGCGCGGCGCTGCGCGCTGGCGTCCCTACGCCCCGCGCGCGCACGCGCGCTGCGAGCTGCCATGCTGCGCGCGGGCGTCCGACGCCCCGCGCGCACTGACTGCCTGGAACAGTTTCGGGCAGATTAAAATTTTTTTTTTGTTTTCTGAAAAAAAATAATTTTGATGGTGCATCTATTTTCTGATAATTTTCTTGTGTGGTTAGAAACAAATTATTCAATATAAAACCATACGTTTTAGAAAAAACCTTGGCTCTGATACCACTGTTGGATCTCGGTTTTCTACGTGCCCAAACACAGCGGAAGTTTAAAATTTTTATTTTATTTTGAAAACAAAGTAATTCTTTTGGACACTCGTATGGTTTTCACGAATTAAACATGCATAGGATGTTTAAAAATTATACCTTTGTGAATTAAATCACTGGACTCCAACTAATCCGTTATAAACGGATTAGCTCTTGTTGATTCCCTACGAACTTTCTTCGATGAAATCCTCCTATCAAGTCCACGACTGGATGGTTTATTCCTCTTCCAATTTGCACTAGAAAATATGGAAGAAGTTTTGCGTAGGAGAGAAATTAATTGAGAGATGGCTCAAATTTTCCTTCAAAAAATAGTGGCCGATTTTTTTTCTTTGAAAGTGAAAGTCTCGAAGACCTTGTGTTGTGGTAGGCTAGGGTTTTTAATTAACATGTGTTATTTATAATTAAATAATAGCCTAATGACATAATTAACATTAATGGGTATGATTTAATTAATTAGGCTAGTCCAACTAGTTTAATTAATTTAATCAAAGCCTATTAAAACTTTAATTATTTATGATGATGGACTTGTACTCTTACAAGCCCATTAAACATACCCACCTTATTTAATTTATTCATTAATAAACTCAACTTTTGAGCTTAATAAATTAAATACATTATAAATTCAACATTTGAATTTATTATTTAAATTATAAATTCAACTCCTTGAATTTACAATATAATATAAATTCAACTTCTTGAATTTATTCTCTCAACGGGAACAAACAATCCAGTACTTGTGTGACCCTCAATGGTTCAGGGATACAGCTAGCCGTAGGTTCACAACTCTTTGTGATTCAGGACATAATCTTTTATTCGGGCTTACCCTACTTAGCCCCATTCTTTTCATCAACACCATGATCAAGAATGTCAGAACTCGTTTCTGATTGCACCCATCGGATCATGGTAAGAGCGTCTAGTAGCATCGCCCCATGTTCCCCTAGGTATCGCTGATAGTGCCTGCAAGAACCAGTCGATTATGCTTAATGTACAGTACGGTCCTTTCATCTCATATATCCCGATCGAATCTGCAACCATTGGTTCATCGAGGGTTGCATATTAATTCGATAACTATGTGATAACTATACATAGTGGCGTCGCATGTACCGTTCGAGAACTCCTTCTCTAACGTACATCTCATACTCTGGCCAGAGATTCCATGCACTATAATTTCATCAAATCACATAGGATATCCACACCCGCAGGTGAGCGGTGAATCCCCGACTACAATGTGGCTCCTATATGTTTCGCAACTGTACCCAATCTCGTCACCTGATGACTCTCCTGGAGCCAGTAAACGAGTCAAATCACATCCATAGCATATAGAGCCTCAGTGTTGTCTCTGGTCGTAAGGACTAATGGTGTACAATCATAACCACGGACTTATCCTCTCGATGAATGATAACCACTTGGAAAGTCCGAGGGAGGGTTGTTCGGTATAATCATCATATGACTACCCATCTGCATGTTTTGACATCTCTATGCCATTACCAAGAAACGCAGTACACAACATCACATATGCTAGTCTCGAGCTCAAGCGACCTTTATCCATGTTTCAGGCGGCTGAATCGACTAGGAACGAATTTAGATCATACAGTGTTTACAAACGAGTTTCAACATCGAATTACGATTCATTTGTATTAAAGTATAATCAAGGTCTTTATCTATGTTTGATAACATGGGTATACAGATAAAGAAATAACAAACCATGAAATAATGAATTATATTAAAATAAAGATTGTTAATTACAACTGAGTCAATAAAATCCCTAGCCAACAGTTGGCTTGCAGGGCATCTACTCTAACACAGTATTGGGTCAAAGAAGAAACGGTATGCCTTATGTGATATATTATGCAAATAGAACTTTAAACAATGCTCAAATGAATTACTCAACAACTGAAAAAAAACTACTTGCTGTAATATTTGCATTAGAGAAATTTCGTTCTTATTTGATTGGATCAACGACTATTGTGTTTACTGATCATTCTGCTATTGGATATTTGTTGACCAAAAAGGATGCAAAGCCACGACTAATACGATGGATTTTGTTGCTCCAAGAATTTGACATTGTAATCAAAGATAAAAAAGAACCGAGAATGTCGTAGCTGATCATATATCAAGACTAGCAACGGGATCATCTTGTGAAATGGCACCAATTGATGATAATTTTCCTGATGAACATCTATTTTGAGTTACTACTATACATTGGTGTGCTAACATAGTAAATTTTCTTGTGACAGGAAAAATGCCACCTCAATGGAGTTCCCAAGATAAAAAAAAAATTTGAATGAGGTAAAAAACTTTTATTGGGATGATCTGTATCTGTTCAAGTATTGTTAGATCAAATTTTTCGACGTTGCATACCCGACAATGAGGTAAGTAGTGTCATTAAATTTTGTCATTCAGAAGCATACGGAGGAAATTTTTCTTCAAAGAAAACGGCTGCAAAAATCTTGCAGTGTGGATTTTATTGGCCCACTTTATTTAAAGACACCCACGAAATCTGCAAGATCTGTGAAAATTGTCAAAAATTGGGTGCGATTTCAAAAAGAAACATGATGCTTTTGAATCATATCATTGAAATTGAAATATTTGATTGTTGGGGAATTGATTTTATGGGACTTTTTCCACCGTCGTTTGGATACTTGTATATTTTAGTTGCAGTTGATTATGTTTCCAAATGGATAGAGGCAATTCCATGTCGAACAAATGATCATAAAATCGTCATCAAATTTTTGAAAGAAAATATTTTTAGTAGATTTGGAATTCCTCGAGCCATGATAAGTGATGGGGGAACTCACTTTGTTAATAAACCATTTGCTTCATTAATGAAAAAATATGGTATTACTCATAAAGTAACTACTCCTTATCATCCTCAAACAAATGGACAAGTTGAATTAGCTAATAGGGAGATAAAGCAAATTTTGGAAAAAACTGTTAACCCAAATAGAAAAGATTGGTCTCTGCGACTTAATGATGCACTTTGGGCTTATCGAACAGCTTTTAAAACATCATTGAATAAGGCTTTCTATAGGTTGGTTTACGGAAAACATTGTCATTTGCCTGTAGAATTAGAACATAAAGCTTATTGGGCAATTAAAACTTTTATTTCAAGCATGAATGAGGCTAGCAAATTGCTTAATTTGCAACTTAATGAACTTGATGAACTCAGAAATGACGCATATGAGAATTCAAGGATTTATAAAGAAAAAATCAAATTATTTCATGATAAAACAATTCTTAGAAAATCTTTTGAGATTAGTAAAAAAGTTTTGCTTTATAATTCGCGACTTCACATATTCCCAGGAAAATTACGATCAAGATGGACAGACCCATATGTTGTAAAGCATGTGTATACTTATGGAGCTGTGGATATTGAAAATCATAAAAATTGTGATGTTTTTAAAGTAAATGGACAAAGGCTTAAACCATTTTTAGAAAATGAAATTTATCAAGAAGAGTTTATTTCGTTTTCTGATCCTTGCTTTTTTGTGTTGCATTTAATTTTGTTTGTTTTTATTTTAGATTTCCTTAATATTTTTATTTTTCCGGTTAAATGGCGGATAACGGTACTCTGTGGCTCTCATAGTCGGTTTAATCAGTTTCCCACAATTGCTGAAACAAAAAATTAAAAAAAATCATTTCTTTTCTTTTCAAAATGGATGAAATTCTTTCAAAAATTTGTAAATATTTTTCCTCTGTTTCTGAAAATGTTCTAAGAAAAATTTATGTAGTATGTGTGAAAGATTGAGATTGCTAATGCGAAAAAGAATTCCAGGAGATATACGTCTTGTAATAGAAGCTAATGTCCGATTAAGAGGAGAAGTTCCACAGTCATTACTCATTCGGTATATGCCTGGATTAGGAAAAAAGTACTTATGCGAAAAAACGAAAGGCCAAAAGTTTAGGGGTTTGTCATAAGTGTGCAAGATGGACTTGTGACAAACGATGCAGATCTTTGCGATATGTTTGACAGAAAAGATAAAATTGGTTTCATTAAGAATGGGCTGAGTAAGGAGTCTTTAGATAACATCTTGTTGACTCTTGAGACACATTCTAGTGGACACGTGCATATTGAACTTCTCCGTTTATGGAAACAATTCCAAGATGAGCGTCATCGTAATAGTCTTGGAAATCCGACTAAAAAAGACCCTATTTGCCAATTTATAAGAAAATTGGATGGGAAGCAGATCCTTGACTCATAGAAGGCGTTGAAGCCGTTTCTGGACGTAAAACCGGAGGAAAATTGTGAGCCACAATCACACTACATTTTATATGCATGTGTGTCATTATTGTTTTTACAGTTTATTCTGTTTACAACTGTGACCCATAGTTTTTTCCTGATAACATATTACACCTATAAAATCTCTCTATTTTTGCAGAAAAAAAGAAAGTAAAAACATGGATGGATCCTCTGCACAAACATTGAAAAATATTTTTGTATTTTGTGGGTCGAGTCCTGAAAAAATGAAGTGTTTGTAGAAGCACCGAATAATCTTGGAAAGATATTGGCTGAGAGAAAAATTCACTTGGTATATGGGGGAGGTAATATTGGGTTAATGGGATTTGTTTCAACATCTGCACATCTTAGAGGCAGTCAGGTTTTGGGTATTATTCCTACAGCTTTAGCTGAAGGAAATATTACAGGTGTTACGATTGGGGAGGAATTAAAAGTTTCTTCTATGTATGAAAAAATCACAAAAATGATTGTAAATTCCGATGCTTTTATCGCATTACTAGATGGTTTTGGTACATAAGAAATTTTTCAGACTGTTTCTTGGGCACAACTTAATATTCATAATAAACTTGTGGGCTTGTTGAATATCAATTATTATTATTCCTTTATTACGATCTTATTATTTACTTCATAAGGAAGAAGGTAGCTCTACCTAGGAGAAATCCTTAAGTCAGGTACCGTAAAGCCTGTAAAGCCAAAGAGTAAGGTAGGTATAAATCCTTGACAGTATCTACTTAATTCTAGAATGGATAAAATAATACGATCGTTTATAAAAAATAAATCTTCAAACAGTAATACTAAGAATAAAGAATTAATTATTTCTGAAAATTACGAAAAGCATATTCAAAACTGGAAATTACCAGTATCTTCCAATATGAAGATATATAGATCTAATGGATTTAATTGTAAATCCGATTATATAATAAAAACAATTGAAGAAGCAATTCTTCTAAAAGGAGGATATGATTCATTTAGTTTATTATCTCAAAGACTAGTTGATATTCATAAGCAATCTTACAAATTTATGCATCTCGGTATGATTCAAGTAGGTTTAAATCCTCCCACTAGATTAGGTTTAAATACTTCAGCCTTAATTATTGTACGAGATCAAAGGCATAATAAATTTGAAGATTCCTTATTAGGAATAATAGAGTCCTCATTATGTGAAGGACCAATACATTTTAGTTGTTTTCCAAATTTCCCAATATCTCTTTCTGATCCAAATATCATGAAAGCCCTCATTTTAAACATAAAAACTGAAGGCTTTGACATGATAGATGGAAAAAAAATGTTGTTCTATTATACAGAATTTGTTACAAGGTAATGAATTCAACTATTTCTAATTTCAGAATTAATACGAATCAAATCAGTTCAAAAAAAGGGGAAACTATTCTTTTTATAACTTATATTAATAAAAGTAATATTATGATTCCTAAAACAATTAATTGGAGTCTAGTTACTTTGCCAGAAATCTGGAAGATGGGGAATATTGTTCCGTCTCATAAAGAAGAATCTAGAAAACCAGAAATTATAGTTCAATATGCTGATGGTGATGTTGAAATAAAATTTTCATCCCAACGTCATTTACGAATTAAACTTCAAAAAGTAGAAATTCTACTTCTTCTATATCTGATTTTGAAAAAATTAGTATATCTGGTTTTCAAAAGACTAATGATAATATATCTCAACCAGAATATGAGGTTGAAATACCCGAATCTAGTACTTTTCGATTTCAAAGAAGTTATTCTGTTAATAATAGAAAAACTAACTCCCCTACATTCTCTGATATGGGTTATAATGTTATGTTTATTAGTAATCATAATCTTATTCAAGAAAGTTTTAGAAAGATTAAAAATCTAAAAAAGAAAAAATAGTTTTTAAGTTGTTTAAACCCAAAACAACAAACTTTATATTCTTCAAGATATTTAGAGTGGGTTGAAGAAAATAAATTAAATTTAGATTTTTTCAAATGGATGGAGAATTTATATTTTCCTGCAAGAAATAAAATATTTCCAAATTTCAATAAAGAGTCTTTTATAAATACTTTTGAATCAACCTATAAATTATATGTTCATGAAACTGGAGAAGAATTTTTTGAGATTCATTCTTCTTTCACTACTTTACAAATTAAGAAGGATAATAAAGAAATATATGCTGCTCCCATAAAATCTGAATTAGGAAATGATAATTTTGACCATATAATTCAGCAAAATAATTTTACTAATCTTACTTTACATTCTTTAAGAAATCAAACTACTAGAATAGAAGAAATTTTATCAAAGTCTAAACAAGAAACTTCTAGTGGTGAAAGTTCAAAAACTTTAATCATAAAACCTCCTCCTAATCTTAAACAAGAAAAATTTCTTTTAAGCTCTAAAAAAATGAAAATTTTATGCAAGGTCTAATAGAACGATTACAAAAAATCAATATAAAAGAAAAAGGTTCTATCTCAGTAATCACCAAAGATGAACAACTTGAAAATTCTTCAAGTTTTTCTGCAGATGAAATGCAGATTAATAAGATGCATAAAGTATCAATTGTAAAACCTTTTTATAAAAAAGCAACAACAATTGATCTTCAAATAGAAGAAAATAAAGATTATGTTCAGTTTAATGGTGAAGCAATTACTGAATGAAATATAGATGGTAAATCTGAATATCAGATAAAAACTGTAATTAAACAAATGTTAATATACTCCTCTGCCGCCAAAATAAAATGTAATAATGATAGGCAAATTGCTCAAGCTATTATTACTGTTTATTGTAGAACCCGTAACTTAGACTACGTATAAGTCATGCATAATTCTAGTATTTAAATTTAAAATGATTTTATTGCATGAGTATTTAAATTTAATTATTTTCCGTAGCAGTTTAATTTTTAGCATTTCAGTTAGTTCAGTGAGGCCGGACTGGAGTTGGAGCTTTGAGATAAAATTTAAGATTCAGAAAACATTTCCAGGATTTATTTTAGCTAGCAAGTAAGTTAATTTAAGTTAATATGAAGGTTTAAGGAATTATTTATACAACTTGAGGTGAGAAGAAAATTAGTTCATTTAAGTTCCAATAATTAAGGGGTTAATTCACTAAATTATTTAAAAGATAGGTAAGGCTTTTAAGGGATAAAAATTTACTAAATAAGCAACATTTTCCCCTTCATTTTATTGTTGAATTTCGCCCCCTATATGATTAAGTATTGCCTTGCCAACTCATCATCTTTGACCCATTCTTTGTTAAGTTTAGCATGCTAACCTTTTAATTATTAATTCACCCTAATTAATTAATTAATAAGCCATATCCTAACCTATTCCTAGCCTAGAATAATCGGCCACCACCTCCAACAAGACACCCAACAAATATTTGATAGCCATCAAAAATTCAAAATTTAAAATGGTGGAGACTTGGTCTTGATTTCTTCCCTATATTTTGCACTCATTCCCTCACTCCCCTAACCAATATTATTCCCCCCTCTCCACCAAAATTCAGAACCATTTCAGAGCCATAAAACCGTGAGTTTCATAGCTTAAAAGAAGAGAGAAAAATCGAAAGCAAGGAAGCAAGAAAAGAAAGTGCTCCACCTCCTCCAAGCCGTGTCGTCTCATTCTTTCGTTTTTCTTTCAAACGAAACCAGGCATGCATATTTTCTTCCTTGACTCTTCAATCAAGTCCTACTATCAAATTTTTCATTTCATGATCATCATTTCCATGTTAAAACCGAAACACATCAAGGAATTTCAGAAAATGCAACATGCAGATTTTCGGTTCCCATTTCAAGCTTCATGGTTTCTCTTGTTTTGTTGTTTCAGTTGGATGGTTCGACTCCAGGCTCACTAGGAGACATTTAGACATGTATTGGGATGCATTAAGACCATGTTGGTCCATTCAAACAAGCCCCATGCATGATAGAATCCGAAATTGACAGCAACTCCTCAATTTTGGCCATTTAAGCTTTCGAAAAATCTGTTGCTGCTGTCCAAGGGAATGGATCTGATCATGGCTGCCCTAGGGGCCTGTAGCCATGGTTAGAACACTTCCCTAGTATGTCTAAGACGTGACTAAGTCGCCCTTTTGGAGGCTTGGTCCATGGTGAATCAGTTTTTACAAAATAAAACAAGAACAGCCCCTTTCCCCCTTCGGCCTTCACATTTTATAGCAAGTATGGTTCGAGTTTGGTGGAATGGTATGGATCTTGGTTGGCCTATGGCCCTTAGCCACGGTTCATACCATGCCCCTAGATGTCTAGATCATGTCATGGTCAATCAAATGGCCACTGGAACGATCTGTGACAGTAAAACAAGAGCAACGGCCCGACGTGCAGAATTGGTGCTCGGGTAGGACTTTTCGGATTGTTGCTGGAATATTTCGAATTGTGGCTGGCCTAGGGCCCTTAGCCATGGTTCAAATCATTCCTTGGGATGTTTGGTAAGAGTCTCTGGTCGGTGGTTCAAGCCCCAATGGCCGGTAGTCTCGAAAACGACACAAGAAATGCGATTGCACAGCTGCTGTAATTTGACAGCAAGTGGTGATGTTGTTCTCAGGCGTGTTTCGAGTTCTCGGTTGGCTTTTAGCCTATGACCTTGGACTGGTCAGTGCCTCATCGAGTTAGAAAGGTCATGTTTTTTGCCGTTCGTGTTTCGGATCATTTTTGAGGTCATACGAGAATTTACGGTGCGATGTGCCAACTTGACTCTCGAAAGAGCGTTTCATGTTTTGGCCTCCATCCACCTAGCTTTCGACCCTCACCATTTTAGGGGTACTACTTCATCATTTTAAGCGTATTTTACTCATGACTATATGATGTTTCAGTGTTGGTTCGGGTTGGTTCGGAGTCATGATTAAATACGAAGTCATTAGGCGCACTTGTCTCAGTTTTTGGATTTAATTGCATAGTTTGGTCAAGTAAAAGCTATTAAATATTTTTTTTTCATGGCATATTTAGGTTACAGCGAGCCTGGGAGCGATCCAATCCATTCAGTAAAATTAAGATATTTAATTATGTTAATTAATTATATTACGTGCAAAAATGTTCATTTTGAGATTTATGCGATATTGCTTGTGGTCACTTTACTAACATTATTAAGTCCGGTCGCGAGTTACCGGCCCGGTCGCCAGTTACCGGCCCGGTCGCCAGTTATCGGTCAGTTCAGTTCAATTCAGTTCAGTTCAGGGACCACTTGCGTAGACCATAATCTCACCAGAAAATTATTACAGTTATTTCATGACAGGGCTCCAAGGAGCAAACATTTTCATTATGATTTTCAGTTCAGTTATGCACGTATTATAATTGCTCACGACAAGTTATTTTCACATTATGACTCATGACATGAAATTTTTATCCCATGCAAAACTTTACTATTTATTTACTTGTTATTTACGATATATGCATGTTGAGTCTTTAGACTCACTAGACTTGATTGTTGTAGGTGCTAATGATGATGTCGGGATCGAGGGCGGAGACTAGTGAGCCAGCTCGAGTCGGCAGTAGTAGTACCCGAGGACCTCAGTTCAGCATTTATTATTATTTGATTGCTCAGACATTTTTATATATTGTTGAATAAATTTTTAACTGTTGTTTCGAAAAATGTTAATTTTTTCCGCTGCCACTTTGAACATCAAACTTTATTTATCAGTTCAATTATGAATGAGGCAATTTTATTTATTTAAAAAGAAAAAAATTTTAAATTTTCTGCAATTTTTCAAGCACGGATTTTTAGGCCTCTACACTTATACTGGCCAACTTCAAGGTTGGTGGGATTTTTATCTTTCAAAAGATGCAAAGAATAAAATTCTTAGCTCTTCTATATTTGATCTTAATGGACGAGAAGAGTCAGATTCGGTGAATACACTTATTTATACCATTTTATCTAATTTTATTGGAGCTAATGAGCTTCAACTAGATAGATCTCAAGAACAATTAATGAATTTGAGATGTCCAACACTATCTGAATTTAGATGGTATAAAGATGTTTTTATAACAAAAGTTTTAACCAGAAATGATTGCAATGCAAATTTTTGGAAAGAAAAATTTATTTCAGGACTGCCAGTTCTCTTTGCAGAAAGAGTCAAAAATATATTAAAATCTAAGTCTTTAACAAATTCTATAGATTGGAGTTTACTTACTTACGGTTATTTATCCGCATAAATAACTGCAGAAGGAATAAATCTTTGCAATGATATCAAGTTAAAAATACAACTTGACAGGCAAAAGATAGAAAACCGAAATATTATCGGTGATTTTTGTGAACAAATCGGTTTTCAACCAAAACAATCCAAAAAGAGATAAGAAAAAGGTTTCTTTTTAAAAGAAAGAAACATTATCTAATAGATAAAGAAAAAACTAAAAAATATTCTAAGAAAAGATTTAAAAAATCTATAAAAAATGATTCTACTAAAGTTCCAGTATGCTGGAAATGCGGAAAAATTGGACAAAAAGCTAATAAGTGTTATGTCAAGAAAAAGATTAATAATCTCAACATAAATTACAATGATTTAAAAGAATCATTGATAAATAAGATAAATATTCTTCTTAATAAAGAAGAAGATTTAAAACAAAAAGATTTTTATATTATTATTATTGATGAAGAAATATCTGAATATTCTAATAGTAGTTCAGATAATGATTCTGAAATATCAGAAAATAAAATTTGTTATCTAGATTGTGATTGCGATACTTGTCTCATAAATTTTATGGGATTAGAAATAAATGTTATATTTAATGAAGAAAGATAAGAAGCCTACTAAATAAGTACAAAATACTGCACAAGAATATGAATTATATTCTTACAATAAAATATTAGAAAAAGCTAAACAAAAAGAAAGAGAACCTACTATCTTTGAATTAAAAGGAGAAATAGATCAGATAAAATCTGAAATAAAATATTTAAAAGAAAGAGTAAATACTCTTAGTATTAATAATAATCATACTTGGGAAAAAGATTCTACTTCTGATGAAGAAGAAGAAGAAGAAGATGAAAAAGATATTTTATCAAAAGAAGATAATGAAATAAATCAAATGGTATGGGTTAATAAAATTGATCAAATTATTTCTCAAAAGTGGTACTCAAAAGTAACCCTTGTTATCAATAAAAAATTCAAAATTACTATTGAAGCTTTGTTAGATACATGAGCTGATGTAAATTGCATTAGTGAAAGAATTGTTCCTTCTAAATATTATAAAAAGCTACTCAATTTATAACAGCTGCTAATAAGCAACCCCTTATAGTACATTACAAATTGTCCGATGTGGCAATATGTAATTCAAGGGTTTGTCTTAATACACCTTTTATTCTTATTAAAAATATTTCTACTCCTGTTATATTAGGAACACCTTTTATCCAAATGTTATTTCCTATTAATAAAATTAATGAAAAAGGATTATATACCAAAATTAAAGGAAATGATATATTTTTCCCATTCACAACAATACCTGTATCGAAGTCCATCAATATTTTACAAAAAATAGTAACTAATAAAGAAAATTTTGTTACATCATTAAAAGATGAAATTATTTTCAAAAATATTAGGGAGAAAATAAATTCTGAAAAAGTTCAAGAAAAAATAAAAATTATTTCAGATACCATATCTAAAGAGATTTGTGCTGATGTTCCTAATTCATTTCGGAATAGGAAAAAACATCAGGTAAGTCTACCTTATATTGATGATTTTACTGAGGATAAAATTCCTACAAAAGCTAGACCCATTGCTATGGGACCTAGACTTTTAAATTATTGTAAAGAAGAAATAGACAGTATTCTTAAAAAAGAATTGATTAGACCAAGTAATAGTTCTTGGAGTTGTCCAGCATTTTATGTTGAAAATGCAGCAAAAGTAGATTGAGGAGCCCCTAGACTTGTTATTAATTATAAACCACTTAATAAAGCATTAAAGTAGATAAAACATCCATTAGCAAATAAAAGAGATCTATTAAATAGATTATTTAAAGGAAAAGTATTTTCCTCTTTTGATTTAAAATCAGGATTCTATCAAATTCTTCTAAAAGAAGAAGATAAATATAAAACTGCTTTTATTGTACCATTTGGAAATTACGAATGTAATGTAATGCCATTTGGACTAAAAAATGCGCCAATGGAATTTTAAAATATAATAAATAAAATTTATAATTCATATATAGATTATATCATAGTTTATATTGATGATGTCCTTATTTATTCTGATAATATTGATTAACATTTTAAACAACTTAATATATTTATTCAAGCTACTAAAAGAGCTGGTTTAGCAGTAAATCAGAAAAAGATAAAACTTTTTCAAAATAAGATAAAATTCTTAGGATATTATATTGAAAATGGAATAATGATTCCTATTGAAAGAACAATTGTTTTTGCTGATAAATTTCCTGATAAAATCACTGATATAAATCAGTTACAAAGATTTCTTGTAGTCTTAATTATATAGGAGATTTTTATAAAGATCTCGCTTAAGACTGTAAATTATTATTTCAAAGGTTGAAGAAAAATCCTCAACAATGGACTAATAGTCATACTTTAGCAATACAAAAAATAAAAAAAAATAATTAAAGAGCTCCCTTGTTTATCTATTGCTAATCTTGAAGCATTCAAAATAGTTGAAACAGACGCCTCTGATATTGGATATGGAGGATTACTTAAACAAAAAATAGATAATACATCTAAAGAAATTCTCGTCCGATACACTTCTGGAACTTGGAATAATACACAGAAAAATTATTCTACAATAAAGAAAGAAATCCTTTCAATTGTTAAATGTATTACCAAATTCGAGAGTGATCTTTTAAATAAGAAATTTTTATTTAGAGTTGATTGCAAATCTGCTAAAGATGTTCTTTTAAAAGATGTTAAAGTAATAGCACCTTAACAAATATTTGCTAGATGGCAAGACATATTAGCTAGTTTTGATTTTGATATTGAACATATCTCTGGAAAATCTAATTCTTTAACAGATTTTCTAACTAGAGAATTCTTGCAGGGATCAACCTTGGAAGACAGTCCTAAAGAGGCCAGCAACAGGAAAAAAACTAATGAATAAACCCATCTTTAAAAGAGGTGCACCTATTCCTCAGCATTATATGGCCACCGAAGAAGAGAAATTTGATCCAATTAAAGAATTTGCTGAGGATCCAACTACTTATGACATACATTATTATAATAATGCAATATTTGCTTTAAAAGCATCAAAAGAAGAATTAAAATATCCCTATTTATTTTCAGGATATCTAAATTGTTGTCCTGTAGATAAAGATCTAATATGTAAAGGCCCGTATTTCGTATTCATAAATTTGCGGAATTATTAAAATTTTTCTAAATAAATAAATAACTTGCCCAATTTATAAAATAAACATGTAAATAATTTTAACTTTTAAATAACAGCGGAAGTCAACATTGTATTTCAAACAACACTTCAAAAATAATCCAACATGTTAAAATCAAGTTTGAATGATAAAAGGTGCATAAATTAAATCATGAGGTCCTCGGGTTTACTACTGCTGTCCCAAGATCGCTCACTGATCTCCGCCCGCGGTCTCGACCTCGTCAATACCTACAACAATCAAGTCTAGTGAGTCTAAAGACTCAACATGTATATATCGTGATTAACAAATAAATATATCATAAAATCGCATGCAACGTAAAAATGAAGTATCGTAAAGCGCACAGTGAAAATCGTATCATGAATAATTATAACTACGTGCATATCTGAAAATCATACGTAAAAGCTTTGCTCAATAGAGCTCTGTCATATCATATCATAATTTTCTGTTAGAGATAATGTTTTTAAGCAAGTGGCCCATAACATAACGTGAGCGCCTGATCAGACTAAACCACAGTGTACTGGGCGGTAGAGATCAATCACAACCCTTGGACTGGATGTCCGTACCCATACATAATCATAAACCGGTCGTAAGTCACCGGGTGGAGAGGTCCTCGGTTGCGCCTACCGACTTCCAAACCCATAAACATAAGGTGGCCACAAGACATATAGCATATATCTCAAAAATAAACATTTTATATTTTTATGCACGTAATATAATTATAACCTTATTTTTACCGGATGAGTTGAATCGCTCCCAGGCTTGCTGCGACTTAACTCTAATATGTGACACATGCAAATAATATTATCTTGACTTAAACTAGACAATAGGACCAAAACTTAACAAAAGAACCAAAAAATGAGACTATTAGGACCAACCACTTGATTTTTAATCATGGTATCGTACCAACCCGAACCAACATTAAACCGATGTTTAACCATGATCAAAAATACCCCAAATATACTGAAAAATATGCATAAGAACTGAAAAACACGAAAATAGGTGAAGTGAATCCAAAAACATAAAACACTCTTTCGAGAGTCATTTTGGCACCTTTCACCGTAAATTCTCGTACGACCCCTAAACTTGACCAAATCACAAACGGCCAAAACCGCGACTTTTCTAACTCATTAAGGTAGTGTCCAGTCTAAGGCCATAGGGTAAAAGCCAACCACGAACTCAAACCACCTCCAAAACCAAAGCTCAAGTTGTTGTCAAAAACAAGAAATAGCAGCTTGTGTGTTTGTGGTGAAAATCCTGAAATAAATGACCATGGGCTTGAGCCACCGCCCAAGGAGTCTTATAACATCCTAAGGTATGTCTTGGACCATGGCTAAGGGCTAAAAGCCAGCCACAAACCGAGCCAACACATAGGACAATGCAACATGCTAGCCGAGAATGCATATTCTGTGCAGTGGTGTGTATATTGAATTGTTTTGCTGTCAATCTTCATTCCAGTGGCTATATAATTAACCTTGGCTCGATCTTTACATGATGAAGTGTGGTATGAACCATGGCCACGGGCTAGGAGCCAACCATAATCCAATCCACACCCCAAAACCGAAACACACTCACACAGGAATTGGAAAAAACCGAAATATGTTCTTGTGTTGTTGCTTAAACGTTTTGAGGGAACCATGAACCAAAACTTGAAAGGACACCTTGGTCACGTATTAGACATGTTAAGGGAGAGTTCTAACCATGACTACAGACCCTAGGACAGCCAGGATTCGAACAGCCCTTAAACAACTCAATGACAGAAAATCGTGACCCAATCTGTGGCTTGTGGGAAAACATTTGCTGTCATGCTTTTGTTTGAAAGGTTTGGACCCAAATCAGTGAAACAATAACTCCCTAACACACTCTAAAACATTCCTAGAAGTAGCCGTGAATGCCTGGAATCGAGCAACTCCCTGTAAACAACACAAACATACAGAACCATGAAGCACAAAGCACAAGAGCCGAGAATGAGTTGTGCAGAATTTCTTGCAAAGTTCCTGTCAAAATTTCGTTTTGTTGCATGAATCATGAATATATAATGGTTTAAAAATATCTATAGGACTTGATTGAAGAGCAAAGAAACAATATATAGATGCCTGGAATTTGTTTTGATAAAAACAAATCAATACGACAAATACGAGCGGCAGAACAGAGTTGGTTCCTTTCTTACTTTTCTCTGCTGCTATTCTCGATCCTAAGCTACTGCTATTCTGATGTATTTCAAAGGTGAGGGTGTGTGATTGCTAGACAATGAAGATGAGTGTTATAGGAGGTGTTAAAGTGTCCATAATATACATTAAAATGGGAGTTACAAGTGCAAGAATTGAATGGGTTTGAAATGATTCTCCTCCCCCTTGCTGCCGTTGCTTTTCCCTCATTTCCTACTGCATTTACACGGTTTTTTTCTTTTTTTTTTTTTGTTTAATAGGTTGAGTAAGAATGGGGTATGTTATTGCATTTAAATTTTACGATCCATTAGAGAATTAAAAATGAGAAATGAATACCCCATGAATTGTAATTTGGAATGGTTTGAATGGAGAGTTATCAACTTTTGAATTATTTTAAATGTTGGACCCAAAATTATGATTACTAATTTGCATGGTATTTTATTGTTTAAATCTTGTATTTTAATTGCTTAAAGTTTAACACCCTCATTATATATTTTAGTGAATTTACACATTAAATTTAGGATAGATTATTGCATAGCATTCATGATCTCAAACTTAAATATTCAAATGCTATGATTAATTTCTTGAATATATTATACTAATTCATCCCCATATGTTTACATATTTTAATTTAAGCTTTAATTAAGTATTAACCTAAAGAACTTATTTACCAACTTAGCTCTAATTAATTAAATAAATTCTAAAACATTATATTTCTTTAAATTAAATTATTCCTTGACTTAAATTAAATTTAGGAATATTTTCTTATTATTAATCTTATCTCAAATCTCCAAACTCCGGTCCGGCCTCGCGTATTTATCCTGAAAAGATAAAACTAAACATCTACTTTTAAAATAATTAATCATGACTTAAAATTATTAAAATAAATCAAACACTTCATATATTCATAAGAATTCATTTTTAATTTAAATAATGGAAATTATGCATGACTTATACGTAATCTGATTTTCGGGTTCTACATCTCTACCCCCTTAAAGGAATTTCGTCCCCGAAATTAAATCTTACCGAATAACTCGGGATATCGACTCTTCATCTCTGGTTCAGATTCCCACGTAGCTTCTTCCTCCGAATGATTTAGCCACTTGACTTTCACTAACTTGACCAGTTTGTTCCGAAGCCTTTTCTCTTGTCTATCTAGGATTTGCACTGGTCTTTCCTCATAAGAAAAGTTCGGATTGAGCTGCAACGGTTCAAAGTTCAAGATATGCGATGGATTCGCCATATACTTCCTCAGCATGGAAACCTGAAACACATTGTGTACTCCGGCCAGATTCGGCGGAAGAGCAACACGATAAGCTAATGTCCCCACTCTGTCGAGGATCTCAAATGGTCCAATGAATCTCGGACTGAGCTTTCCTTTCTTTCCGAACCGCGTGACACCTTTCATCGGTGCAATCTTCACGAAAACATGGTCACCAATAGCAAACTCTAAATCTCTCCTTCTCTGATCCGCATATCTCTTCTGTCTGCTCTGAGCAGTCCTCATCCTATCACGGATCTTGACTACTACCTCAGCAGCCTGCTGCACAATCTCCGGGCCCAATTCTGCTCTCTCCCCTACTTCATCCCAATGAATAGGCGATCTACACTTACGACCGTACAGTGCTTCATATGGAGCCATACCTATAGACGATTGAAAACTGTTGTTATAGGTAAACTCCACCAATGGTAGCTTTGATTCCCAACTCCTGGAGAAATCGAGGACATATGCACGAAGAAGATCCTCCAAAATCTGGATAACTCTCTCGGACTGACCATCTGTCTGTGGGTGAAAAGCCGTGCTAAACAACAACTTGGTACCCATAGCTGAGTGTAGACTCTTCCAAAATGATGAAGTGAACCTAGGATCTTGGTCAGACACTATAGAAACGGAAATACCATGAAGTCTGACGATCTCCCGGATATATAACTCCGTATACTGGATCATGGAAAAAGTCGTCTTAATAGGCAAGAAATGGGCTGATTTCGTAAGATGATCAACAATCACCCATATAGCATTCGACCCTCTGACTGACTTCGGCAATCCGACAACAAAATCCATGGTAACATTCTCCCACTTCCACTCGGGAATAGGAAGAGGCTTGAGCATACATGCTGGTCTCTGATGTTTTTCTTTCACTAGCTGGCACGTCAGACATTCGGATACAAAACGTCTGATATCCCTCTTCATCCCAGGCCAACAATATAATAACTGTAGATCTTTGTACATCTTCGTAATCCCTGGATGAATAGAGTACGACGACATATGGGCCTCAGATAAGATATCCTCTCGAATAGAATCACCGCTAGGAACCCACATTCTGTCTCGATATCTCACAATACCGTCTCTGATTGTATACAAGATACTGCCCTTGGCTTAATCTCTCTGCCTCCACTTTGCCAACTGCTCGTCTGCTAACTGTCCACTGCGAATACGGTCTAGAAGAGAAGACTGAATCGTCAAAGTAGATAGACAAGGAACTCTACCTTGAGGATATGTCTCTAGATCAAACCTCTTTATCTCAAATTGAAGAGGTCTCAAAACCACCAAATGAGCCATCACTGCGACTTTCCTGCTCAACGCATCCGCAACTACATTAGCTTTTCCAGGATGATAGCTAATGTCACTGCCATAGTCCTTCACTAGCTCCAACCAACGCCTCTGCCGCATATTCAACTCTTTCTGTGTAAAGAAGTATTTGAGACTTTTGTGGTCGGTGAAGATCTGACACTTCTCTCCGTACAAACAGTGCCTCCAAATCTTCAATGCAAATACTACGGCTGCCAACTCTAGATCATAGGTAGGATAATTCTTCTCATGAATCTTCAACTGACGAGAAGCATATGCTATCACCTTCCCATGCTGCATCAATACTGCGTCTAACCCGAGTTTCGAAGCATCGGTATACAGAACAAAATCTCCGGGTCCTGACGGCATGGCCAATACTGGCGCTGAAATAAGAGCTTGCTTCAATGTATCGAAGCTCTTATGACATTCCTCGCTCCACACATACTTAACATTCTTCTTCATCAATGATGTGAGTGGAACTGCAATAGAGGAGAATCCCCGAATAAACTTCCGATAGTATCCTGCTAGCCCAAGGAAACTACGATCTCTAATGCATTTTGCGGCACAACCCAATCTCTGAATGTTGCAACTTTCGGTATGTCTACCTCAATACCATTGTTAGAAACGACGTGGCCTAAGAACGCCACTTTCTCTAACCAGAACTCGCACTTGCTGAACTTCGCGAATAGCTTATGCTTTTGTAAGGTCTGCAATACTGTTGTCAGATGTCTGCTGTGATCCTCTTGATTCTTTGAGTAGACCTGAATATCCTCTATGAATACTATCACGAACTGATCAAGATACGGCTGGAATACGCGATTCATGAGATCCATGAAGATCACTGGCGCATTCGTCAAACCGAACGGCATCACAAGGAACTCGAAGTGGCCATAACGATTCCTAAAAGCAGTCTTGAGAACATCAGCATCTTTCACCCGCAACTGATGATAACTGGAACGCAGATCTATCTTGAAGAATACTGAAGCTCCTTGCAATTGATCAAATTAATCTTCAATCCTCGGAAGTGGGTATTTGTTCTTAACTGTAACTCTGTTCAACTCTCGATAATCAATGCAAAGCCTCATCGACCCATCCTTCTTCTTCACAAATAAGACTGGCGCGCCCCATGGAGAAAAACTCGGGCGAATGAACTCCTTGTCAAGAAGTTCCTAAATCTGCTTATTGAGTTCTGCCATCTCTGTCGGTGCTAATAGGTACGGTGCCTTTGAGATCGGCGCGGTCCCTGGCATAAGCTCAATAGAGAATTCCACCTCTCGCACAGGTGGTAAACCAGTCACGTCATCAGGAAAAACATCTAGAAAGTCTTTGACAATAGGAACATCGGATGCTGACTGTTTGGGCGTCTCGGGAACAGATACAAGAGTAGCTTAAAATGCTCGGCACCCTCGGTGCATGAGTTTCCTAGCCTGGACATAAGGTATTATACGCGGTAAATTAAAGTACCTGTCTGGTTCGAATAAGAATTGTTCCATCCCATGCGGTCGGACGAGAACAGATCTCTGCTGGAAATCAATCAATACTCTGTTCCTCAATAGCCCGTCCATCCCAAGAATGATATCAAATTCAGGCATAGGCAGCACGATAAGATCCGCATACACAAGATTACCATGAAGTTCAATGTCTATATGTCGGATCACATTAGTAGCTGTCATCTCCTGTCCAGAAGGCAATGCTACTGAATACACTATGTCTAGCCCAATTGTCTTGATTTTTAGAGAATTTGCGAAGGTTTTTGAAATGAATGAATGAGTAGCCCCTGAATCTATCAAGGCTTTCGTAGCTGAATCGGCTATAAAGATTCTCCCTGAAAGATTGGAATATTATGCAAAACCCAATAGTTTTGCAAGAACTATGCTTATAGACATGCAAAGGTCAAAACCTAAATTCCCGTAGCTAACACTGATTAGAACATGCAATCCTATCATAAATTCTAAGTTCAAAATCTTAACCCAAAACATTAAACTTCAAATACAATTCAAAGATTTAGGATACCTGTCATGAGCATCGTCTCTGGGTTAGTCTCCGCAGCACGGAAAGCAAAAACTCTGCCTTGGGTAGGCAGATTCTTCTGAGGACAATTCTTCAATATGTGGTCAGTACTACCACATTTGTAACACTTTCCTGAACCATACATACAAGTCCCAGCATGACGACGTGAGCACTTGGCACAAACTCGATACTCCACTGTCCTCGGGACTGCCCGTCCCTGTTGCTGCTGCTGCTGCTCTCTGTTCCTGGGTGGACCGTGGAAAGGTCTCTTATTCTGATGCTGTTGCTGTGGAGGACAGTGTGGTGCTTGAAATGGTCGTTTACCCTGGCGATCGCGCTCAATATCATGCTGGTCTTGCTCTGCCGCTAGAGCTCTGGAAACAGCAACATCATAGGTAGTAGGGCCAGCCACCCTAACATCACGGCGCAAGATCGGCCGCAGACCATCCATAAAATGCCTCAATTTTGCCCCAGCGTCATTTGCAATTAGGGGTACAAAGTGACAACCCCTTTCAAATTTACGGATAAACTCCGTAACAGTCGTGTCTCCCTATCTCAGGGTCATAAACTCCTTGGTCAACCTGGAACGCACCTCGTCAGTAAAATATTTAGAGTAGAATACCTCTGTGAAGCGCGCCCACCTCAAAGTAGCCATATCCAAAGCTACAGATGCTCCTTCCCACCACAGACGAGTGTGTCCTCCAAACAGATAAGTCACACAACGAACCCTATCTCCATCTTCAAGCCCCATGAACTCGAAAATAACCTCAAGGGATTTGATCCAGCCCTCTGCAACCAAAGGATCTGTCGTCCCTGAGAACTCTTTCGGTCTCATTTTCATGAACCGCTCACAGACAGCTTCAGGCCCCGTCTGTCTGGCTGCCACAGCGTTGTTCCCCGCAAACTCTGCGAAGAACTGAGTCATCCCAGCTAACATCTGGGCGTTCAAGTCTGGTGGAGGGGGTGGAGGTCCCTGCCTCTCTTGCCTCTGACCCTCACCGTCCTCATGACGTTGCTCACTACCACCTCTCGGGCGTCCAACCTGGCGTCTAGGAGACATATATAGCCCATACGTAACTAACATGCATAATTCCATAATTTATCTTAAATTTAAATAAATACTGAAATAATTAAAAATCTGAACGTAAAAACATTTCATGAAAACATGCTGTTAAAATAATTCACGCCTTAAATAAAATGCGTAAATGTAAACTTACAGACCGAAGACGTGACTTAATGAGCTTCTTGAGGTCAGTAGTAGTACAACCCTTTACAAGAACATAGGCTCTGATACCAACTGTAAAGGCCTGTATTTCGTATTCATAAATTTGCGGAATTATTAAAATTTTTTTAAATAAATAAATAACTTGCCCAATTTATAAAATAAACATGTAAATAATTTTAACTTTAAAATAACAGTGGAAGTCAATATTGTATTTCAAACAACACTTTAAAAATAATCCAACATGTTAAAATCAAGTTTGAATGATAAAAGGTGCATAAATTAAATCATGACGTCCTCGGGTTTACTACTGCTGTCCCAAGATCGCTCACTGGTCTCCGCCCGCGGTCTCGACCTCGTCAATACCTACAACAATCAATTCTAGTGAGTCTAAAGACTCAACATGTATATATATCGTGCTTAACAAGTAAATATATCATAAAATCGCATGCAACGTAAAAATGAAGTATCGTAAAGCGTACAATGAAAATCGTATCATGAATAATTATAACTACGCGCATATCTGAAAATCATACGTAAAAGCTTTGCTCAATAGAGCTCTGTCATATCATATCATAATTTTCTGTTAAAGATAATGTTTTTAAGCAAGTGGCCCATAACATAACGTGAGCGCCTGATAAGACTAAACCACAGTATACTGGGCGATAGAGATCAATCACAGCCCTTGGACTGGATGTCCGTACCCATACATAATTATAAACCGGTCGTTAGTCACCGGGTGGAGAGGTCCTCGGTTGCGCCTACCGCCTTCCAAAACCATAAACATAAGGTGGCCACAAGACATATAGCACATATCTCAAAAATAAACATTTTATATTTTTATGCACGTAATATAATTATAACCTTATTTTTACCGGATGAGTTGAATCACTCCCAGGCTTGCTGTGACTTAACTCTAATATGTGACACATGCAAATAATATTATCTTGACTTAAACTAGACAATAGGACAAAAACTTAACAAAAGAACCAATAAATGAGACTATTAGGACCAACCACTTGATTTTTAATCATGGTATCGTACCAACCCGAACCAACATTAAACCGACGTTTAATCATGATCAAAAATACCCCAAATATACTGAAAAATATGCATAAGAACTGAAAAACATGAAAATAGGTGAAGTGAATCCAAAAACATAAAACACTCTTTCAAGAGTCATTTTGGCACCTTTCACCGTAAATTCTCGTACGACCCCTAAACTTGACCAAATCACAAACGGCCAAAACCACGACTTTCCTAACTCATTAAGGTAGTGTCCAGTCCAAGGCCATAGGCTAAAAGCCAACCACAAACTCAAACCACCTCCAAAACCAAAGCTCAAGTTGCTGTCAAAAACAAGAAATAGCAGCTTGTGTGTTTGTAGTGAAAATCCTGAAATAAATGACCATGGGCTTGAACCACCGCCCAAGGACTCTTACTAACATCCTAAGGTATGGCTTGGACCATGGCTAAGGGCTAAAAGCCAGCCACAAACCGAGCCAACACATAGGACAATGCAACATGCTAGCCAAGAATGCATATTCTGTGCAGTGGTGTGTATATTGAATTGTTTTGCTGTCAATCTTCGTTCCAGTGGCTATATAATTAACCTTGGCTAGATCTTTGCATGATGAAGTGTGGTATGAACCATGGCCATGGGCTAGGAGCCAACCATAATCCAATCCACACCCCAAAACCGAAACACACTCACACAGGAATTGGAAAAAACCGAAATATGTTCTTGTGTTGTTGTTTAAAAGTTTTGAGGGAACCATGAACCAAAACTTGAAAGGACACCTTGGTCACGTATTAGACATGTTAAGGGAGAGTTCTAACCATGGCTACAGCCCCTAGGACAGCCAGGATTAGAACAGCCCTTAAACAACTCAATGACAGAAAATCGTGACCCAATCTGTGGCTTGTGGGAAAACATTTGCTGTCATGCTTTTGTTTGAAAGGTTTGGACCCAAATCAGTGAAACAATAACTCCCTAACAACTCTAAACATTCCTAGAAGCAGCCGTGAATGCTTGGAATCGAGCAATCCCTGTAAACAACACAAACATACAGAACCGTGAAGCACAAAGCACAAGAGCCGAGAATGAGTTGTGCAGAATTTCTTGCAAAGTTGCTGTCAAAATTTCGCTTTGTTGCATGAATCATGAATATATAATGGTTTAAAAATATCTATAGGACTTGATTGAAGAGCAAAGAAACAATATATACATGCCTGGAATTTGTTTTGATAAAAACAAGTCAATACGACAAATACGAGCTGCGGAACGGAGTTGGTTCCTTTCTTACTTTTCTCTGCTGCTATTCTCGATCCTAAGCTGCTGCTATTCTGATGTATTTCAAAGGTGAGGGTGTGTGATTGCTAGACAATGAAGATGAGTGTTATAGGAGGTGTTAAAGGGTCCACAATATACATTAAAATGGGAGTTACAAGTGCAAGAATTGAATGGGTTTGAAATGATTCTCCTCCCCCTTGCTGCCGTTGCTTTTCCCTCATTTCCTACTGCATTTACACGGTTTTTTTCTTTTTTTTTTTAATAGGTTGAGTAAGAATGGGGTATGTTATTGCATTTAAATTTTACTACCCATTAGAGAATTAAAAATGAGAAATGAATACCCCATGAATTGTAATTAGGAATGGTTTGAATGGAGAGTTATCAACTTTTGAATTATTTTAAATGTTGGACCCAAAATTATGATTACTAATTTGCATGGTATTTTATTGTTTAAATCTTGTATTTTAATTGCTTAAAGTTTAACACCCTCATTATATATTTTAGTGAATTTACACATTAAATTTAGGATAGATTATTGCATAGCATTCATGATCTCAAACTTAAATATTCAAATGCTATGATTAATTTCTTGAATATATTATACTATATCATCCCCATATGTTTACATATTTTAATTTAAGCTTTAATTAAATATTAACCTAAAGAACTTATTTACCAACTTAGCTCTAATTAATTAAATAAATTCTAAAACATTCTATTTCTTTAAATTAAATTATTCCTTGACTTAAATTAAATTTAGGAATATTTTCTTATTATTAATCTTATCTCAAATCTCCAAACTCCGGTCCGGCCTCGCGTATTTATCCTGAAAAGATAAAACTAAACATCTACTTTTAAAATAATTAATCATGACTTAAAATTATTAAAATAAATCAAACACTTCATATATTCATAAGAATTCATTTTTAATTTAAATAATGGAAATTATGCATGACTTATACGTAATCTGATTTTCGGGTTCTACATAATAGGTCTATCTCCAAATCATATAGCTCAAAGCTATTTAATTAAAGATCTAAAACCCATATTGGGAAGAAAAACAATAGAATATTTTGAAACAATTTTAGTCGGAACTGGCTCAGTTTAAATCCAACATATGGATCGCAATCGCGATTTTGCCTTTTTTAAAATGATCATAAAGAAAATTATCCCATCAGCTAATTGGGGTTTACCCCTTGGTCAAGCTCGTCAATTAAACACTTTTCAGGCAATGCTGAATATGTTTGATTATCATGATTATATCATGACCTGGGATACTATTTTAATATATGAAAATTCTCAAAGAAAACATTCTTGGTGGTTAAAATTTCAATTAGATGATATTCATCAATTTATCCCAACTTGGTTTAAAAACTTATTCTTTTCTTGGGTGGTAATGCCCTCTATTCTTCCACGAAATGTTAAATCCATTTGAACTAAATTTCAAGAGGCTAATATGCATTTAGAGGGATTAACAGCTATGATCCAATTTGCCATTAATTATAATGTGCCATGGATAATCCAATGGGAATATGGACTGCAAGAACAAGGCAAAGAAAAATTAGAAATAAAATTTACTTCTACTTTTCTGATTAGGAATCCCAACCACCAATTATTACAATCTTTAAGATTTTTTACAATAAACAACCTTAAATTAGGTTAAAATAACACTTCAAGATTCTTCAAATCTTCGGCTTTAAGCAGCAAGTTGTGAGCTCTGTTTTTCGTAACCCTGTAAGGTAAGTTTGGATCTTTCCAAACTTGGATCAGTAATGTTGGATCTCGGTTTTCTATGTGCCCAAACGCAGCGGAAGTTTAAAATTTTATTTTATTTTGACAATAAAAATATGTTTATATTTGGGCACTCGTATGGTTTTATCATAAACATTCATAGGGCGTTGGAATTTCATACCTTAGGTGAATTAATCACATGGCTCCAACTATTCCGGGTTTAGCGGAGATAGCTCTTGATGAAATCCCTACGAACTTTCTTCAAAAGCTTGTTTTCTTCTAATCAGGTCCATGACTAGATGATTTATTCTCTTCCAATTTGCACTAGAAAATATGGAAGAGATTTTGCGTAGGAGAAAATATTTGAGAGACGGCTCAAACTATTTACTTTAAGGTGGTCGAAATTCTTTTGAGAGGAGAGAAGAGGTTTTTAGAAAAATTATGAATGACTTCTTATCAACCCTAAGCCTAATACACATATATATAAGCTTAGGACCCATTAATAAATTAATTACTTAATGGGCTTAATCAATTAATTATTCTAGTCCAACTAGTTTAATTAATTAATTAATCTTTTAAAGTTCAATTAAAAACCTTAATAATTTGTATGTTGGTCTTGTACTCTTATAAGCCATAATACATACACCCATTACATTTAATTTAAATCATTTATAAATTCAACACTTTGAATTTATTCTCTCAACGCGAACAAACGATCTAGTACTTGTGTGACCCTCAATGGTTCAGGGATACAGCTAGCCGTGGGTTCACAACCCCTTGTGATTCAGAATAACATTTATTCGTATTCGGGCTTACCCTAGTTAGCCCCATTCTTTTCATCAACACCTTGAACAAGAATGTCAGAACTCATTTCTGATTACACCCATCGGATCATGGTAAGAGCGTCTAGTAGCATCGCCCCATGATCCCCTAGTTATCACTGATATTGCCTACAAGAACCAGTCGATTATGATTAACGTACAATACGGTCCCTTCATCTCATATATCCCGATCGAATCTGCAACCATTGGTTCATCGAGGGTTGCATATTAATTCGATAACTATGTGATAACTTTCATAGTGGCATCGCGTGTACTGTTGGAAAACTCCTTCTCCAACGTACATCTCATACTCTGACCAGAGATTTCATGTACTATTATTGCGTCACATCACATAGGAAATCCACACCAGTAGGTGAGCGGTGAATCCCCGACTACAATGCACTGGCTCCTATATGTGTTGCAACTATACCCAACCTCGCCACCTGATGACTCTCCTGGAGCCGTTAAACGAGTCAAAGCAAAGCCCTAGCATATAGAGCCTCAGTGTTGTCCCGGGTCGTAAGGACTAATGGTGTACAATCATAACCACGGACTTCTCCTCTCGATGAATGATAACCACTTGGAAAGTCCGAGGGAGGGTTGTTCGGTATAATCATCATATGACTACCCATCTGTATGTTTGGACATCTCTATGCCCTTACCAAGAAACGCGGTACACAACATCACAGATACTAGTCTCGAGCTCAAGCGACCTTTATCCATGTTTTAGGCGGCTGAATCGACTAGGAACGAATTTAGATTATACAGTGTTTACAAATGAGTTTCAACATCAAATTACGATTCAGTTGTATTAAAGTATAATCAAGGACTTTATCTATGCTGATTGCATGGGTATACAGATAAAGTACAACAAAACCATTAAAAAGTAAATTATATTAAAATAAAGATTGTTTATTACAATTGAGTCAATAAATCCCCTACCCAACAGTTGGTTTACAGGGCATCTACTCTAACAATCTCTCACTTGCCCTAGAGCGAACTACCCATAAACTTTAATCCCATTGCTTCGCGATGCTTTTCAAACAATGGTCCTAGCAAGGGCTTTGTAAGTGGATCAGCAACATTATCTGCAGAGGGGACTCTTTCAACTGATATCTCCTCCTCCCACAATCTCCCGGATGATGTGGAACTTCCTCAGTATATGTTTGGATCTTTGATGAGTCCTTGGTTCCTTTGCTTGTGCGACGGCACCAGTGTTGTCACAGTACTCCGTGACTGGATCAACTCTATTAGGAATGACGCCCAACTCTGGGACAAAATTCCTCATCCAAACTACCTCTTTGGCTGCAGCTGATGCAGCAACGTATTCAGCTTCAGTGGTTGAATCCGCAACGGTGTCTTGCTTGGAACTCTTCCAAGAGACAGCCGCACCATTAAGAATGAATACAAAACCAGAGGTCGATTTCGAATCATCTACGCCACATTGGAAGCTAGAATCAGTGTAGCATTCCAATTTCAATTCTCCACCCCCATAGACCATGAACCAGTTCTTCGTTCTTCACAACTACTTAAGAATATCTTTCACGGCCTTCCAATGCATTGGACCAGGGTTCGCCTGATAACTGCTTGTAACACTCAGAGCGTAAGCAACATCATGACATGTCGATATCATACCATACATGATACTACCAATAGCTGACACATATGGAATATGTGTCATTATCTCTATCTCTTCATCAGTTTTGGGACACATGGCTTTAGATAGCGTAACACTATGACACATTGGTAAGTATCCTATCTTGGACTCTTCCATAGAGAATATCTTCAGAAGGGTATCGATATAAGTGACATGGGTGAGTCCCAGCATCCTCTTCGATGTATCTCTATAGATTTGTATTCCCAATACATAATACCCTTCACCCATGTCCTTCATGGAGAATTTACTTGCTAACCATACTTTAGTGGATTGCAGTAATCCTACATCATTCCCAATGAGTAGTATGTCATCAACATAAAGTATTAGGAATGTCACTGCACTCCCACTAACTTTCTTGTACACGCATGGTTCCTCAGGATTCTTAGCAAAACCAAACTCTTTGATAGTGCTATCAAATCTGAGGTTCCAACTCCTGGACGCCTGCTTGAGACCATATGTTGATCTCTGAAGTTTGCATACCTCATGCTCACTTTCTACTGATATGTATCCCTCAAGTTGAGACATATAAATTTCTTCTTTGATGTCTCCATTGAGGAATGCAGTCTTTACATCCATTTGCCATATCTCACAGTCATACCATGCTGCTATGGCTAGTAGTATTCTAATGGACTTAAACATAGCAACTGGTGAAAAAGTTTCCTCATAGTCAACTCCTTGCCCTTGAGTATAACCTTTTGCAACCAGTCTTGCTTTGAAGGTCACTACCTTCCCATCCGCCCCAAGCTTTCTTTTGTAGATCCATTTGCATCCTATGGGAACGATTCCCTCAGATGGATCCACTAATGTCCAGACTTGGTTTGAATACATAGAGTCCATTTCTGACTGCATGGCTTCAAGCCATTTGGTTGAATCAGTATTAGATATTGCTTCTTTGAAATCCATTGGATCACATCCAACACTAGACTCATCATGGTCTTGTTCCGAAGAAGTGTATATCTTGCAGGTGGTCTAATAATCCTATCAAACCTTCTAAGAGTTTGTACTTCAACTACTGGTTGTTGGGAAATGGGTTCAACTTCTATAGTTGAGGGAGTATCTTGAATTTCTTCAAGTTCTATCATCTTATCTTTTCTATCTAATAGGAACTCCCTTTCCATAAAGGTGGCATTTCTTGAAACAAACACTTTTGCTTCATTGGGATGATAGAAATAATATCCAACAGAATTCTTTGGATATCCTTCAAAGTAGCACAAAGTGGATCTACTATCCAATTTGTCTCTCACTGTCTGCTTCACGTAAGCAAGACATCCCCATATTCTCAAGTAAGAATATTTGGGAGGTTTTCCCATCCATATCTCATATGGTATTTTATCCACTGCTTTAATATGGATATTATTCAACAACATTGACGCAGTTTCAAGCGCAAGCCTCAAAACAATGTAGGCAATTCAGTGAATCCCATTATGGATCGAACCATGTCCAACAAGGTTCGATTTCGACGTTCAGAAACACCATTCAATTGTGGTGTTGCTGGTGGAGTCCACTGTGAGAGAATCACATTCTCTTTTAGATAACCCAAAAATTTAGCACTCAAGTATTCTCCACCTCGATCAGATCGAAGTGCTTTAATACTTCTTTCTAGCTGATTTTCTACTTCAGATCTGAATTCTTTGAACCGTTCAAATGCTTCATATTTGTGTTTCATCAAATAAACATACCAATACCTCGAATGGTCATCGGTAAAGGTAATGAAGTAGGATTGCTCATATTTTGTGCTAACACTTAGCGGGCCACAAATGTCTATGTGGATCAAATCTACAAGACCATGCGCACGTTCCATGTTTCCATCGAATGGAGTCTTAGTCATTTTTACTTTTAGACAGGACTCACAAGCAGGTAGAGAATTTATGTCTGACAAGTCAAACATGCCTTCTCCCACTAGCTCGTGCATCCTCCTTTTGGAAATATGACCTAGTCTAGCGTGCCATATTTGTGCGAGATTTGGATAATCTAATTATCTTTTGTTTGTTGAAGAAATCCTGTTTACTTTGGACATTCACTTATCAATTACAAAATATTTTTGGCCCAAATAATTTCTTATGTCCATTCTTCTTGCAGTGAAACAAATATGTTCTGACTTATCGAGCTTTGTGGACCATTTAAGTGTCCTTCGGAGTTTGCCTCTTATTGGGTCTTTCTTGTGAGGGGCAGAACATTTCTTTCCCTTACATTACGGGCCACTTTTGTTCCTGACAACAAGCCCAACTAGGAAACAACATTTTCCTATTTTATGATGACTTCATAAGTCATAAGCATGTTGAATAGCTCTTCAAGGCTATCATCAATCTTATTCAAATTGAAGTTCAACATAAACCCGTCAAATGAGAAAGAGAATGACAACAAATTGATCTAGTAACTCGTTAGAAATCACATATTCCCGGCCTACCACATTCTCAATAAGCCCAGTCATACGTACACCACGCTCATGGGCCAAAGCCCCATGTTGCATACGTGTAGTCATGAGCTCCTTGAAAGTGGTGTGCATCATTGTATGAGTTTCATGCACCATGCAACATTTGCAAGTGCATTCGAATGTCAGCAGCATTCAACATTTCCTCAAACTGTCCCTAAAGTTCATTTGATATAAAAGGGAGCATGTTACACTTTAGCTTGCATACTATGGTCCTACCATCTTGCCTGCTTTGTCAGTTCAACAGGACTGACATTAGAGTGTATGCATTTTCTCCGAATTCAGAAAAATTTGTCAACTAGTCTTGAAAGTTAGGTTCGGTTAGCTCGTTAATAACAAAAATGTATTACGTGACGAAATCGAAAATATACTGATATGGAAACAGAATAATTGTTGCTGATTATTTTAAAATAATTTTAAGATATAAAATATGGATTTTTATTTTATAAATTCCCTCCCACCATTTTGACATTTCCTCCACCCTCTGATGAAAAAGGGAAATCGTATTTCCTTAGTGGGCACGTAGAGTCCAATTAGCCAATTATAATCCCGAATAATATCAGTCAATTATAATTTCTAAAAGGTAGAATCCAATTGCATCCCTATGCAACCTCCGCGTGTTTTGCCTAACGTTTAATAAGGACCCAATAATATGACGCCGTTTATTTTCGCGTGTCAAACCGACCCATCAATATTGAATTGTAGTAGACGGTCGCCATGAGTTCCCCCAATAATATGAGCCGAAGTCATGAGAGTTCCACTCAATTGACATCATATGTCCGGTGGAAGTCACAGCTTTCCGGCGTCCAGGCCTCCCCAATAATATGAGCCAGACACTGTCCGCGGGTAGCGATCAAAATGCAACCACGGTTGATAGAAGGCAAGGAAAAATTAAACTCTTTTAATTTTCACTTTTTCTGTTTGATATAAATTTTGAATCATATTCAAAATGAGGGATTTTAATTTTAAAATTGTCTCATCATTTTATTTTAAACAACGCGTGCCACGAGTTTGTATGTTTGCCGGATTCATGCAACTACATTATCTAATAATATACATACATGCATACTACTATATATCGCATATATATCATAATATGACATTCAACAATAAATAAGGATGATCGATCGCCAACACTATTAGATCCATGTGAGCCATACATGGATCCAGGTCCAAAACCTAGGTGAATGCAGGGATGCAAATGCAACTATTACAAAAGCTTCCAATATTTTACAAGTCTTCATCTTGATCATCGGGCCCACCATCTTCCAGTCTTGATCTCCCACTATTTCTAATAATTACATTTGAATAGCCATGGCACATAAGGGATACATCTCATGGGGGTGGGAATGGGCCATAAACCAGGCCCACTTTAATAATATAAAATATTATAAAAATGAATAAAAACAGTAAAATATCCTAACATACACCTAACACATTGGTCAAGGCTCTCGATCATCCTTCATGCATTTAATATCAAATATTAACATCAATTTAATTAAACAATTTAATTAATTGATAAATCATATATCTAATAATTTATCACAAACCACCACAATTATTAAAGAATTTAATAAATTAAATAAACCCCTTTATTTAATTTCCAATTAAATCAATAATAATTGATTTCTTGTAAAAACTCATTTTTACCATAAATAATTAAAATCATATTCTAATTATTTATTTCACAAGAAAATTATTAATTTTCCAAAAATTAATTTTTAAAAAGAAAAATTGAACCAATTTTCAAAAATATCAATTTTACCCAAAATTTTGAAAAATCAGAAAATCGCACCCTAGGCCCAAACAATTCAAGCCCATTATTCAACGCGCTTCCCGAGACACTCCTGGGCAGCCGCCCGCCCGCTGCCCGAACGTTTCGGGCAGCGGCAGCGGCCCTGTGCGCGCAGAACGCGCACAGGCGCGCGCAGCGTCGTCCGTCCGGCGCCTGCGCTAGCGCGGTGCGTGCAGGCGTCGCGGCCCTTCGCGCACGGACTTCCCGGAACAGTTCCGGGCAGATTTAAATTTTTTTTTTTTCAAATATCTGGAAAAAATAAATTTTCATGGTGCTAAATTTTCTGAAAAATTTTCTTGTGTGGTTAGAAATAAATTATTCAATATCAAACCATACGATTTAGAAAAACCTTGCTCTGATACCACTGTTGGATCTCGGTTTTCTATGTGCCCAAACGCAGCGGAAGTTTAAAATTTTATTTTATTTTGACAATCAAAATTTGTTTATATTTGGGCACTCGTATGGTTTTATCATAAACATTCATAGGGCGGTGGAATTTCATACCTTAGGTGAATTAATCACATGGCTCCAACTGTGTCGGGTTTAGCGGAGATAGCTCTTGATGAAATCCCTACGAACTTTCTTCAAAAGCTTGTTTTCTTCTAATCAGGTCCACGACTAGATGATTTATTCCTCTTCCAATTTGCACTAGAAAATATGGAAGAGATTTTGCGTAGAAGAAAATATTTGAGAGACGGCTCAAACTATTTACTTCAAGGTGGTCGAAATTCTTTTGAGAGGAGAGGAGAGGTTTTAGAAAAATTATGAATGAATTCTTATCAACCCTAAGCCTAATACACATATATATAAGCTTAGGGCTCATTAATAAATTAATTACTTAATGGACTTAATCAATTAATTATTCTAGTCCAACTAGTTTAATTAATTAATTAATCTTTTAAAGTTCAATTAAAAACCTTAATAATTTGTATGTTGGTCTTGTACTCTTACAAGCCCATAATACATACACCCATTACATTTAATTTAAATCATTTATAAATTCAACATTTGAATTTATTAAATTAAATCCATTATAAATTCAACATTTGAATTTATTATAAATTCAACTCCTTGAATTTTATTACCTCCAAAATTTAATATTCAATAAACTCAACTTTTGAGTTTAATAAATTAAATTCTCAAGTTTTTATAAATTCAACAATTTGAATTTATTCTCTTTATATTTCATAAATTCAACTTCTTGAATTTATTATCTCATAAATTCAACTCCTTAAATTTATTTTCTCAAAATTTAATTATCATAAATTCAACTCCTTGAATTTACTATATCATAATATAAATTCAACTTCTTCAATTTATTCTCTGAACGGGAACAAACGATCCAGTACTTGTGTGACCCTCAATGGTTCAGGGATACAGCTAGCCGTGGGTTCACAACTCCTTGTGATTCAGAATAACATTTATTCTTATTCGGGCTTACCCTAGTTAGCCTCATTCTTTTCATCAACACCTTGAACAAGAATGTCAGAACTCATTTCTGATTACACCCATCGGATCATGGTAAGAGCGTCTAGTAGCATCGCCCCATGATCCCCTAGATATCACTGATAGTGCCTACAAGAACCAGTCGATTATGATTAACGTACAATACGGTCCCTTCATCTCATATATCCCGATCGAATCTGCAACCATTGGTTCATCGAGGGTTGCATATTAATTCGATAACTATGTGATAACTTTCATAGTGGCATCGCGTGTACTATTGGAGAACTCCTTCTCCAACGTACATCTCATACTCTGGCCAGAGATTTCATGTACTATTATTGCGTCAGATCACATAGGATATCCACACCAATAGGTGAGCGGTGAATCCCCGACTACAATGCACTGGCTCCTATATGTGTTGCAACTATACCCAACCTCGCCACCTGATGACTCTCCTGGAGCCGGTAAACGAGTCAAAGCACAGCCCTAGCATATAGAGCCTCAGTGTTGTCCCGGGTCGTAAAGACTAATGGTGTACAATCATAACCACGGACTTATCCTCTCGATGAATGATAACCACTTGGAAAGTCCAAGGGATGGTTGTTCGGTATAATCATCATATGACTACCCATCTGTATGTTTGGACATCTCTATGCCCTTACCAAGAAACGCGGTACACAACATCACAGATATTAGTCTCGAGCTCAAGCGACCTTTATCCATGTTTTAGGCGGCTGAATCGACTAGGAACGAATTTAGATTATACAGTGTTTACAAATGAGTTTCAACATCAAATTACGATTCAGTTGTATTAAAGTATAATCAAGGACTTTATCTATGCTGATTGCATGGTATACAGATAAAGTACAACAAAACCATTAAAAAGTAAATTATATTAAAATAAAGATTGTTTATTACAACTGAGTCAATAAATTCCCTAGCCAACAGTTGGTTTACAGGGCATCTACTATAACAAGTAAACAACTGTTTATAAACAAGATTGATCTCTGGATCCTTTAGTTGATTATCAAGAATCTCAATTTGAGATTTTATTAACCTAATTTTCTTTTTTAATTTTAAAAGATAATTTGCAGATGGCATAATATAATCAAAGGGTGGATCATAAATATAATCGTAAGACATATACTTACATAATTCTTAAGAAACTGATGAAACTTGAAAGTTTGGCGAGAAAACTTCAGACTTTTATTATAAGAGCAGTTGTAGAGATTTTTCGGTGTGTCATCTTCAGTTTTTTCTTTTCTTTTGGAGGAAGTTGAGGCTTGAGTAGATAGATTGGATTTTTCACCAAATACTTCTGTGAACATAGAAGTAATATTGTCTTTATCCAAATTTTGAAATAATTCTTTGAGAAGTGTGGCCTGAGTAGGCGTATCTTTGTTTAAATTTTTCATGGTCTCTTTTGCTGGTCTAAGAGAAATAATTCCATGTCGATCATAAACTCGTTCTTCGGCAAAGAAGTCCTTTTTACCCAACCATTTTATTAAAATTTTCCTGATCAGAATAGTAGGAGTAAATTTTATTTCTAATTTTTCTTTGCCATGTTCTTCCAGTCCATATTCCCATCGGATTATCCATGGCACATTATAATTAATGGCAAATTGGATCATAGTTGTTAATCCCTCTAAATGCATATTAGCCTCTTGAAATTTAGTCCAGATGGATTTAACATTTCGTGGAAGAATAGAGGGCATCACCCCCCAAGAAAAGAAAAAGTTTTTAAACCAAGTTGGGATAAATTGATGGATATCATCTAATTGGAATTTTAACCACCAGGATATTTTTCTTCGATAATTTTCATATATTTAAATAATATCCCAAGCCATGATATAATCATGACAATTAAACATATTCGGCATTGCATGAAAAGTGTTTAATTGACGAGCTTGACCAAGGGGTAAACCCCATTTAGCTGTTGGGATAATTTTCTTTATGATCATTTTAGAAAAGGCAAAATCGCAATCGCGATCTATATGTTCGATTTCAACTGAGCCAGTTTCGACTAAAATTGTTTCAAAATATTCTCTTGTTTTTCTTCCCAATATGGGTTTTAGATCTTTAATTAAATAGCTTCGAGCTATATGAATTGGAGATAGACGTATTAGATCTTTATCTACAGGACAACAATTTAGATATCCTGAAAATAAATAGGGATATTTTAATTCTTATTTTGATCTTTTAAAAGCAAATATTGCATTATTATAATAATGTATGTCATAAGCAGTTGGATCCTCATCAAATTTTTTAATTGGATCAAATTTCTCTTCTTCAGTGGCCATATTAGGCTGAGGAATAGGTGCACCTCTTTTAAAGGGTGGTTTATTCATTTGTTTTTTTCTTGTTGCTGGCCTCTTTAGGACTGTCTTCCAAGGTAGATCCCTGCAAGAATTCTCTAGTTAGAAAATCTGGTAAAGAATTAGATTTTCCAGAGATATGTTTAATATCAAAATCAAAACAAGCTAATATGGCTTGCCATCTAGCAAATATTGGTTTAGATGCTATTACTTTAACATCTTTTAAAAGAATATCTTTAGCAGATTTGCAATCAACTCTTAATAAAAATTTCTTATTTACAAGATCACTCTCGAATTTGGTAATACATTTAACAATTGAAAGGATTTCTTTCTTTATTGTAGAATAATTCTTCAGTGTATTATTCCAAGTTCGAGAAGTGTATCGGACGAGAATTTCTTTAGATGTATTATCTATTTTTTATTTAAGTATTCCTCCATATCCAATATAAGATGCGTCTGTTTCATCTATTTTGAATGCTTCAGGATTAGCAATAGATAAACAAGAGAGTTCTTTAAGTCTTTCTTTTATTTTTTGTATTGCTAAAGTATGACTATTAGTCCATGGTTGATGATTTTTCTTCAACCTTTGAAATAATAATTTACAGTCTTGAGCGAGATCTTTATAAAAATCTCCTATATAATTAAGACTACCAAGAAATATTTGTAATTGATTTATATCAGTGATTTTATCAGGAAATTTATCAGCAAAAAAAATTGCTCTTTCAATAGGAATCATTATTCCATTTTTAATATAATGTCATAAGAATTATATCTTAGTTTGAAAAAGTTTTACTTTTTCTGATTTACTGCTAAACCAGCTCTTTTAGTAGCTTGAATAAATATATTAAGATGTTTAAAATGTTGATCAATATTATCAGAATAAATAAGGACATCATCAATATAAACTATGATATAATCTATATATGAATTATAAATTTCATTCATTATATTTTGAAATTCCATTCGGGTATTTTTTAGTTCAAATGGCATTACATTTCATTCGTAATGTCCAAATGGTACATTAAAAGAAGTTTTATATTTATCTTCTTCTTTTAGAAGAATTTGATAGAATCCTGATTTTAAATCAAAAGAGGAAAATACTTTTCCTTTAAATAATCTATTTAATAAATCTCTTTTATTTGGTAATGGATGTTTTATCTACTTTAATGCTTTATTAAGTATTTTATAATTAATAACAAGTCTAGGAGCTCCTCGTTCTATTTCTGCTGCATTTTCAACATAAAATGCTGGACAACTCCAAGAACTATTACTTGGTCTAATCAAATCTTTTTTAAGAAGACTGTTTATTTCTTCTTTACAATAATTTAAAAGTCTAGGTCCCATAGCAATGGGTCTAGCTTTTGTAGGAATTTTATCCTCAGTAAAATCATCAGTATAAGGTAGACTTACCTGATGTTTTTTCCTATTCCAAAATGCATTAGGAACATCAGCACAAATCTCTTTAGATATGGTATCTGAAATAATTTTTTTTTTTCTTGAACTTTTTCAGAATTTATTTTCTCCTTAATATTTTTGAAAATAATTTCATCTTTTAATGAAGTAACAAAATTTTCTTTGTTAGTTACTATTTTTTGTAAAATATTGATGGATTTCGATACAGGTANTGTATTTTTGTGAATGGGAAAAATATATCATTTCCTTTAATGTTTGTATATAATCTTTTTTCATTAATTTTATTAATAGGAAATAACATTTGGAAAAAAGGTATTCATAATATAACAAGAATAGTAATATTTTTAATAAGAATAAAAGTTGTATTAAGACAAACCCCTTAATTACATATTGTCACATCGGACAATTTGTAATTTACTATAAGGGGTTGCTTATTAGCAGTTGTTATAAATTGAATAGTCTTTTTATAATATTTAGAAGGAACAATTCCTTCACTAATGCAATTTACATCAGCTCCTGTATCTAACAAAGCTTCAATAGTAATTTTAAATTTTTTATTGATAATAAGGGTTACTTTTGAGTACCACTTTTGAGAAATAATTTGATCAATTTTATTGACCCATACCATTTGATTTATTTCATTATCTTCTTTCGATAAAATATTTTTTTCATCTTCTTCTTCATCATAAGTAGAATCTTTTTCCCAAGTATGATTATTATTAATACTAAGAGTATTTACTTTTTTTTTTAAATATTTTATTTCAGATTTTATCTAATCTATTTCTCCTTTTAATTCGAAGATTGTAGGTTTTCTTTCTTTTTGTTTAGCTTTTTCTAATATTTTATTGTAAGAATATAATTCATATTCTTGTGCAGTATTTTGTACTAATTTAGTAGGCTTCTTATTTGGCATGTTTAGATAATGTTCTATAGCTTTTCTTTTTTCTAAAGGATCATTTATTTGATCTATAAGATCTAGAATGAAACTTTCTTCATTAGATATAACATTTACTTCTAATCCCATAAAATTTATGAGACAAGTATCGCAATCACAATCTGGATCACAAATTTTATTTTCTGATATTTCAGAATCATTATCTGAATTACTATTAGAATATTCAGATATTTCTTCATCAATAATGTTAATATAAAAATTTTTTGTTTCAAATCTTCTTCTTTATTAAGAAGAATATTTATCAATGATTCTTTTAAATCATTGTTTATGTTGAGATTATTAATCTTTTTCTTGACATAACACTTATTAGCTTTATGTCCAATTTTTCCTCATTTCCAGCATACTGGAACTTCAGTAGAATCATTTTTTATAGATTTTTTAAATATTTTCTTAGAATATTTTTTAGTTTTTTTTTTATCTTTTAGATAATGCTTCTTTCTTTTAAAAAGAAACCTTTTTCTTTTCTTATCTCTTTTTGGATATTGTATTGGTTGAAAACCGATTTGTTCACAAAAATCACCGATAATATTTCCGTTTTCTATCTTTTGCATGTCAAGTTGTCTTTTTAATTTGATATCAATGCAAAGATTTATTCCTTCTGCAGTTATTTCTGCGGATAAATAACTGTAAGTAAGTAAACTCCAATCTATAGAATTTGTTGGAGACTTAGATTTTAATCTATTCTTGACTCTTTCTGCAAAAAGAACTGGCAGTCCTGAAATAAATTTTTCTTTCCAAAAATTTGCATTGCAATCATTTCTGGTTAAAACTTTTGTCATAAAAACATCTTTATACCATCTAAATTCAGATAGTGTTAGACATCTCAAATTCATTAATTGTTCTTGAGATCTATCTAGTTGAAGCTCATTAGCTCCAATAAAATTAGATAGAATGGTATAAATAAGTGTATTCACAGCATCTGACTCTTCTCGTCCGTTAAGATCAAATATAGAAGAGTTAAGAATTTTATTCTTTGCATCTTTTGAAAGATAAAAATCTCACCAACCTTGAAGTTGGCCAGTAAAACAAGTAATAATAGCTTGAGCAATTTGCCTATCATTATTACCTTTTATTTTGGCGGCAGAGGAGTATATTAACATTTGTTTAATTACAGTTTTTATCTGATATTCAGATTTACCATCTATATTCCATTCAGTAATGGCTTCACTATTAAACTGAACATAATCATTCTTTTCTTCTATTTGAAGATCAATTGGTGTTGCTTTTTTATAAAAAAAGGTTTTACAATTGATACTTTATGCATTTTATTAATCTGCATTTCATCTTCAGAAAAACTTGAAGAATTTTCAAGTTGTTCATCTTTGTTGATTACTGAGATAGAACCTTTTTCTTTTATATTGATTTTTTGTAATCGTTCTATTAGACCTTCCATAAAATTTTCATTTTTTTTAGAGCTTAAAAGAAATTTTTCTTGTTTAAGATTAGGATGGGGTTTTATCATTAAATTTTTTGAACTTTCACCACTGGAAGTTTCTTGTTTAGACTTTGATAAAATTTCTTCTATTCTAGTAGTTTGATTTATTAAAGAATGTAAAGTAAGATTAGTAAAATTATTTTGCTGAATTATATGGTCAAAATTATCATTTCCTAATTCAGATTTTATGGGAGCAGCATATATTTCTTTATTAACTTTCTTAATTTGTTAAGTAGTAAAAGGAGGATGAATCTCAAAAGATTCTTCTCAAGTTTCATGAACATATAATTTATAGGTTGATTCAAGAGTATTTATAAAAGACTCATCATTAAAAATTGAAAATATTTTCTTTCTTGCAGGAAAATATAAATTCTCCATCCATTTGAAAAAATCTAAATTTAATTTAGTTTCTTCAACCAACTCTAAATATCTTGAAGAATATAAAGTTTGTTGTTTTGGGTTTAAACAACTTAAAAACCATTTTTTCTTATTTAGATTTTTAATCTTTTTAAAAACTTTCTTGAATAAGATTATGATTACTAATAACCATAACATTATAACACATATCAGAGAATGTAGGGGAGTTAGTTTTTCTATTATTAACAGAATAACATCTTTGAAATCAAGAAGTACTAGATTCGGGTATTTCAACTTTATATTCTGTTTAGATATATTATCATTAGTCTTTTGAATACCAGATATACTAATTTTTTCAAAATCAAATATAGAAGAAGTAGAATTTCTACTTTCTTCAGGAAGTTTAATTCGTAAATGACGTTGGGATGAGAATTTTATTTCAACATCACCATCAACATATTGAACTATACTTTCTAGTTTTCTAGATTCTTCTTTAAGAGACGGAACAATATTCTCCATCTTCCAGTTTTCTGGCAAAGTAACTTGACTCCAATTAATTGTTTTAGGAATCATAATATTACTTTTATTAATATCAGTTATTAAAAGAGTAGTTTCCCCTCTTTATAAACTGATTTGATTCGTATTAATTCTGAAATTAGAAATAGTTGAATTCATTACCTTGTAAAAAATTTTGTATAATAGAACAATATTGTCTGTTCCATCTATCATGTCAAAGCCTTCAGTTTTTATGTTCAAAGTGAGGGGTTTCATGATATTTGGATCAGAAAGAGATATTGGAAAATTAGGAAAACAACTCAAATGTATTGGTCCTTCGCATAATGAGGACTTTATTATTCCTAATAAGGAATCTTCAAATTTATTATGCCTTTGATCTCGTACAATAATTAAGACTGCAGTATTTAAACCTAATCTAGTGAGAGGTTTTAAACCTACTTGAATCATACCGAGATGCATAAATTTGTAAGATTGCTTATGAATATCAACAAGTCTTTGAGATAATAAATTAAATGAATCATATCCTCCTTTTAAAAGAATTTCTTCTTCAATTGTTTTTATTATATAATCGGATTTAAAATTAAATCCATTAGATCTATATATCTTCATATTGGAAGATACTGGTAATTTCAAGTTTTGAATATGCTTTTCGAAATTTTCAGAAATAATTAATTCTTTATTCTTAGTATTACTTTTTGAAGATTTATTATTTGTAAACGATCTGTAAGGTCATATAATTAATTATCCGGTAATTTGGCATAATTAGAATAATTATTGAGTTGTAAATTAAAATAATTAATTATGCCAAATAAATTCAAGAAGTTTGTTGAAAATATGTATTTTAGAATATCGGAGAATTTAACGATATAAAATACATATAGAGTTTAAACAACACGCGAGAGCAAAATAAATACAGACCGGGATAAATGGGCTTGAGTTACTATTTTTAGTAACCAAATACACAATATATAAATATACATATACATACACACATAACTTACGTGAAATGAGAGAAGGAAGAAAAGGAAAAAGAAAGAAAGAAGAAACCCAATTCCCGCAACCCTTGGAGCAGCTGCGGGAAAGTTACGATATCTCCTCCGTCCGGCGTCGAAATCTCGATCAATTTGAGGGGTTGTCTTTCTTACATTAGTACCTTCGTTTTGAGCCATAAAACATGAATTTTGAGCGAGGAAGTGAGCAGATCGAAGCTCCATTTCGTGAGCCCTGTTTCTGTGCAGTATTTTTGTGAGTTCAATTCTTGTGCTTCTGAAATTTGAAGTTTTGTGTATTGTGCGTTAAGAATCTCGACTTGTGGTTCAAATAGAATTTTTAGCTCTGTTTGTTAGCTTTCTATAGCCATTAGAATCATCGAATTTCGATAAGAAACGGATTTGTTATGATTTTTCTACCAAATGCGCCAAAATCGAATTTTGCAACTGTGTTGTGCAGGAAACCTACTGTAATTCGAGTTTGTGACAATTATTTGCTCAGATTCTGGACTTGTGATTCAAATAAGAGTTGTAGAACTATGTGTTGTCTTCATAAAGATATAAGATTCGTTAAATTCCATTAAGAATTGAGCAAATTATGCTTGTTTTTCTGGAACTGCTCGGTGTATGAGATGCTGTCCGCGAATTCGGAAGTAGCAGTGTGTTCTTGAAAATTCTGAGAATAATCTACTGAGATTCTGAAGATGGTTTCAACTAAAGAAACTTAGATAATTGAGTTATCTCTCTTTCCAATTGGCGGATATTGATTTGAGTTAATATTGAGCGAGATACGAATTTTATGCTCTTTTGTGCCAAATCGGACATTGGTATGGAATGTAGTTTTCATGATCAGCTTACTGTGGTTTTGCTTAGGCCTAGAGTCTTGAAGAGAAGTTGATATTGGAGTTTCAAGTTGGCATAGGTATGTTACATCTCGGTAACATACGACGGTAAAACATAAATATGTTTAATTGTCATTCTATGTTACATTAATCGTGTTTATGATTTGTTGACTGTTGTAATTTGTTAAATGCCTTTGTTGTGATATATGTTGTTATTGTGACATATTATTGGAATTTAGCATATGACATACTGTTGTGACATTCATGTTGAGCCATATAGTTCTTGTTAGCCCATTGTTGATATCCGTTGTTATCTCGCACTGTTGTTTATCTCGAGATCATAGTGTGGCTGATAGGCCTATACACATGAGACCGTAGATGTGATTGAACAATTCTGTGGTTAGTGCAGCTTTTTGAGGTGAGCGCTGGGATAAATGGGCCTCACATTCTTGGTATCAGAGCGTAAACTGGGATACTTTCGAACTAGAGTCTAGGACACTTGAGTCTTGGCACTAAAATGGTTGTTGCGCCTGTGTATGCTATTTGACAACATGATTATGTGATTATATGATTTGTTTACTTCCATTCCACTGGTTTGGTGTTTAATCGTATAGAATGGAGGGAGGTGGAGAAATTCCTGTTGATGAGATTCCTTTAGCTCGAGGTCGAGGTCATGGACGTGGTAGACCTCATGTCCATGTTGCTATTGATACTTTTGTTAAGCAAGCTGCTGATCAACTAGAGCAGCTTAGGATGGATGAGTTAGTTGCGCGTTTCCATTCTATGCATCCACCTCGATTCAGTGGTTCTGAAGGAGCTGAGAAAGCAGAATTGTGGATTTCTGAGATTGAGGAATTGTTTGATTTGATCGAGTATCCTTCAGAGCGTCGATTGAGATTAGCTGTGCATCAGTTGAAAGACCGTGCCAAAATGTGGTGGTCTACTACATTGATGACTTTAGATGCTAAGAGGATTGTTCCATCGTGGGATATATTCAAGCTGAAGTTTAAGGAGCGTTATTGTCCTCCATCATTCTACAGTTCTAAGGCTTCTGAGTTTCATAACCTGAAACAAGGCGATATGTCAGTTGCGGAGAATGCAGATACTTTTTATGCTATGCTGAGATATGCTCCGCATGTTGCTGCGAGTCAGGTTGCTGTCGTTGAAAGTTTCATTGAAGGATTGAACGATCATCTGCACCCTTTTGTTTCTATCGGTAAGCCACTGAATTATCTTGAAGCAGTGGAAATATCAAAAAGGGCTGAAGCTAGTCTTAAGAGGAGTGGCAATCGAGTGCCTACCCAACATCATCATTCAGGAAGACAACAGTTTAATCAATCTGGTTCTGTATCTCTTCGTCCACGTGGAAAACAATTTAAGAAGCCTGGTTCTAGTTCTTCGAATTCAGGGAGTTCAGGTAACCGTGGTGGATATCGTTATAGTGGACCTTACTGTGATCATTGTGGAGGCAAGCATTCCAGTAATCAGTGTGTTGGAGTTCAAGAGGTTTGTAATGTTTGTGGTCGAACGGGTCATTTTGCTAGAGTTTGTCCCAGTAAGACGGGGAAATCAGCCCAGGCAGGTAGTGGAGCTCAAAGTAATAGATTTCCAGCAGCATCTCAGTCTTCCCACCAGCCTAGTCGCCCTTCGCATTAGTCCAGAGGGCAAGGTGGTCAATAGAATCAGTCATCTGTTCAGGTATTTGCCTTGACTGAGGATGAGGCTCAGGCAGCTCTAGGTACTGTCATTACCGGTGACTGTACTTTATGTGGTTTTATAGCACGAGTGTTATTTGAGACTAGAGCATCTCGTTCCTTTGTTTCTCATGCATTCGTTGTTTCGCATGATCTTCGCACAACTAGTATGAATTCCAATCTATCTGTTGCTACTCCGATGGTCAAAATGATTATCACTGATAATGTGGTGTTCAATGCGGTTTTGTTTCATGATGAAAATGTTCTGTATTTGAATCTTATAGTCCTACCTATGCATGACTTTGATTGTATCGTTGGTATGGATGTTTTGACTGCAAATCGTGCCACTGTTGACTGTTATCAAGGAATAATTCGTTTCAGGCCTAGCTTTTCTCCTAAATGGAATTTCTATGGTCGTGGTTCTCAAGCCAAGATTTCTCTAGTTTCTGCCATTGAGATGAATCGATTGTTAGATTCTGGTCATGAAGGTTTTATGGTTTATGCTGTTGATCTATCGCAAGATGAGCGACGGATTTCTGATATTCCTGTAGTTTGTGAGTTTCCTGATGTGTTTCCAGAAGAGATTCCTGGTTTTCCACCAGAACGAGAAGTTGAGTTCAGTATCGAATTAATGTCAGGAACTGAACCCATATCTCGAGCATCATATCGTTTAGCTCCTGTTGAGCTAAAAGAACTGAAAGAACAATTACAGGACTTGTTGAGTAAAGGTTATTTTCGTCCGAGTTCTTCACCGTGGGGTGCACCGATTCTATTTGTCAAGAAAAAAGATGGTACGATGCGAATGTGTATTGATTATCGGCAACTGAATAAGTCTACTGTCAAGAATAAATATCCGCTCCCTAGGATTGATGACTTATTTGATCAGTTGCAAGGTACTTCGGTGTATTCTAAGATTGATCTCCGTTCTGGGTACCATCAAGTGCGAGTTAGACAAGAAGATGTGCCGAAAACAGCTTTTCACACGAGATACGGACACTTTGAATGTTTTGTTATGTCTTTTGGTTTGACCAATGCTCCTGTTGTGTTTATGGATTTGATGAATCGAGTATTTTGTAAATATCTCGATTGTTTTGTGATTGTATTCATCGATGATATTTTTTATTTTATTCCAAGTATGAGGAAGAGCATGCCAAACACTTGAGGATAGTTCTTCGAATTCTTCAAAAGAAGCAGTTGTACGCCAAGCTATCCAAGTGTAAGTTTTGGTTAGATAGAGTTGTGTTTCTGGGTCATGTCATATCTCAACATGGTATTTCTGTCGATCCAAGTAAAGTGGAATCAGATCTGAACTGGGCACGACCGACCAATGTGCCAGAGATTCGTAGTTTCATGGGTTTAGTTGGTTATTACCGGAGATTTATAGAAAATTTCTCAAAGATTGCTAGACCTATCACTCAACTGACTCAGAAAAATCAGAGATTTATTTGGTCTGATGAATGTGAGTCATGTTTTGTCGAGTTGAAGAAGAGATTGACTTCTGCACCAGTTCTAACCATCCCAAGTTGTTCTGGAGGATTCGTTGTTTGTACTGATACATCTAATCGAGGTCTAGGTTGTGTTTTGATGCAGCATGGCAGAGTTGTGGCCTATGGTTCTCGTCAGTTGAAACCGCATGAGTCTAAGTATCCTGTTCATGACTTGGAGTTAGCTACTATCGTTTTTGCTTTCAAGATTTATAGACATTATTTGTTTGGTGAGCAATTTGTAATCTATTCTGATCAGAAAAGTTTGAAGTATATGTTTTCCCAGTCAGATCTGAATATGAGACAGAGACGTTGGATGGATCTTTTGAAATATTATGATTGTGAGATCCAATATCATTCGGGAAAAATGAATGTCATTGCCGATGCTTTGAGTCGTAAGGTTGTGAATGTTAATTTATCCTCGATTCGTGTTTCAAAGTTATGAGAAGATATTTGCACCTCTGGATTGGATTTTCAAATCCAAGGTAATGTTGTTTGTGTATCTCAGATTTCTGTTGAGCCAGAGTTGATTCAGATTGTAAAGTCAGCTCAGATAACTGATGATCGAATTTTGAAATCTTATGCGTTAGTATCTCAAGGACACCAATCTGGTTTCTCAATTCACTCAGATGATTCTCTTCGGTTGAATGGTAGATTGGTTGTCCCAGATATTCCTGAACTGTGTACAGCCATCTTTAAAGAAGCTCATTGTACTCGATATAGTATCCACCCAGGAGGCAGGAAAATGTATCATATTCTACGGCCTCTGTTTTGGTGGAAGAATATGAAAAAAAAATGTGGCTGATTTTGAGTCTCGTTGTATAATTTGTCAGCAAGTCAAAGTGGAACGAATGAGACCGGGAGGATTACTACATAGCCTTGAGGTTCCTCAGTGGAACTGGTGCTATGGATTTTGTCACGCATTTGCCACGAACTTCTCTTCATTTCGATGCCATTTGGGTCATTGTCGTGATAGGTTATCTAAATCGGCACACTTTATTCCGTATGAGAGGACGTATTCGTATAAGAAGATTGCTCGTCTGTATATTGAAAATGTTGTGAGACTTCATGGAGTTCCAGTTGCAATAGTCTCAGATCGTGACCCTAGATTCACATCAAAGTTTTGGACTAGTTTTCAAAAAGAAATGAGTACACGACTTGCGATGAATACTGCGTACCATCCTCAGACACATGGTCAGACAGAGCGTACGATTCAGACACTCGAGGATTTGCTTCAAGCTGTAGTCATAGCTTTTAAAGACAGTTGGCAGGAAGCTTTACCACTAGTAGAATTTTCATATAACAACAGTTTCCAGGTGACTATTGGTATGGCTCCTTTTGAAGCTTTGTACGGCAGACGGTGTCGATTACCTCTTTGTTGGGATGAATTTTGTGAGAAGCAGTTGACTGGACCTGAGATTGTTCAGAAAATGCATGAGAAAGTCTTGTTGATTCGTCAGAGAATGAAAGTTGCCCAAGATCGGCAAGCTAGTTATGCTAACAGACGTCGTCGACCTCTAGAATTTCAAGTTGGAGATTTTGTGTTTCTGAGAATCTCTCCGTTTAGAGGTGTTGTTCGTTTTGGTATGAGAGGTAAGTTGTCACCTTGTTTCGTTGGCCCCTACGAGATTGTTGAGCGTATTGGGACTTGCGCTTATCATTTGGATTTGCCCCAGTCTTTATCTGGCATCCATGATGTTTTCCATGTTTCTATATTGCGTAATTATGAGCCCGATCCGTCTCATGTGATTCAGCCAGATGAGGTTGAACTTTATCCGTCTCTATCGTATACTGAGTATCCTGTTTGTATATTGGGTCGTAAAGATAAAGTTTTACGCAATAAAGTTATTCCACTTGTACGTGTTCAGTGGTCGAGGCATGGTCTAGAAGAATCAACGTGGGAAATAAAAGAGAAGATGAGAGCATTTTATCCATATTTGTTTGATTCCTAGTAATGTATTGTTGGTTTCGTATCGTGTGTAAGATATATGTGTATAAACAGAAATTTCGAGGACGAAATTTATTTTAAGGGGTGGAGTAGTGTAAGGCCCTGTAATTAATTATCCGGTAATTTGGCATAATTAGAATAATTATTGAGTTGTAAATTAAAATAATTATTTATGCCAAATAAATTCAAGAAGTGTGTTAAAAATATGTATTTTAGAATATCGGAGAATTTAACGATATAAAATACATATAGAGTTTAAACAACACGCGAGAACAAAATAAATACAGACCGGGATAAATGGGCTTGAGTTACTATTTTAGTAACCAAATACACAATATATAAATATACATATACATACACACATAACTTACGTGAAATGAGAGAAGGACGAAAGGGAAAAAGAAAGAAAGAAGAAACCCAATTCCAGCAACCCTTGGAGCAGCTGCGGGAAATTGCGATATCTCCTCCGTCCGGCGTTGAAATCTCGATCGGTTTGAGGGGTTGTCTTTCTTACATCAGTACCTTCGTTTTGAGCCATAAAACATGAATTTTGAGCGAGGAAGCGAGCAGATCGACGCTCCATTTCGTGAGCCCTGTTTCTGTGCAGTATTTTTGTGAGTTCAATTCTTGTGCTTCTGAAATTCGAAGTTTTGTGTATTGTGCGTTAAGAATCTCGACTTGTGGTTCAAATAGAATTTGTAGTTCTGTTTGTTAGATTTCTATAGCCATTAGAATCATCGAATTTCGATAAGAAACGGATTTGTTATGATTTTTCTACCAAATGCGCCAAAATCGAATTCTGCAACTGTGTTGTGCAGGAAACCTATTGTAATTCGAGTTTGTGACAATTATTTGCTCAGCTTCTGGACTTGTGATTCAAATAAGAGTTGTAGAGCTATGTGTTTTCTTTGTAAGGATATAAGATTCATTAAATTCTATTAAGAATTGAGCAAATTATGCTTGTTTTTCTGGAACTGCTCGGTGTATGAGATTCTGTCCGCGAATTCGGAAGTAGCAGTGTGTTCTTGAAAATTCTGAGAATAATCTACTGAGATTCTGAAGATGGTTTCAACTAAATTAACTTAGATAATTGAGTTATCTTTCATTTCCAATTGGCGGATATTGATTTGAGTTAATATTGAGCGAGATACGAATTTTATGCTCTTTTGTGCCAAATCGGACATTGGTATGGAATGTAGTTTTCATGATCAGCTTATTGTGGTTTTGCTTAGGCCGAGAGTCTTGAAGAGAAGTTGATATTGAAGTTTCAAGTTGGTATAGGTATGTTACAGCTCGGTAACATACGACGGTAAAACATAAATTATGTTTAATTGTCATTCTATGTTACATTGATAGTGTTTATGACTTGTTGACTGTTGTAATTTGTTAAATGCCTTTGTTGTGATATATGTTATTATTGTGACATATTATTGGCATTTAGCATATGATATACTATTGTGACATTCATGTTGAGCCATATCATTCTTGTTAGCCCATTGTTGATATCCGTTGTTATCTGGCACTGTTGTTTATCTCATGATCATAGTGTGGCTGATAGGCCTATACACATGAGACCGTAGATGTGATTCAACAATTCCGTGGTTAGTGCAGCCTATTGAGGTGAGCGTTGGGATTGTGTCATCTAGTTCGTTCTGTTGTGCCATCCTGTTATATCGTATCAGCTGTATGGAGGCCGAGCCAGGGGTGTTATTCAGCACAGCTTGGCATACCTCGCATACTTGGCAGGGAGGTTTAGCTGCATGACGATGTAGCTCCCTGTGATGTTGCTCGAGCATTATTCAAGTTGTTATCGTACCTTTTGTTGGCTCCTGAGATCCCGATTATTCGTTCAGCCTTTCATTCATTGTATATTACATTTTATTATATGATTATGCATGATTTATGATTATTGTTGTTATTGTTGAACTATTTCATACAAGAATCCTAACCTCAGTTGTTTACTAGGGGGCTACTGTGGTTGCTATTGAGCATCATGGTTGATCTCTCGAGTCGTTTTGCAGCATCAGGCCGAGGTTCCGCCAGTGGAGCTCGGGATTGAGGTTGGATTTCTTGGTCTATAAGTGGAGTTTTCCCAGTTAGTCTATATGTATGTCTTGAGTTTGTTTCAGTCGTGTATTGTAGTTTATTTCCCGGGGAGATGCCCCGTGTATCTGTAGTGATATTTTGTTGTTTTTGTGATGTTCTGAGTCTACCCTATGATTCTTATGATCTGGTGAGTATTTGATAAGTTTTAATTTCTGTTTAGTCCTGGCCAGTGCGGCTATAGGTTGTTGACTTTGTTTTTTTATTTTTATGACTCTAGTTGGAGTATATTTTGATATAAACTGCTGCTTGAGTTTTTCGGGATGTCTTACTTACGGGGAGGTCATTCCGAAATTTTTCTAGGCCCTGAGGTCCGTTTTAAAGTATTTTAAACCTATTTCCGCTGCAGCTTTAAATCAAACCATTATTGTTTGATCATTAATTATCGTTAGAGTAAATGGCCTCACACGATCGTATTATTTTATCCATTCTGCAATTAAGTAGATACTGTCAAGGATTTACACCTACCTTACTCTTTAGCTTTACAGGCTTTAGGGTACCTGACTTAAGGATTTCTCCTGGGTAGAGCTACCTTCTTCCTTATGAAGTAAATAATAAGATCGTAATAAAAGAATAATTCTTATTAATTATTGAAGAATATCTTCACAAAATGGCTCTGATACCACTCACAACCACCTTATGTCGGGGATGATGATATTTTCGCATTATTGAGAGCATAACCAGTGGGAAATGACCTGGATGGCACGACTAAAAAGTCTAAAGAATTATTGTTGTAAATTATTGAGTCTGTAATCTTATCTTTTATGGTGTACGTGTCAAAATTGAATTCGTCTAAGTACTATTGATAGTGGGTGTACTGTTTATGTTATTGTTCTATTTAAGGAGTGGATACCCTTTGTGATCCACACACCGAAAAATCTCTACAACTGCTCTTATAATAAAAGTCTGAAGTTTTCTATCCAAACTTTCCAGTTTCATCAGTTTGTTCATAATTATGTAAGTATATGTCTTACGATTATATTTATGATCCACCCTTTGATTATATTATGTCATCTGCAAATTATCTTTTAAAAATTAAAAAAGAAAATTAGATTAATAAAATCTCAAATTGAGATTATTGAAAATCAACTAAAGGATCCAGAGATCAATCATGTTTATAAATAGTGGTTTACTTATCCAAGTTTGGAAAGATCCAAACTTACCTTAAAGGCTTTCGAAAAACAGAGCTCACAGCTTGGTGCTTAAAGCCGAAGATTTGAAGAATCTTGAAGCGTTATTTTAACCTAATTTAAGGTTGTTTGTTGTAAGAAATCTTAAAGATTTTAATAATTGGTGGTTGTGATTGTGAGTTCCACGAAATGTTAAATCCATTTGGACTAAATTCCAAGAGGCTAATCTGCATTTAGAGGGATTAACATCTATGATCTAATTTGCCATTAATTATAATGTGCCATGGATAATCCTATGGGAATATGGACTGCAAGAACAAGGCAAAGAAAAATTAGAAATAAAATTTACTCCTACTATTTTAATTAGAAAAATTTTAATAAAATGGTGGGGTAAAGAGGACTTCTTTGCCGAAGGACGAGTTTATGATCGATATGGAATTATTGCACATGGACCAGCAAAAGAGACCATAAAAAATTTAAACAAAGATACGTCTACTCAGGCCACACTTCTCAAAAATTATTTCAACATTTGGATAAAAACACATTACTTCTATGTTCACAGAAGTATTTGGAGAAAAATCCAATCTGTCTGCTCAAGCCTCAACTTCCTCAAAAGGAAAAGAAAAAACTGAAGATGACACACCTATGACAGACCAAGATGTTCAAGATCAAGATGCACAGGACCCTTATGACGGGGATGATGATATTTTCGCATTATTGAGAGCATAACCAGTGGAAAATGACCAGGATGGCACGACTAAAAAGTCTAATTAATTATTGTTGTAAATTATTGAGTCTGTAATCTTATCTTTTATGGTGTACGTGTAAAAATTGTATTCGTATAAGTACTATTGATAGTGGGTGTACTGTTTATGTTATTGTTCTATTTAAGGAGTGGATACCCTTTGTGATCCACACACCGAAAAATCTCTACAACGGCTCTTATAATAAAAGTCTGAAGTTTTCTCTCCAAACTTTCCAGTTTCATCAGTTTCTTCAGAATTATGTAAGTATATGTCTTACGATTATATTTATGATCCACCCTTTGATTATATTATGACATCTGCAAATTATCTTTTAAAATTAAAAAAATTAGATTAATAAAATCTCAAATTGAGATTCTTGAAAATCAACTAAAGAATCCAGATATCAATCCTGTTTATAAACAGTGGTTTACTTATCAAAGTTTGGAAAGATCCAAACTTACCTTAAAGGCTTACGAAAAACAGAGCTCACAGCTTGGTGCTTAAAGCCGAAGATTTGAAGAATCTTGAAGTGTTATTTTAACCTAATTTAAGGTTTTTTATTGTAAGAAATCTTAAAGATTGTAATAATTGGTGGTTGTGAGTGGTATCAGAGCCATTTTGTGAAGATATTATTCAATAATTAATAAGAATTATTCTTTTATTACGATATTATTATTTACTTCATAAGGAAGAAGTAGCTCCACCGAGGAGAAATCCTTAAGTTAGGTACCGTAAAGCCTGTAAAGCCAAAGATTAAGGTAGGTGTAAATCCTTGACAGTATCTACTTAATTGCAGAATGGATAAAATAATACGATCGTTTGCAAAGAATAAATCTTCAAAGAGTAATACTAAGAATAAAGAATTAATTATTTCTAAAAATTTCGAAAAGCATATTCAAAACTTGAAATTACCAGTATCTTCCAATATGAAGATATATAGATCTAATGGATTTAATTTTAAATCCGATTATATAATAAAAACAATTGAAGAAGCAATTCCTCTAAAATGAGGATATGATTCATTTAGTTTATTATCTCAAAGACTTGTTGATATTCATAAGCAATCTTACAAATTTATGCATCTCGGTATGATTCAAGTAGGTTTAAAACCTCCCACTAGATTAGGTTTAAATACTTCAGCCTTAATTATTGTACGAGATCAAAGGCATAATAAATTTGAAAATTCTTTATTAGGAATAATAGAGTCCTCATTATGCGAAGGACCAATACGTTTTAGTTGTTTTCCTAATTTCCCAATATCTCTTTCTGATCCAAATATCATGAAAGCCCTCACTTTAAACATAAAAACTAAAGGCTTTGACATGATAGGTGGAACAGAAAATGTTGTTCTATTATACAGAATTTGTTACAAGCTAATGGATTCAAATATTTCTAATTTCAGAATTAATACAAATCAAATCAGTTCAAAAAGAGGGGAAACTACTCTTTTTATAACTGATATTAATAAAAGCAATATTATGATTCCTAAAACAATTAATTGGAGTCTAGTTACTTTGCCAGAAATCTGGAAGATGGAGAATATTGTTCCGTCTCTTAAAGAAGAATCTAGAAAACTAGAAAGTATAGTTCAATATTTTTATAGTGATGTTGAAAAAAAATTCTCATCCCAACATCATTTACGAATTAAACTTCCTGAAGAAAGTAGAAATTCTACTTTGCCGAAGGACGAGTTTATGATCGACATGAAATTATTGCTCTTGGACCAGCAAAAGAGACCATGAAAAATTTAAACAATGATACTCCTACTCAGGCCACACTTTTCAACTAATTATTTCAACATTTGGATAAAGACACTATTACTTCTATTTCACATAAGTATTTGGAGAAAAATCCAATCTATCTACTCAAGCCTCAACTTCCTCAAAAGGAAAAGAAAAAACTGAAGATGACACACCTATGACAGACCAAGATGATCAAGATCAAGATGCACAGGACCCTTATGACGGGGATGATGATATTTTCGCATTATTGAGAGCATAACCAGTGGGAAATGACCTGGATGGCACGACTAAAAAGTCTAATATTGTTGTAAATTATTGAGTCGGTAATCTTATTTTTTATGGTGTACGTGTCAAAATTGTATTCGTCTAAGTACTATTGATAGTAGGTATACTGTTTATGTTATTATTCTATTTAAGGAGTGGATACCCTTTGTGATCCACACACCGAAAAATCTCTACAACTGCTCTTATAATAAAAGTCTGAAGTTTTCTCTCCAAACTTTCCAGTTTCTTCAGAATTATGTAGGTATATGTCTTACGATTATATCTATGATCCACTCATTAATTATATTATGTCATCTGCAAATTATCTTTTAAAATTAAAAAAAATAGATTAATAAAATCTCAAATTGAGATTCTTGAAAATCAACTAAAGAATCCAGAGATCAATGCTGTTTATAAACAATGGTTTAATTATCCAAGTTTGGAAAGATCCAAACTTACCTTAAAGGCTTACGAAAAACAGAGCTCACAGCTTGCTGCTTAAAGCCGGAGATTTGAAGAATCTTGAAGTGTTATTTTAACCTAATTTAAGGTTGTTTATTGTAAGAAATCTTAAAGATTGTAATAATTGGTGGTTGTGAGTGGTATCAGAGCAATTTTGTGAAGATATTCTTCAATAATTAATAAGAATTATTCTTTTACTACGATCTTATTATTTACTTCATAAGGAAGAAGGTAGCTCTACCCAGGAGAAATCCTTAAGTCAGGTACTGTAAAGCCTGTAAAGCCAAAGATTAAGGTAGGTGTAAATCCTTGACAGTATTTACTTAATTGCAGAATGGATAAAATAATACGATCGTTTACGAAGAATAAATCTTCAAAGAGTAATACTAAGAATAAAGAATTAATTATTTCTAAAAATTTCGAAAAGCATATTCAAAACTTGAAATTACCAGTATCTTCTAATATGAAGATATATAGATCTAATGGATTTAATTTTAAATCCGATTTTATAATAAAAAAAAATTGAAGAAGCAATTCCTCTAAAAGGAGGATATGATTTATTTAGTTTATTACCTCAAAGACTTGTTGATATTCATAAGAAATCTTACAAATTTATGCATCTCGGTATGATTCAAGTAGGTTTAAATCCTCTCACTAGATTAGGTTTAAATACTTCAGCCTTAATTATTGTTGTCACTTTGATTGTTGCACTCCCAAGAGCAGGTTGTCCACAAGTAGTATAATTAGGTAGTCCGATATCGTATCCACAGGGAATCTAAAGTAATTACAAGTCCGCTACAATATCTTTTTGTTTTGTTTTTGTTTTTGTTTCTTTTTAACTTTAATTGTTTGAATCTTTAATGGGTAAATTTTAATTGTTCAAATTTTAATTTAAGTAGTTGAGATTAAAGGATCCACTCTTGGTATTTTAATAAAGTTAACATTAACGAACAATATTGAAATCCACTTAATAAAATGGTTCCAATATATTAAATAATCATATTTATATTATGTTATATATTATTATCTTATAAGTATATAATATATACCAAAACTTATAAATGTTGTCAAGTATTTATTGTGCTATATATATTTGTAAACACTAAATCAAGGTTCCCACTTTAAATGGTTGGTAAAACCAAACAAACATTTAAATGGTTCCAAGAATTTAATATTATAATATATTCATATATAATAAATCAAGGCATCCACTTTAAATGGTTGGTAATACCAAACAAACATTTAAATGGTTCCAAGAATTTAGTGTAACATATAGCAACAATAAATCAAAACTCCCACTTATAAGTAGGGTATAAAAATGCTTAAAGAAATAAATATAACATAAACAATAAATAATGATTAAATAATATAAAACATAGATTCTTACCTTTTAATAACCTTATTATCATGCCAAGAGTTTCACCTTATCATCTCAACTTTAGGAAGTTAGCTATTCATTATTCAAAGTGTAAAACTTTGAATATGAAATTAACATGCTAATTGTATTTAAATGAAGAAATAAAGGAAAAATATAGAGAGAAATATTATGAACTCAAAGGTTTGTTCATAGAATGAGGGATATCTCAATACATTACAATGCACCCCTATTTATAGCCAAATTTGGGGAGACAACCACAAATAAAATATTATTTTTTTACACATAAGTCTTCATTGGTGTTCCAAGATATTATATTATATTACACATCACTTTTGAAAATCTTCTTCTCCGAATTTGCTTCTTCACATAAAAAGAAACATGTGGATAATTGAGTTGTCTAGTTGTGGTATTTTTTTCAAACCATTTGACCAAGTAATTTGAGAGATATGGTCAAAATACTAGAGCATGGTAAAACTGCCACTCCTTTGGTAACTTTATTTGTTGCTTAATTTGATCCCAATTGTGAGAGGATTTTTATCTCATGCTTGTCAACAATATTGTAGATATTATAATCAACTTTCTACAGGTCCAAGAATCATCTTAATCCCATTTGCAACGCCAAGTTTATTCTTGTTTTATCGAACCTGTAAAAAATAGTAAAAACTTGTAATTACACAACAACTTATATTTTATACAATTTATTATAAAACATATAATATTTAAACATTTAATAAAACAAAAACTATATATTTATATTATAAAACATTTAATTAATGTACAATTTTTATGTTTATCACACCTCCCAACCAGCTTATTGCTAGTCCCTAGCAATTTAAGCGTTAATAGCAATACAAAACATATTGATTAATTTAAATAGAAATGTAATCAAAACTATCTAAGTGTTTAAATTAAATTTGAAAACTGTCAAAGTTATATCAAGATCATCATAATTATAATTTATGAAATAATTTGAGATGATCAATTCAAAGCTTATTTCAGGTAGTTAAATGTACACGGCCTTCAGAAATTCCTAGTAAGAGTCTCAACTCCATATCCTCACAGGTTAATAAATGTTTCAATTTATGGCAACGATTTCTCTCATGGAGTTGGAATACAGATAAATGCTCAGAAAAATGGTTTACAGAATGCAGACAGACAAACGAGCCAAACTAATCAAAAGATAGAAAATCCATTGATTCAAAATCTAGTTGTTCTTATTATATATTTTTTCCTGATTTTTTTTTCATAACATCATGGAATCAGACTAAGTTTATGCTTCTTGACCACATATTTATTTAATTTGTACAATAAATTTCTTTTTTTTTTTTTTTTTATGAGAGATATATGGGTCGTAGCATATAACTTAAAAATTACATAGATCTTCAATATCTTTCTTTTTGTATTTTTCTCTTTTTTTTTCAGGAAATATCATTTTTTTTTCAAAATAAGAACTCAAGATCTAAACAATAGATAGTCTCTCTCATGATCAATAAAGGCTCGAAAGCTGTTTTCTCAGTCCTCTCCACTCACTCACAAAATATGTGTGAGTTTAAAATTTTAGGCACTCTTATAAGGTATATCTTGGGCCATATACTTTAATACCTGATTTTATCACAATGGTTAATCACTCAAAAAGATTTCATAAATCATATTTTTATATTGATCAGAATATTAAAATTGACTTTTTTTTTCAAATAAAAATTTAAACATTCTTAAATAGATTAATGCATGTTCTAATTTAAATCTTTCGAACATGTAATGTATGACATTTTTGCAAAAATTACTAAGATACAAACAATAAACATGATTTTATTTTAAAATAATATATATTTTTTATTTTTTAATTTTTTTTATAAGTTTGTTCTCCCCTCAATCAGAATATGACATTGTCCCTAATGTCAAAATAACTATTAATAAAGAGTACATAATGAAAGAGATATCACCTAGAATTTTATTGAAGATAACAAACTGAAACAAACGCAAACCAATCCACGACTTTTGAATCAATGATCCAACTTCCTTTTCTTATTGCTTGATTGCGACCAATTGATCTTTGTTATCATCGGATCAGGCTTATGAACAAAAGCTTCCAAATTATCAATTAATTGGTCGGCAGTCGAAGCAGAGATGAGCATTCTTCGTGAATTTTCTAAAATGAAATTCTGTTCCACATCTTTATCTAGAAATGTCAACAAACTGTCATAATAATTATTGATATTCAACAAGCCCACATGTTTATTATGGATATTAAGTTGTGCAAAAGAAACAGTGTGAAAAATTTATTCTAATGTACCAAAACCACCTGGTAGTGCGATAAAAGCATCAGAATTTTCAATCATTTTTGTAATTCTTTCATACATATAAGAAACTTTTAATTCCTCACTAATCGTAACACCTGTAATATTTCCTTCAGCTAAAGCTGTAGGAATAAAACCCAAAACCTGACTACCTCCAAGATGAGCAGATGTTGAAACAGATCCCATTAACCCAATATTACCTCCCCCATATACCAAGTGAATTTTTCTCTCAGCCAATATCTTTCCAAGATTATTCGCTGCTTCTACAAACAACTCATTTTTTCAAGGACTCGCCCACAAAATACACAAATATTTTTCAATGATTGTGCAGAGGTTCCAGCCATGTTTTTTTTTTTACTTTCTTCTTTTTTTTCTGCGAAAATAGAGAGAAAGATGAAAGATTTTATAGGAGTAATATGTTATCAGGACAAAACTATGGGTCACAGTTGTAAACAGAATAAACAGTAAAAACAATAATGACGCACATGCATGTAAACAGTAGTGTGATTGTGGCTCACAATTTTCCTCTGGTTTTACGTCCAGAAACGGCTTCAACGCTTTCTATGAGTCGAGGATATGCTTCCCATCCAATTTTATTATAAATTGGCAAACAGGGTCTTTTTTAGTCGGATTCCCAAGACTATGACGCTCATCTTGGAATTGTTTCCATAAACGGTGTAAGGTCCAAAATTAAGACGACGTAAACCAACTACATACGAATCTCGGAAATAATGGGAAACGAGTGACTAACTGATTTAATTGCTAATTAATTATGTGACATACTTGTTATACGCTAAATGAAATTTTTATTGTCATCATGCATAAAATTGTATTTTTAAGGAATTACTCAAGTGACGATCGAGGAACGGGGACCGAAGGCTGAAAAACGTAAAATGTTTTTATTAAATAATTATTTTTAATTATTTAAAATATGAGTGTTGCTTTTTAGTATTTTTGAAAATAAGGGGTTTTTAAGGTGATTTTATACGCCGGGACGTAAATTTTATCGGTGTTGGTTTTTCAAGAAAAATACGAGCTTTTTGGCAACCCGGCTAATAAATTCACAAATTTATTTTCAACATAACTTTGTTAATATCTTATTTAAATCCTAATTAGACTAATGGGCTTAATTTTATGGCTTAATAGTCCTAAGCCTAATTAGTAAATTAATTAGCTATTTTTATTAATATAAAACACCTAAAACCTACCCCATACAACACACAAGTCACGGCCACCCTCTTCTATTTCTGAAATACTCTCTCCCAAGCAACACAAGCTCACGGCACACACAACACACTTTTGAGAAGGAAAAATTCGAAGGGCAAGGGAGATTCAAGCCTTGTTTGCGTCCCGTTCTTCGTCGTCAACGTTATTTCGTGCGTACAAAACGCAAAGGCACGCCATACATCTCTTTTTTCTCATCCATCATATCATATTATGGTTTGAATTATTGGATGCATGAAGAACATGATTTATTTTTCATAATTTTCGTAATATTGCATGTATGCATGAAGAAACATGGTTTTTGATTCAAATAAATTGCATATTGTTTGGTTAAGGGGCTGCCATGACCTAAGGTAAGATCAAGAGAGGTTTTTCAATGCATTATAGTCACACACACATGCCTAAATCACCACTGAAGCCGAAGGAGTGAAGCCATGCACAATATGTTTCTTAACTTGCTGTCATGTGTTTAAGGTGATCGGGTTCAGGGTTCAGGGGGTTGGTTCGGCCTTGTCTTGGGCTAGGGCTCGGCCAAGGGCTGTCATGGGTCAGGGTGAGAGTCCTATCCAAGCTAGGACTCGAGTTATGGGCTTGGGAAGGAGTCCTATCCATGCTAGGACTCCTACCCGTGCATCGCGTTGCAGGTGCGCGCGAGAGGGCAGGCGTCCAGGGGCTTAGGGGCTCTGCTCGTGGGTCGCGGGCTGGGCTAGGGTGTCTCACTAGGGTTCTTAGAGGGTGTACAGTAGGTGGGTTCAGCGGTTGGGTGCGTGGGGAAGAGTCCTAGAAGCAAAACAAGAGTCCTAGTCTAGGTGCAACTCTCGGCCAGCTTAGGGGTAAGGAAAAGAGGGCTCAGTTTTGTTGTTTTGGTTGGTTCCTTAGTGGTTTAAGGGTCCAGTAGGTTAATTTAGGATGTTGGTCAAGTTTTGGTCCAACATGGTTCGGGGGTAACTCGTGAAAATCGAAAGTTGGCTCGGGGTCGAAGTTTAGGTGTCAAATTAGGGTTTTTAATTAATTAAAATTGAAAAAAACGGCTGACGGGGGTCGAGTCGTGGTCCATAAGGGTTAAAATAATATAAAAAGACTAAATTTAGAATTTAGGAATTTTATATTAAAGTTTGGAATTTTTTCGGGATTAAAACACCGTCAAAACAATTAACTGATGATAAATGCAAAAGTCTAATATTTAAGCTAAATAAAATTATGGGAAAATTAATTTAGGCTTAAATAATTATTTGGGACATGTTAGAGTCAATGAATTCAAGAAAAAGTCAAATTCGAGGAATTTTACGTCTGGGGTAAAACGGTCTTTTTACACCTAAAAATTAGTAAAGGTCATGGCAGTGCCCTAAATGCTATTTTTATCATATTATGGTTATTTTTAAATGTATATGAGATGTTCATGATTTAATTATGATTTTTAAATTTCCATGTGATTTTTATGATTTAAGGAAGACATTTAAAAATACATATTGCATGCTTGGTTTCAAAAAGGAAAAAAAATGTAAAGGCTATTCATGATTTTTCTAAAGTAATGAGCATGAAAAATGTTGAAGGAAGTGAATTGATTGTGACTAATTCGTTAATGGTGGGGATATCGTGAGGGTTATGGTCCCAGTGGGAGCCCGACGATCGTGTTTCCATCATTGCGAATATGTGGTAATGGTTATGTGGTAACGGATTTGTGGTAACGGTAAGAATGAGAATGTCGTGAGGGGAAAAGGCCCCAGAGGGAGCCCATTTATGGGAAAAGGCCGCAGAGGAAACCCCGACGATCGTATTTCTATTCGAATCATGATAGGCCAAGGCTCAGTTGACCGGTGAGAGTGTTGCTGATGTCCCCGCCGCCCAGTACAGTGGTTACATGTAGATGGATCCGTTGACTCTTATGATCATGATCAGGAAAGTCACAATTAACGATCTGAATTCAACAAAGGAAAAGGAAAAAGGGAAAAGGAAAATGTTTATGATCATGTTAAAATGTTTTTATGACATGATAAGGAAAAAATGAAAAAGAGTAAGATTTATTTATGCATGTCATGAAATGTTATTTTTACCTAAAAGTATTTTCACTGTTGCATGTGGTTTTATATGTATTATTTGTTATAAAGATTATGGTGTGTTGAGTCTTTAGACTCACTAGGTGTGATGGATGCAGGTGAGTTTGAGGGAGGTCTTGACGGATGAACTGAATGGACTGAAGGTGCACACAACCCGAGGACCAACGCTTCTACTTATTTCCGCACTTATGACTTATGAATCATGATTTATAATTAAAGATTTTAAGACTAGTTATTTATGCTTTTTTAAAGATTTTTGAGAGGTTTAGTATGAGTTATTCTTTTCAAATTATGGGTTTTTTAGGTTTGGTAAAACAAATTGACGATTTCATTTCTATGACTATTTCGTTGATGTTTCATTTTAAAGGGTAAAATATTTTATAAAAATATTTTCATGGGAGGAACGAAATTTAGGAAAAAAAAATTTTCTAGTACTTTTAAAGCAATAAAAAGGGCAGGACGTATCAGTTGGTATCAGAGCAATGGCTCTGTAAAGGGTTGTGCCACCATCAGCGCCGAAAAGATCAGTCGTCAAGCCTCAAATTGTAAGTATACATGCTTTATATGATTATATGACGTTACCTGCATTATGTCATGAATAAGGTGTTTACGTTACATGTTTATTATTTTTGAGTATTATTGCTTTTCATGCTTAAAATGAAAATTAAGTTAGGATATGTCACATGATTAGAGAACTTAGATTTAAATGCATATTGGTTACGTTAGAGTTTGGAAAACATTCAGATAAAATGCCTCCTAGACGTGCCCCCGTTAATGGAAACCAAGCAGAGAACAGTGTGAATCATCAAGGAAACGGACCTCCACCACAACCACCACCAGGGGATGCTGCTACTCGTGCTTTGGAGGGGATGGCTCGACTTTTCGAGCATCAGTTACAGCAGCAGCTGTTACAACAGCAGCAGTTATAGCTGCAGTTACAGCAGATGCAGCAGCAGCAGCTACAACAGCCACCTAGGCCACAACATGATATATATGACCAGTGCCGGAGGCTAGGGCCGAAGGAATTTTCTGGCACTACCGATCCTTTTGCTGCTGAAAGTTGGATCCGTTCACTCGAGGTACACTTTCGATACCTGGATATGGGAGATGCGGATCGTGTGAGGTGTACCACTTATTTGTTTAGATATGACGCTTCTTTGTGGTGGGAAGGAGCCGAGCAGGGTGTGGACCTTGTTACACTCACTTGGGCTCAATTCAAGACAAAATTCTATGAGAAATATTTCACTCCGGATGCTAGAAGCCGAATAAAGAGGGAATTTATGGCCCTCCGTCAGGGTGATGCTACTGTTGCTGAGTTTGTGAAGAAATTTGATAGGGGTTGTCACTTTGTACCCCTTATTGCCAGGGATGCGGAAGAAAGCTCAGACATTTTATGGATGGCTTACGACCTACCATTCGGAATAAAGTTATGATGATGCGTCCTGGGGATTATGCTATCGCAATTACCTATGCATATCAAGCCGAGCATTCTTTGAAGGACATCGACTTTGAGATTCAGCGCAAGAGGCAGCACAATCAGAATAATAATCAGCCTAACAAGAAGCCATATACGGGTCCTCCTAGACCTCAAGGGCCTCAAAAGCCCCGAGGTCCAGTCAAGAAGCCAGCTCCACCAGAGCCACAAAATCCTGGAGCACCAAAGCCTGCTGAAAGGCAACCATGCAAGGAGTGCAACCGTCTACATCTTGGCAAATGCGAATTGGGATCATTTAAATGTTTCTACTGCAAGGAGGCTGGTCACAAAGCTATAGATTGCCCAAAGAGGAAAGCGGCTACCACGGCACGAGCTTATGTTATGAATGCCGAGGAAGCTGAGGAAGAGATAGACACTACACTCATCACCGGTAACCTAGTCATTTAACATTTTTATATTGTTTATTATTGCATGAAATGTTAAATTGGTTATTAGAATTGATTAGAGAAAAGGATTAACCTAGCGAAAATTAGATTGCATGTTCTACCTAGTTGGACTTAAGTTATGATTTTAGAAACCATAGAAAATGATTTAAATTTTGTGCCTTATTTTATGTGAAGGATGAAATGATTCCAAATAAAAAGTTTAGGGCCAAAATTAAAGAAGATCATAACTAAAGGATTTTTAGAGGAATTCGAATCATTGGAGGTTAAATGTGCAAATTTCGAAATTTTAAGGTCTAAAATACAATTTTCGATAATTAAGAGACCAAAATGCAAGTACCGAGAACTTAAGGGCCATAAATGTAATTTAAGGGAACTTCAAAAGCTAAAATGAACAAGTTCGAAAGTTTAAGGGCTTAATTGCAATAATTCGAAAACATTGGATCAATAATGCAAATTTCAATACTTGAGGGACTAAAGTGCAATTTTTCCAAGATAGGTTTGAGTTCAACACAAATTCTTCATATAACTTTGGAAATTAATGATAGTAAATCCTTAAGATTCAACACAAAAAGATTTAAAAGACATTTTCACCGCAGGGAGGATTATCATTCAAGGTGTAACAACCTATGCACTTTTAGACTCGGGAGCTACACATTCATTCATATCTGAAACCTTCATCAAAAGACTGAATATTACTCCTCAAGATATGTGTTTGGGTTTCAAAGTTTCTATTCCATCCGGTGAACAAATGCTCACGTCTAAAATTGTCAAGAATCTGGAGCTTCGTTTATTCAAGGATATTGTTCGGGCAGATCTTATTGTGCTTCCTATGCCCGAATTTGATATTATATTGGGGATGGATTGGCTATCAGTAAATGGAGCTTCGATTGATTTCCGTCAGCGATCAGTATCTATTAGGCCACCTAGTGGTAAATCTTTTGTCTTCGAGGCGGCGAGAAACAAGCAAATGCCGCACATTATCTCTTGTCTATGTACGAATAAGCTTATTAAACGTGGATGCCAATCTTATTTAGCATGTGTCACTACTGCACAGGAATCTATCAGTCAGAAATTAGAAGATGTTGACATTGTGAGAGATTTTCCTAGCGTCTTTCCCGAGGACGTTTCTGGTATTCCACCTGACCGCGAAGTGGAATTCTCTATTGATCTATTGCCAGGCACCGTTCCTATATCTAAAGCGCCTTATCGTCTAGTACCCGCTGAAATGAAAGAATTGAAAGATCAAATCCAAGAGTTACTAGACAAGGGTTTCATTCGCCCTAGCTATTCTCCATGGGGCGCACCGATATTATTTGTGAAGAAGAAATATGGTAGTATGCGTCTTTGCATCGATTATCGAGAGCTTAATAGGGTCACCATCAAGAACAAGTATCCACTGCCAAGAATTGAAAATTTATTTGATCAGTTGCAAGGAGCATCGATATTTTCTAAGATTGATCTTCGATCTGGGTACCATCAGTTGAAAGTCAAAGAGTCTGATGTTCACAAGACAGCATTCCGTACCAGATATGGGCACTACGAGTTTATGGTCATGCCATTCGGTCTGACTAATGCACCAGCGATCTTCATGGATCTCATGAATCGCGTATTTCAGCCGTATCTGGATCAGTTTATTATTGTCTTCATTGATGATATATTGATTTATTCGAAGAACAAAGAGGAGCATAGTCGTCATTTGAGGACAGCACTGCAAGTACTACAAGACAGGAAGCTATATGCAAAATTCAGCAAGTGCGAGTTTTGGCTCGATAGAGTGGCATTCTTAGGCCACATCATTTCTCGTAATGGCGTTGAAGTTGATCCAAGCAAAGTCGAGGCAGTGAAAGAGTGGCCAGTACCAAAGAGTGTTACCGAGATTCGCAGTTTCTTGGGATTAGCTGGCTATTATCGCAAGTTTATTCAGGGATTCTCTTCTATTGCAGTACCTTTGACATCCTTGACAAAAAAGAATACAAAGTTTATATGGGGATCAGAGTGTCAAGACAGTTTTGACAAGTTGAAGCAAACCTTGATTTCAGCACCAGTCTTAGCTATGCCATCGAAGCAAGGGGATTATGTCCTTTATATCGACGCATCTAAACTTGGATTGGGTGCAGTTCTGATGCAAAATGACCGAGTTATAGCCTATGCGTCTTGACAGTTGAAGATTCACGAGAAAAACTACCCCACTCATGATCTTGAGCTTGCAGCAGTAGTTTTTGCTTTGAAAATTTGGAGACACTACCTTTATGGGGAGAAATGTAAGATATTCACCGATCATAAAAGTTTGAAATACTTCTTCACCCAAAAAGAGCTGAATATGAGACAGCGCAGATGGCTTGAGTTAGTAAAAGATTATGATTGTGACATTATCTACCATCCTGGAAAAGCTAATGTATTGGCAGACGCACTGAGTAGAAAAGCAGCAGTTATCACTCATCTAACACTCCAAAGACCGTTGCAGTCAGAGATACAGTGTTTGAGCTGACAGTGTATGCTAGGGGCAAGGCCCCAAACCTTGCCACATTATCGGTACAGTCGACTTTGAGAGATAGAATACGAGATGGGTAGTCTACCGATGAGCAGTTGCAAAAGTGGAGAGCAAGAGATGAAGACAAGGGCCGGAATTTATATTCAATAGTGGATGGCTTAGTCCGTTATCGAGACCGTCTATGGGTTCCTAGTGACGATTCCTTGAGAAATCTTATTATGAACGAAGCCCATGACACACCATATTCCATTCATCCGGGCAGCACAAAATGTACAAAGATTTGCAGTTGCTATATTGGTGGCCAGGCATGAAGAGAGACATTCTGAAGTTTGTATCCGAGTGTTTGACTTGCCAACAAGTTAAAGCGGGGCATCAAAGACCAGCAGGGAAATTGAAGCCACTCCCTATTCCCGAGTGGAAATGGGAAAATGTCACCATGGACTTTGTTGTGGGATTGCCAAAGACAGTTAAGGGATTCAATGCTATATGGGTGATAGTCGATCGTCTTACTAAATCAGCGCATTTTCTACCTATTAAGACGACATTCACCATGATTCAGTATGCCGACTTGTATATTCGAGAGATAGTTCGTCTGCATGGGATTCCTGTATCCATTGTTTCTGACAGAGATCCAAGATTCACGTCGTCTTTCTGGAAAAGTCTACATGCAGCGATGGGGACCAAGTTATTATTCAGTACAACATTTCACCCTCAAACCGATGGACTGTCAGAAAGAGTTATACAGATTTTGGAAGATCTACTTCGAGCATGTGTTATTGATTTCCAAGGCAGTTGGGAACCAAAATTACCTTTAGTGGAGTTCACCTACAATAATAGCTATCAATCGTCAATCGGGATGGCTCCTTTTGAGGCACTTTATGGAAGAAAATGTAGATCTCCTATACATTGGGACGAAGTTGGGGAGAGAAGAGAAATTGGTCCGGACGTGATTGAAGAGACTACCGAGCTTATAGTCAAAATCCGCGATAGAATGAAGACTGCACAAAGCCGACAAAAGAGTTATGCTGACAAAAGATGAAGAGACTTAGAGTTTACAGTGGGCGACCACGTATTTGTGAAAATAGCACCTATGAAGGGTGTTATGCGTTTTGGCAAGAAAGGCAAACTTAGTCCAAGGTTTGTAGGTCCGTTTGAGATTTTGGAAAGGATTGGGACACTAGCTTATAGAGTGGCATTGCCACCATCACTTTCTGGAGTTCACAATGTGTTCCATATTTCGATGCTGCGGAAGTACATGTCGAATCCGTCACATGTGCTTGATTATGAACCTCTCCAATTAACTCCAAATATGACATATGAAGAAAGACCTGTCCAGATCTTAGCAAGGCAAGAAAGAAGATTGCGAAACAAGGTAATTCCAATGGTCAAGGTCAAGTGGCTGAATCACTCGGAAGAGGAAGCTACTTGGGAAACCGAGAGGGACTTGAAGGGTCGCTATCCAGATCTATTCGGTAAGTTCTAATTTCGAGGACGAAATTTTATTTAAGGGGGGGAGGAATCGTAAGGTCCAAAATTAAGACGACGTAAACAACTTACATGCGAATCTAGGGAATAATGGGAAATGAGTGAGTAACTGATTTAATTGCTAATTAATTATGTGACATACTTGTTATACGCTAAATGAAATTTTTATTGTCATCATGCATCAAATTGTATTTTTAAGGAATTACTCAAGTGACGATCGAGGAACGGGGACCGAAGGCTGAAAAACGTAAAATGTTTTTATTAAATAATTATTAAAATATGAGTGTTGCTTTTTAGTATTTTTGAAAATAATGGGTTTTGAGGTGATTTTATACGCCGGGACGTAAATTTTATCGGTGATGGTTTTTCAAGAAAAATACGAGCTTTTTGGCAACCCGGCTAATAAATTCACAAATTTATTTTTACCATAACTTTGTTAATATCTTATTTAAATTCTAATTAGACTAATGGTCTTAATTTTATGGCTTAATAGGCCTAAGCCTAATTAGTAAATTAATTAGCTATTTTTATTAATATAAAACACCTAAAACCTACCCCATACAACACACAAGTCACGGCCACCCTCTTCTATTTCTGAAATACTCTCTCCCAAGCAACACAAGCTCACGGCACACACAACACACTTTTGAGAAGGAAAAATTCGAAGGGCAAGGGAGATTCAAGCCTAGTTTGCGTCCCGTTCTTCGTCGTCAACGTTATTTCGTGCGTACAAAACGCAAAGGCACGCCATACATCTCTTTTTTCTCATCCATCATATCATATTATGGTTTGAATTATTGGATGCATGAAGAACATGATTTATTTTTCAGAATTTTCGTAATATTGCATGTATGCATGAAGAAACATGGTTTTTGATTCAAATAAATTGCATATTGTTTGGTTAAGGGGCTGCCATGACCGAAGGTAAGATCAAGAGAGGTTTTTCAATGCATTAGAGTCACACACACATGCCTAAATTACCACTGAAGCCGAAGGAATGAAGCCATGCACAATTTTTTTCTTAACTTGCTGTCATGTGTTTAAGGCGATCGGGTTCAGGGTTCAGGGGGTTGGTTCGGCCTTGGCTTGGGCTAGGGCTCAGCCAGGGGCTGTGATGGGTTAGGGTGAGAGTCCTAGCCAAGCTAGGACTCGAGTTATGGGCTGGGGAAGGAGTCCTAGCCATGCTAGGACTCCCACCCGTGCATCGCGTTGCAGGTGCGCGCGAGAGGGCAGGCGTCCAGGGGCTTAGGGGCTCGGTTCGTGGGTCACGGGCTGGGCTAGGGTGTCTCACTAGGGTTCTTAGAGGGTGTACATTAGGTGGGTTCAGCGGTTGGGTGCGTGGGGAAGAGTCCTAGAAGCAAAACAAGAGTCCTAGTCTAGGTGCAACTCTCGGCCAGGTTAGGGGTAAGGAAAAGAGGGCTCGGTTTTGTTGTTTGGGTTGGTTCCTTAGTGGTTTAAGGGTCCAGTAGGTTAATTTAGGATGTTGGTCAAGTTTTGGTCCAACATGGTTTGGGGGTTACTCGTGAAAATCGAAAGTTGGCTCGGGGTCGAAGTTTAGGTGTCAAATTAGGGTTTTTAACTAATTAAAATTGAAAAAAACTGCTCACGGGGGTTGAGTCATGGTCCATAAGGGTTAAAATAATATAAAAAGACTAAATTTAGAATTTAGGAATTTTATATTAAAGTTTGGGATTTTTTCGAGATTAAAACACCGTCAAAACAATTAACAGATGATAAATGAAAAAGTCTAATTTTAAGCTAAATAAAATTATGGGAAAATTAATATAGGCTTAAATAATTATTTGGGACATGTTAGAGTCAATGAATTCAAGAAAAAGTCAAATTCGAGGAATTTTACGTCTGGGGGTAAAACGGTCTTTTTACACCTAGAAATTAGTAAAGGTCATGGCAGTGCCCTAAATGCTTTTTTTTTATCATATAATGGTTATTTTTAAATGTATATGAGATGTTCATGATTTAATTATGATTTTTAAATGTCCATGGGATTTTTATGATTTAAGGAATACATTTAAAAATACATGTTGCATGCTTGGTTTCAAAAAGTAAAAAAAATGTAAAGGCTATTCATGATTTTTCTAAAGTAATGAGCATGAAAAATGTTGAAGGATGTGAATTGATTGTGACTAATTCGTTAATGGTGGGGATATCGTGAGGGTTATGGTCCCAGTGGGAGCCCGACGATCGTGTTTCCATCATTGCGAATATGTGGTAACGGTTATGTGGTGACGGATTTGTGGTAATGGTAAGAATGGGAATGTCGTGAGGGGAAAAGGCCCCAGAGGGAGCCCATTTATGGGAAAAGGCCCCCAGAGGAAACCCCGACGATCGTATTTCTATTCGAATCATGATAGGCCAAGGCTCAGTTGACCGGTGAGAGTGTTGCTGATGTCCTCGCCGCCCAGTACTGTGGTTACATGTAGATGGATCCATCGACTCTTATGATCATGATCAGGAAAGTCACAATTAACGATCTGAATTCAACAAAGGAAAAGGAAAAGGAAAAGGAAAAAGGGAAAAGGAAAATGTTTATGATCATGTTATAATGTTTTTATGTCATGATAAGGAAAAAATGAAAAAGAGTAAGATTTATTTATGCATGTCATGAAATGTTATTTTTACCTAAAAGTATTTTCACTGTTGCATGTGGTTTTATATGTATTATTTGTTATAAAGATTATGGTGTGTTGAGTCTTTAGACTCGCTAGGTGTGATGGATGCAGGTGAGTTTGAGGGAGGTCTTGACGGATGAACTGACTGGACTGAAGGTGCACACAACCCGAGGACTAGCGCTTTTACTTATTTCCGAACTTATGACTTATGAATCATGATTTATAATTAAAGATTTTAAGACTAGTTATTTATGCTTTTTGAGAGATTTTTGAGAGATTTAGTATAGGTTGTTCTTTTCAAATTATGGGTTTTTTAGGTTTGGTAAAACAAATTGACGATTTCATTTGTATGACTATTTCGTTGATGTTTCATTTCAAAGGGGAAAATATTTTAATATTTTCATGGGAGGAACGAAATTTAGAAAAAAAAAAAATTTCTAGTACTTTTAAAACAATAAAAAGGGCAGGACGTATCAAACGGAGAAGTTCAATATGCACATGTCCACTAGAATGCGTCTCAAGAGTCAATAAGATGTTATCCAAAGACTACTTACTCAGCCAATTCTTAATGAAACAAATTTTATCTTCTCTGTTATTGGAAACACATCCCAAAGATCTGCATCGTTTGTCACAAGTTCATCTTGCACACTTATGACAAACCCCTAAACTTTTGGCCCTTCGTTTTTTCGCATAAGTGCTTTTTCATAATTTAGGCAAATACCAAATGAGCAATGATTGTGGAACTTCTCCTCCTAATCGGACCTTAGCTTCTATTACAAGACGAATATCTTCTGGAATTCCTTTTTGCATTAGCAATATCAATCTTTCACACCTTCCTGTATAAATTTTTCTTAGAACATTTTCAGAAACAGAGGGAAAATATTTACAAATTTTTGAGAAAATTTCATCCATTTTGAAAAGAAAAGAAATGATTTTTTTTAATTTTTGTATCAGCAATTATGGGAAACTGATTAAACCGACTATGAGAGTCACGGAGTACCGTTATCCGCTATTTAACCGGGAAAATAAAAAGATTAAGGAAACCTGAAATAAAAACAAACAAAATTAAATGCAACACAAAAAAAATCAAGGATCAGAAAGGGAAATAAACTCTTCTTGAAAGATTTCATTTTCCAAAAATGGTTTAAGCCTTTGTCTATTCACTTTAAAAACATCACCATTTTTAGGATTTTCAATATCCACAGCTCCATAAGTATACACATGCTTTACAACATATGGTCCTGTCCATCTTGATCGTAATTTTCCTGGAAATATGTGAAGCCGAGAATTATAAAGCAAAACTTTTTTACCAATCTCAAAAGATTTTCTAAGAAATGTTTTATCATGAAATGATTTGATTTTTGCTTTATAAATCCTTGAATTCTCATACGCGTCATTTTTAAGTTCATCAAGTTCATTAAGTTGCAATTTACGCAATTTGTTGGCATCATCCATGCTTGAATTTAAAGTTTTGATCGCCCAATAAGCTTTATGTTCCAATTCCACAGGCAAATGACAATGTTTTCTATAAACCAACCTATAAGTAGACATATTCAATGATGTTTTAAAAGTTGTTCGATATGCCCAAAGTGCATCATTAAGTCGTAGAGACCAATCTTTTCTATTTGAGTTAACAGTTTTTTCCAAAATTTGTTTTATCTCCCTATTAGCTAATTCAACTTGTCCATTTGTTTGAGGATGATAAGGAGTAGTTACTTTGTGAGTAATACCATATTTTTTCATTAATGAAGCAAATGGTTTATTAACAATGTGAGTTCCCCCATCACTTATCATGGCTCGAGGAATTCCAAATCTACTAAAAATATTTTCTTTTAAAAATTTAATGACGATTTTATGATCATTTGTTCGACATGGAATTGCCTCTATCCATTTGGAAACATAATCAACTGCAACTAAAATATACAAGTATCCAAACGACGGTGGAAAAGGTCCCATAAAATCTATTCCCCAACAGTCAAAGATTTCAATTTCAATAATAGGATTCAAAGGCATCATGTTTCTTTTTGAAATCGCACCCAATTTTTGACAATTTTCACAAATATTGCAGATTTCGTGGGTGTCTTTAAACAAAGTGGGCCAATAAAATCCACACTGCAGGATTTTTGCAGCTGTTTTCTTTGAAGAAAAATGTCCTCCGTATGCTTCTGAATGACAAAATTTAATGACACTACTTACCTCATTGTCGGGTATGCAACGTCGAAAAATTTGATCCGGACAATACTTGAACAGATACGGATCATCCCAATAAAAGTTTTTTACCTCATTCAAAAATTTTCTTTTATCTTGAGAACTCCATTGCGGTGGCATTTTTCCTGTCACAAGAAAATTTACTATGTTAGCAAACCAAGGTGTAGTAGTAACTGAAAATAGATGTTCATCAGGAAAATTATCGTTAATTGGTGTCATTTCACAAGATGATCCTGTTACTAGTCTCGATAAATGATCGGCTACGACATTCTCGGTTCCTTTTTTATCTTTGATCACAATGTCAAATTCTTGGAGCAACAAAATCCATCGTATCAGTCGTGGCTTTGCATCCTGTTTGGTCAACAAATATCTAATAGCAGAATGATCAGTAAACACGATAGTTGTTGATCCAATCAAATAAGAACGAAATTTATCTAATGCAAATATTACAGCAAGTAGTTCTTTTTCAGTTGTGGAGTAATTCATTTGAGCATTGTTTAAAGTTCTACTTGCATAATATATCACATAAGGCTTACCGTTTCTTCTTTGACCCAATACTGCACCGACTGCATAATCACTCGCATCGCACATGATTTCAAATGGTAAAGACCAATCAGGAGGTTGCATGATAGGAGCTGATGTTAAATGTCGAATGATTTTATCAAAAGCATTTTGACATTCTTGAGTCCACTCAAATGCACTGTCTTTTGTTAAGAGGTTACAAATGGGTTTAGAGATTAAACTAAAGTCCTTTATAAACCTCCTATAAAATCCAGCATGTCCCAAAAATGAGCGAATTTCTTTAATGGTTTTTGGAGGGGGTAAATTGGCAATGACATCAACTTTTGCTTTATCAACTTCAATTCCATGAGATGACACGACATGTCCCAAAACAATTCCAGAAGTAATCATGTAATGACATTTTTCCCAATTTAAAATAAGACCTTTTTCCTCGCATCTTTTTAAAACTTTTTCCAAATTTTCAAGACAATTATCAAATGTATTCCCAAAGACAGTTAAATCATCCATGAAAATTTCCAAACAATTTTCAACCATGTCGCAAAAAATGCTTAGCATACATCTTTGAAATGTTGCTGGGGCATTGCATAATCCAAATGGCATCCTTCTAAATGCAAATGTTCCAAAAGGACATGTGAATGTAGTTTTATCTTGATCTTCGAGTGCAATGGGAATTTGATAATAACCTGAATATCCATCAAGAAAACAGTAGTATGGATGACCTGCTACTCTTTCTAAAATTTGATCCAAAAATGGTAATGGAAAATGATCTTTTCTAGTGGCCTCATTTAATTTTCTATAATCAATACACATCCGCCAACTAGATGAGACTCGACTTGTTAACAATTCACCTTTTTCATTTTTTATCACTGTGATGCCAGATTTTTTCGGAACTACTTGCGTTGGGCTTACCCACTTACTATCAGAAATAGGGAATGTAGAACCCGTAACTTAGACTACGTATAAGTCATGCATAATTCTAGTATTTAAATTAAAATGATTTTTATTGCATGAGTATTTAAATTTAATTATTTTACGTAGTAGTTTAACTTTATCATTTCAGTTAATTCAGTGAGGCCGGACTGGAGTTGGAGCTTTGAGATAAAATTTAAGATTCAGAAAACGTTCCCAGGATTTATTTTAGCTAGCTAGTAATTTAATTTAAGTTAAAAGGAGGTTTGAGGATTTATTTAAACAACTTAAGGTGAGTAGAAAACAAATTCATTTAAGTTCCATAATTAATGGGTAATTCACTAAATTATTTAAAAGATAGGGAAGGCTTTTAAGGGTTATAAATTTATTAAATAATTAACATTTCCCCTCCACTTAATTAATGAATTTCGGCCACCCTTAGTGTCTAGACTATTCCTTTGCCAACTCACCCTTTGAACCATTCTTTGTTATGTCAGCATGCTAATCTTTTTTTTAAGTTATTAGTCAACCTTAATTAATTAATTAATGAGCATTAACCTAGTCTAGATTAGCAAGGAAATTCGATCACCTCATTCTAGATTCATCCAATAATCATTTGTTAGCAAACCAAATTCAAATTTCAAAATGAGGAGACTTGGTCTTGCTATTCTACCTATATTGCTACCTTTCCTCCTCACTATCTTAACAACCATTTCCCCTCTCCCTCACCACCAAAATTCTGTAGCATTCAGACCATTTTCGTGAGTTTTAGTGGGGAAAAACCGAGAGCACTTAGAGGAAGTAATCGAGTAAGAAACCAGGAAGCAAAAGCGCTCCACCTCCTCCGCGCCGTATCGTCTCATTCTTTCGTTTTTCTTTCAAACGAAACCAGGCATGCATATATTCTTCCTTGACTCTTCAATAAAGTCCTATTATCATTTATTTTCATTGCATGAACATCATTTCCATGGCAAAAACCGAAACACACCAAGAATTTTCAGAAAAATAAACATGCAGATTTCCGCCACTCCATTTCAAGCTTCACGGTTTCATTGGTTTTGATGGTTTCAGGTATTGGTTCGATTCCAGGCTTCCAAGGCGACATCTAGACATGTAATAGGATGCATTAGGACCAAGTTGGTCCATTCATGTCACCCCATGAACACTGGATGTCGAGAAAATGACAGCAACTCCCCATTTGTGTCCATATGAGTTTCGAAAATTCAGTTTGCTGTCAAAGGGAAAAGTTTCTGATCATGGCTGCCCAAAAGGCCTATAGCCATTGTTAGAACACTTCCCTAGCTTGTCTAAGACATGACTAAGTTGCCCTTTTGGTGGCTTGGTCCATGGTGAATCGGTTTTTACAAAATAAAACAAGAACAGCCCCTTTCCCCCTTCGGCCTTCACATTTTACAGCAAGTATGTTCGAGTTTGGTGGAATGGTATGGATCTCGGTTGGCCTATGGCCCTTAGCCATGGTTCATACCATGCCCCTAGATGTCTAGATCGTGTCATGGTCAATCAAATGGCCACTGGAACGATCTGTGACAGTAAAACAAGAGCAACGGCCCGACGTGCAGAATTGGTGCTCGGGTAGGACTTTCCGGATTGTTGCTGGAATATTTCAAATTGTGGCTGGCCTAAGGCCCTTAGCCATGGTTCAAATCATTCCTTGGGATTTTGGTCAGAGTCTCTGGTTGGTGGTTCAAGCCCCAATGGCCGGTAGTCTCGAAAACGACACAAGAAATGCGATTGCACAGCTGCTGTAATTTGACAGCAAGTGGTGCTGTTGTTCTCAGGCGTGTTTCGAGTTCTCGTTGGCTTTTAGCCTATGGCCTTGGACTGGACAGTGCCTCATCAAGTTAAGAAGGTCATGTTTTTAGCCGTTCGCGATTCGGATCATTTTTGAGGTCGTACGAGAATTTATGGTGCGATGTGCCAAATTGACTCTCGAAAGAGCGTTTCATGTTTTGGCCTCCATTCACCTAGATTTCAGCCCTCACTATTTTTGGAGCATTATTTCATCATTTTAAGCGTATTTTAATCATGACTATATGATGGTTCAGTGTTGGTTCGGGGTCATGATTAAATACGGAGCCGTTGGACGTAATTGTCGCATTTTCGGATTTAATTGCATAGTTGGACATTATAAAGCTATTGCATATTTTTCATGACACATTTAGGTTGCAGCGAGCCTGGGAGCGATCCAATCCATTCAGTAAAATTATGACAGGATATTTAATTATGTTAATTAATTATATTACATGCAAAAAAATACAAATTTTGAGATTTATGCGATATTGCTTGTGGTCACTTTACTATCATGCTTAAGCCCGGTCGCCAGTTACCGGTCAGTTCAGTTGTTTCACCCAGTATACTGTGGCAGTAGTCTGATCAGACATACATTATTAAGTCCGGTCGCCAGTTACCGGCCCGGTCGCCAGTTATCGGTTAGTTCAGTTGTTTCACCCAGTATACTGTGGCAGTAGTCTGATCAGACATACATTATTAAGTCCGGTCGCCAGTTATCGGTCAGTTCAGTTCAGGGACCACTTGCGTAGACCATAATCTCACCAGAAAATTATTACAGTTATTTCATGACAGGGCTCCAAGGAGCAAACATTTTCATTATGATTTTCAGTTCAGTTATGAACGTATTATAATTGCTCACGACAAGTTATTTTCACATTATGCCTCATGACATGATATTTTTATCCCATGCAAAACTTTACTATTTATTTACTTGTTATTTACGATATATGCATGTTGAGTCTTTAGACTCACTAGACTTGATTGTTGTAGGTGCTGATGATGATGTCGGGATCGAGGGCGGGGACCAGTGAGCCAGCTCGAGTCGGCAGTAGTAGGACCCGAGGACCCCAGTTCAGCATTTATTATTATTTGATTGCTCAGACATTTTTATATATTGTTGGATAAATTTTTAACTGTTGTTTCGAAAAATGATAATTTCTTCCGCTGCCACTTTGAACATCACACTTTATTTATCAGTTCAATTACGAATGAGGCAATTTTATTTATTTAAAAAGAAAATTTTTAAATTATCCGCAATTTTTCAAGCACGGATTTTTAGGCCTTTACAGGGTAGATAATCCCAACATCAAGTAGTTTGAGAACTTCAGTTTTCACAACATCTTTCATGTGTGGATTTAATCTCCTTTGTGGTTGTTGAGATGTTTTTGCATTTTCTTCTAAGTGAATTTTGTGAGTGCAAATTAGTGGATTAATGCCCTTGAGATCTTTTAGTGTCCAACCAATTGTATTTTTATGTCTTTTAAGCATATCAACTAATTTACCTTCTTCATCACTTGCTAGTTTGGAAGAAATTACCACCGGATATGTTTCATCTTCTCCAAGAAATGCATACTTCAATTCTTCTGGCAAGGGTTTTAACTCCAATATGGGTGGTTCGTCTTTGTTCTCATATTTTGCATCAAATTCTTTCTCTGATCCTGGTAACGAGTGATACCTGATAAAATCATCAAGATCAATTTCAATATTTTCTTTAACAGTTTCAATTGAACAAATATCTAATTGATCACGAGTACTCCCTTCTTGAATGTTTTCTTCCACAAGAGTTTCAATAAGATTTTCATCTTCACTTTCATCTCCTTTGTCATGTGGTTGCTTACAAAGATTAAACACATTAAGCTCCAAGGTCATGTTACCAAATGACAACTTCATTATTCCATTCCTGCAATTTATAAGAGCATTAGAAGTTGCTAAAAATGGACGACCTAAAATTACAGGAATTGCATTACAAGCTTCGATAGGTTGTGTATCTAAAACTATGAAATCGACAGGATATACAAAGTTATCAACTTGGACCAACACGTCTTCTACCATACCTCTTGGCACTTTAACAGATCTATCAGCAAGTAAAAGTGTTACCGAAGTAGGTTTTAACTCGCCTAGATTGAGTTCTTGATAAACTGAATATGGAAGTAAATTCACACTAGCTCCAAGGTCAAGCAAGGCTTTTTTAATCTTTCGTTCTCCAATAATACAAGAAATAGTAGGACAACCAGGGTCTTTGTATTTCAAAGCATTATTATTTTGAATGATTGCACTTACTTGTTCGGCTAAAAATGCTTTCTTTTTCACATTCAATTTTCTTTTCACAGTGCACAAGTCTTTCAAAAATTTGGCATATGATGGTACCTGTTTTATTGCATCTAATAAAGGAATATTAACTTTTACTTGTTTAAAAATATCATATATATCAGAATTCAAATTTGATTTTTTTGTATTTTTCAATGCATGAGGGAATGGTGGTGACACTGTCTGTTGAACCTCCTCTTCGCAAGTTATGGGTTCCACTTCCTTACCCTTTGGAGTTGATTTATCATCATCTTCACAAGGTTCAAGAATGGATTTTTCCACAACCTTACCACTTCGAAGGGTAATAACAGATTTTACCTGATCCATCGGTTGAGTTCCAGAAGTTCCAGTTTGTGAATGATGATCCTTGGGATTAGGCAGAGGTTGTGAAGGAAATTTACCTTTTTCATGAACATTAAGTGCAGATGCAAATTTAGCAAGAGTATCTTTCAAATCTGTCATGGTTTGAGCAGTTTGAGTATTGATAGACTCTTGCTTTGCAATGAAAGAATTCAATATATCTTCCAAATTCCTTTTAGGTGGAGGAACATAAGGTGCATAATTTTGAAAATTTTGTTGATTTTGGAAATGTGGTTGTGAAAATTGTGCAGCATTATCATTCCTCCAACTAAAATTTGGATGATTTCGCCAACCTGGATTGTAACTTTGAGAAAATGGTTCAAAATTTGGCCTTTTGAGATTGTTTAAAACATTGGCTTGTTCATGGAGACATTCTTTAAAAGAAGGCAAAGTGGGACAATCTTTTGTAGAATGATCACTTGTATCACAGATGTGACATGCAATTTCTTGAACAGATTTTAATTGACCATTCTTTTTCAATTCAAGTGCCTCAACTTTTCTTGCCAAAGAGGTAAATCTAGCTTGAAGATCATGTTCATCTTTGAGAGTGTACATACCTCCACCAGATGTAGGAGATTGAATCTTGTTTGATGGTTCGATTGTACCTATAGTGTCCCAATTTTGAGCATTTTCAGCTAATGAATCGAGATACTCAATTGCCTCATTTGGATCTTTATCTTCAAATGTTCCATTACACATAAATTCAACCATTTGCCTATCTTTAGGTGTTAAGCCTTCATAAAATTGAGAAACAACTCTCCAAATTTCAAAACCATGATGTGGACAAAGATTAAGCAATTCTTTATATCTATCCCAACACTGATAAAAAGTTTCTCCTTGTTTTTGAGTGAAAGTGATGATTTGCCTTTTGAAAGAATTTGTTCTATGAGATGGAAAAAAACTTTTTCAAAAATTGTTGTTGCAATTCATCCCAAGTTCGAATGGATCCCGATCTAAGATTTTGTAGCCAAGTTTTAGCTTTATCTTTTAAAGAAAAAGGAAAAAGCTTAAGTCGAATGGCGTTCATGCTACAATTTAGATCATTATATGTGTTGCACACTTCTTCAAACTCTCGTAAATGCATGTATGGATTTTCAGAATCTAAGCTATGAAAATTGGGTAAAAGTTGGATAAGACCAGGCTTAAAATTGAAATGAGATGCATCGGGGGGAAAAACTAGACATGAAGGTGCACTAGTACGTGTAGGATTCATGTGATCTCTAAGTGTTCTTCGTCTATCATGATCATGTTGAGATTGAATTTCATCTTCATTTTCTTGGATGGGTTCTTCTGCCATGTTTTGTAAAACTAAATGGTTATTTCGAATGAGTCAACCACTAAGTGTACGTGACCAAATGCTCATGCAAATGCAAATGCAACAGAATAAAAACACACAAAAGCAATAAAAATTCAAATAAAGAAAAATAAACTATAAACAAAATTAAATAGACTTGAAATTAAATTATACTTCCCTGGCAACGGCGCCAAAAACTTGTTGTCACTTTGATTGTAGAGCCCGATTACGTATAAGTCATGCATAATTACTATTATTTAAATTAAAGCGATTTTATTTATTTTTTTTTTGAGTATTTAATTCATTTTAAGTCATGATCATTGATTTTAAATCGTAGAAGTTTAGTTTTATATTTTTGGTTAAATATGTGAGGCCGGACCGGAGTTTGGAGATTTGAGATATGATTAATAATAAGAAAATATTCCTAAATTTAATTTAAGACAAGAAATAATTTATTTTAATGATAAAGAATTTTTTAGGATTTTATTTAATTAATTAGACTTAAGTTATTAATTAATTATCTTATGTTCAATAGTTAATTAAATCCTAAATTAAAAGGTGTAGTCAATTGAAATAAATTAATCTAGGCCTGATATACTCAAGAAATTATAACCTAACATTTTAATAATAAATTGTTAGACAAATCATACCATGCAAACTTGTGATTCCAATTTAATTTATTAAAAAACTTAATAAGTGGTTAAAACTTTAAAGAATTTAAAATGCAAGATTTAAGCAACATTTTTTTACCTTCATTTTTATTAGATAGTTTCGGCCACCCCTTAAGCAATTTAATTATGTTGACAACTCTCCATTCTAGACTACCATTCCATAACCTTCTTGGTATATTAACTCCCTCATTTTTTTTTATCACCTATAATTAATAATTTAAGCAATACCTCATCTTGCATTCTAGAAGCTCATTTCGGTCATCACTCAGCACAATTCACGTGCAGCATTGTGGAGGGGACCATGGGATTGACAATCAACACATTCTTTGTACCTAGCATCTAAATGTATGACTTGACTTCTCCGTTTTTCCTTGTATCTTTCCCCTTTCATTCCTTAACACTCCCTACCCTTCCCTCATTCGAAAATATCAGTAAAATAGCAGAAAAATCGTGTGTGAGCAGCAGCATCATCGAGAGCTTCAAACAAAAAAATAAAAAAAAAAAAAAAATCCGACTCCGTCGTGCCGTGTTCGTCTCGTTTGTTTGTTTTCTTCAAAACAAAATATCCAGGCATGTGTATATTTTCCTTGACTCTTCCATCAAGTCATAATATGATTTTTAAACATTACATGATCATTGTTTGATAGCCACAAACCGAAATTTTTGACAGCACCATTATTGAAAATTCTGCACAGATTTTGTTCCACCTTGTGCTTCACGGTTGTGCATGGTTTTAGTGATTGCAGGGGTTGGCTCACGTCCAGGCTTTCCAGGCTACATCTAGGATTGATATAGAGTTTATTAAGAAGGGATTTGACCATTGGTTAAAGCCTCTTTTCCCCCCAGAAACTCGAATGGCAGCAACACTTCCCTTAGTGTCATATTGAGTTTCGAATTTGCAGCTTGCTGTCCAGTGGGATGAATCTGATCTTGGCTGCCCCAGGGGCCATAGCCATGGTTAGAACATCTCCTTATGATGTCTAAGACGTGACCAAGTCGGCCTTTCAAGGCTTGGTCCATGGTTGCATTGGTTTTCAAATCAAAGAACAAAAACAGCCCCTTCGCCCCTTTGAATTCTGCATGTGTCCCTCGGTTTTGGGCGGTTTGGGATGGAGCTCGGTTGGAATCTGGCCCTTAGCCCTGGTTCACACCATACCCCTTGATGTCTAGATTGTGCCATGGTCAACCAAATGGCCACTGGAAAGGTCCATGACAGCAAACGAAGCAAACCTCCCCAAGCGCGCAGATTACGTTCTCGGCTAGGAGTGTGGTCGTGTTTCTGGTGTGGTTCGGATTGTGGCAGGCCTAGGCCCCTTACCATGGTTCAAATCATTCCTTAGGACGTTGGTAAGAGGTTCTGTTCGGTGGTTCAAGCCCCAATGGCCATTAGCCTCGCAAACGACGCAAGCAAACACAAGCGCTGCAGCTGTAATTCTTGACAGCAAGTTTGCACGTTGGTTCGGAGGCTCGTTTGAGTTCCTGGTCGGCTTTTAGCCTATGGCCTTGGACCGGACAGCACTTCATCAAGTTGGAAAGGCCATGTTTTTGGCCGTTTGTGATTCGGATCATTTTAGAGGTCGTACGAGAATTTACAGTGCAATGTGCCAAAATGACTCTCGAAAGAGCGTTTCATGTTTTTGGCCTCCATTCACTAAATTTCGAGTACTGTAAATTTAAGAGCATTATTTCATCATTTTAGGCGTATTTTAATCATGACTAAATGATGGTTCGGTGTCGGTTCGGGTTGGTACGGAGTCACGATTAAATACGAAGTCGTTAGGCGTAATTGTCTCAGTTTTTGGATTCAATTACAAAGTTTGGTCAAGTTAAATCATTTGCATATTTTTCATGTTAGATTTAAGTCGCAGCGAGCCTGGGAGCGATCCAACCCAATTAGTAAAATTATTACAGGATATTTAATGATGTTATTTAATTATATTACGTGCAAAATATTCATTTTTGAGATT
>NC_133314.1:9648752-9655930 GCF_012295235.1 Primulina huaijiensis
TTCCAATATATTAAATAATCATATTTATATTATGTTATAAATTATTATCTTATAAGTATATAATATATACCAAAACTTATAAATGTGGTCAAGTATTTATTGTGCTATATATATTTGTAAACACTAAATCAAGGTTCCCACTTTAAATGGTTGGTAAAACCAAACAAACATTTAAATGGTACCAATAAATTAATACTATGATATATTCATATATAATAAATCAAGGAATCCAAGTTAAATGGTTGGTAAAACCAAACTAACATTTAAATGGTTCCAAGAATTTAATATTATAATATATTTATATATAATAAATCAAGGCATCCACTTTAAATGGTTGGTAATACCAAACTAACATTTAAATGGTTCCAAGAATTTAGTGTAACATATAGCAACAATAAATCAAAACTCCCACTTATAAGTAGGGTATAAAAATGCTTAAAGAAATAAATATAACATAAACAATAAATAATGATTAAATAATATAAAACATAGATTCTTACCTTTTAATAACCTTATTATCATGCCAAGAGTTTCACCTTATCATCTCAACTTTAGGAAGTTAGCTATTCATTATTCAAAGTGTAAAACTTTGAATATGAAATTAACATGCTAATTGTATTTAAATGAAGAAATAAAGGAAAAATATAGAGAGAAATATTATGAACTCAAAGGTTTGTTCATAAAATGAGGGATATCTCAATACATTACAATGCACCCCTATTTATAGCCAAATTTGGGGAGACAACCACAAATAAAATATTATTTTTTACACATAAGTCTTCATTGGTGTTCCAAGATATTATATTATATTACACATCACTTTTGAAAATCTTCTTCTCCGAATTTGCTTCTTCACATAAAGAGAAACATGTGGATAATTGAGTTGTTTAGTTGTGGTATTTTTTTCAAACAATTTGACCAAGTATTTTGAGAGATATGGTCAAAATACTAGAGCATGGTAAAACTGCCACTCCTTTGGTAACTTTATTTGTTGCTTAATTTGATCCCAATTGTGAGAGGATTTTTATCTAATGCTTGTCAACAATATTGTAGATATTATAATCAACTTTCTACAGGTCTAAGAATCATCTTAATCCAATTTGCAACGCTAAGTTTATTCTTGTTTTATCGAACCTGTAAAAATAGTAAAAACTTGTAATTACACAACAACTTATATTTTATACAATTTATTATAAAACATATAATATTTAAACATTTAATAAAACAAAAACTATATATTTATATTATAAAACATTTAATTAATGTACAATTTTTATGTTTATCAATTATTGTACGAGATCAAAGGCATAATAAATTTGAAGATTCTTTATTAGGAATAATAGAGTCCTCACTATGCGAAGGACTAATACATTTTAGTTGTTTTCCTAATTTCCCAATATCTCTTTCTGATCCAAATATCATGAAAGTCCTCACTTTAAACATAAAAATTGAAGGCTTTGACATGATAGGTGGAACGGAAAATGTTGTTCTATTATACAGAATTTGTTACAAGGTAATGAATTCAACTATTTCTAATTTCAGAATTAATACGAATTAAATCAGTTCAAAAAGAGGGGAAACTACTCTTTTTATAATTTATATTAATAAAAGTAATATTATGATTCCTAAAATAATTAATTGGAGTCAAGTTACTTTGCCAGAAATCTGAAGATGGAGAATATTATTCCGTCTCTTAAAGAAGAATCTAGAAAACTAGAAAGTATAGTTCAATATGTTGATGGTGATGTTGAAATAAAATTCTCATCCCAACGTCATTTACGAATTAAAATTCCTGAAGAAAGTAGAAATTCTACTTCTTCTATATCTGATTTTTAAAAAATTAGTATATCTGGTCTTCAAAAGACTAATGATAATATATCTCAACCAGAATATAAAGTTGAAATACCCGAATCTAGTATTTCTCGATTTCAAAGAAGTTATTCTGTTAATAATAGAAAAAACTAACTCCCCTACATTTTCTGATATGGGTTATAATGTTATGTTTATTAGTAATCATAATCTTATTCAAGAAAGTTTTAAAAAGATTAAAAATCTAATTAAGAAAAAATGGTTTTCAAGTTGTTTAAACCCAAAACAACAAACTTTATATCCTTCAAGATATTTAGAGTGGGTTGAAGAAACTAAATTAAATTTAGATTTTTTCAAATGGATGGAGAATTTATATTTTCCTGCAAGAAATAAAATATTTCTAAATTTTAATGATGAGTCTTTTATAAATACTCTTGAATTAACCTGTAAATTATATGTTCATGAAATGGAGAAGAATCTTTTGAGATTCATCCTCCTTTCACTACTTTACAAATTAAGAAGGGTAATAAAGAAATATATGCTGCTCCCATAAAATCTGAATTAGTAAATGGTAATTTTGACCATATAATTCAGCAAAATAATTTTACTAATCTGACTTTACATTCTTTAAGAAATCAAACTACTAGAATAGAAGAAATTTTATCAAAGTCTAAACAAGAAACTTCTAGTGGTGAAAGTTCAAAAACTCTAATGATAAAACCTCCTCCTAATCTTAAACAAGAAAAATTTATTTTAAGTTCTAAAAAAGATGAAAATTTTATGGAAGGTCTAATAGAACGATTACAAAAAATCAATATAAAATAAAAAGGTTCTATCTCAGTTGAAAAGTCTGCTTATTCGTTTTCTTAAAAAGTACTAAAATTTTTTTTTTAAACCCTCAAATTTTCGGCCTATATATATATATACATATACCTAAATTACTTTTGCACCATTTTAAAATAAAACCTCCAACTAGTACTTGAAAATCCAAGGGAGATAGTCAAACAAGAAATCGTAAATCGTTTTACCAAACCTAAAAAGAAATAAATGTTGAAAAGTGTAGCACATACTAAACCTCTCAAAATCTTTCAAAAACATAAATAAAATGTCGTAAAAATCTTTAGCATAACTTAAAACCATGAATCGAAAACTAGTGCGGAAAACTAGCGTCGGTCCTCGGGTTATGTGCACCTTCAGTCCAGCAAAGTCAACCATCAAGACCTCCATTAACATATTCATAATCAATAGCACCTGCATCAATCACACCTAGTGAGTCTAAAGACTCAACACGTCATATCCTTGATAACGAGTAATACATAATACAGATCACATGCAACAGTGAAAAATACTTGTACTTAAAATATCGTTTTCATGAAGATGCAGAAACTTTAAACAAAACCATTTTCATAAACATTTTCATGATGCTTAAACTTTAAATAAAAACATTTTCATAATACATAAATTTTAAATAAAAACATTTTCATAATGATGTATCAATTTTAACATAAACATTTTCTTAAACATTTTCATATCAACATATTCATATTCATATCAACATATTCATATCCATATTCGTATTCATATTCATATTCATATTCATATTCGTGTTTGTTGAATTCCGATCGTGACTGTGACTCGTATTCTTAAACGTACTGGGCGATGGATCCATCTAGAGAAAACCACAGTAATGGGCGGCGGAGACACCAGCAACACTCTCACCGGTCAACTGGGCCTTGGCCAACGTATTAACATATTCGTATTCGTATTTGTATTCGTATCAACGGAAACACGATTGTCTGGCTCCCACTGGGACCATAACCCTCACGATATCTCCAACATATAGTAGTCACAATCCCTTCACATCCTTCAACATGTTATCATCACTTAATAAAAATCATGCATATACATATCGTTTTTATTTTTGATACCAAGCATGCAACATGTCTTTTAAATGTCTACGTTAAATCTTAAATCCCATAAACATTTTTAAAATTAACATTTTGACATATACATATCCATGAACATTTAAAATAACATTTTAACATCATAAACCTTTAAAATAACATTTTGACATGTTAAATCATAAACATTTTGACATCTTAAAAATTCATAAACATTTAAAATTGACATATTAACATATAAAAATTCATAGACATCCATAAGCATTGAAAATAATCAAATTAACATATAAAACAGCATTCAGGACAATGTCATGACGTTTACTAATTTCTAAGTGTAAAATGACCGTTTTTCCCCTGAACGTATAATTTTACGTTTTTGACTTTTCCTTAATTTCATTGACTCTAACATTTTCCAAATAATTATTTAAGCCTACTTGAATTTTTTCATATTTTTATTTAGCTTAAATCGAGTACTTTTAAATTAATTTTTAAATATGACATATTAATGCATTTTAATCCCGAATTAAACCGAACCTTAATATAAAATTCCCAAATTAAAAACTTAGGCTTTTAATAATTATTTGAGCTTAAATATGATTTTTCATAATTTTATAAAGCTTAAAACTAGGCGTTTCAATTAACTCGTTAATTAGCGTTTCGTGCGACGATTAAATCCCGAATAAATCCAAAACTCATTATTTTGATCCCAAATTTTAAACATAGCATTTTTATTATTTTTTCTACCCTTCCAAGTCATGAGCCACCCCCGTGGACCCATGGATTCAATTTTAGTCTTATTATTTTTGTTTTTGACATACTAACAAACCCACCGAGCTATCTCCCAAATTACTCGAGCCACGCCCAAGCCACCTTGAGCCAAAACCTAGCCAACCCATCTAGAGACCCTACCAACAAAGCCCAGCCCGAAAAACCAGCCCTGGCCCGCGCAAAAACTTCCTGGAACTTGACCCACGTTTCTGCATATGAGTGTGTGTGTTACCATGTACTTCTAGGACTCCTAACCCAACTAGGACCCTTCCAACTGGTTAACCATCGACCCAACCTGACCTTAACCAACCCTGGGCCATGCCTAAACCCAGCCCAGACCAGACCTGTTGGAAACTTAATTTCGGATGTTTGACAAACTGATTATTTATTGGAACTAACTAATCAAATATTCGATCTATACAGCTTGCCTAACTGAAGAGTATCGCGCATATTATCTAAGGCAACCAAACCCAGCTGAACTGAACTTTCGAAGAAAACCAACTGATCAGTTGGAAACTGATCAGTTGAACTTAATTGAATTCTCGAAGACAGCTGACTGATCAGTTGGAAACCGATCAGTTGATATATTCAGCCGTATGCTTCCCTCAACTGAACATGTCTCGGGAAAGAACGATCAACCGACAAAGAGACATAGAAGATTGCAACGCCACACTTAAATCAATACAGCTTAGAACAACGCATTTAGGCGAAAGCAGTTAAGACGCCGCATCACAATAAATGAAGGGAACGATATCCAATGAATAATCAAGTAAAAAATCAACGGATACAAAGATTCAAATTAATCTCAAGTTACCGTTGGAAAGGAAGAATATAAATAAGTGAACAAAGCAGCTGAGAAGAAGAACAATCAACGCATTATTGAAGCTTGCTGTTACGCTGCTAAAATCACAATTCACAGCTCACGTATATCAGATATATCAGTAGCATCTAAAGCTACACTTTGAGCGTGTTAGCACTTTGTAATTCAATCAAGAATATATCAGTTGTGCTAAGATCAGTCACGAACTGATAAAAGCTGTTGTATGCTAAGAGTTTCAATTTTTGAAGTGTTAAGTCCAAACTGAAGTGGGTCAATACAAGTCTTGTATTCGATCAAAGTCTTTGAGTGGAAATCCTATCCTTGAGATAGAAGGGGTGACATAGGAGTGATTGAAATATCCGAACATCCAGAAACAATCCTTGCGTACTTTATTTCAGTTTTGTATTCAATCTTTCAGTCAGTTATTTTCCGCAACTACTCTTAGTTTAATTGATTGTCATTGACCAACAAGATTCCGAGAATCAGTTTGTCACCAAACTGAATTCAAAATTCGAAAAGATTCATTTTAATTGTGAGTGTTTATTCAACCCCCCCTTCTAAACACTCTTCATACGTTAATCGATCCTATCAAGTGGTATCAGAGCGGTTGAATCTTGTTCTTGAATACTTTTGATCCATAAACTTGCTAACATGACTTCATTCAACAAAATCCCTATGTTCTCCAGAGAAGAATTTGATGATTGGAAAATCAGAATGCAGGCTCATTTAGCTGCACAAGATGATGACATGTGGTATGTCATAACTGATGGACCCATGAAGATTCTGAAAACTAATACAGCAGTTGCCATAACAAAAGGGGCACCACAAAGAATAGACAAGCCCATAGAAGAATGGACAACTGAAAATAAAAGAAAAGCCAATCTTGATAATGTGGCTAAAGACATTCTGTACAAGACGCTGGACAATATAACTTTCAGCAAAATAAAGATGTGTAAGACAGCCAAAGAAATTTGGGAAAAGCTGATCCAGCTTTGTGAAGGAAATGATCAAACCAAGGAAAATAAACTTTCAGTTGCAGTTCAGACGTTTGATAATATCAAAATGAAAGCAGGAGAATCAATGCACGAGTATGATGAAAGAGTAAGCAGTATCATCAATGAGTTAAATGCACTTGGAAAAGTGTCTACAAACAAAGAGGTTGCACTGAAGGTAATGAGAGGTCTTCCCAAAGAATGGGATGTCAAAACTATGGCAATGAGGGAATCCAAAGACCTGAACCAGATTGAACTTCATGATCTATTTGCTGATCTTAAAGCTTATGAGTTCGAACTTCAAACCAGAGAAGGAGAACCATCCACACCAGCAGCCACAACTGCTCTAGCTGCTGTCAGAACAGAACGAACTAGTTCAGTTGAGAAATCTGCTGATCAGTTAAGCAATGATGATATGTCACTATTCATCAAAAAGTTTGGAAGGTTCATGAGAAAGAATCAAGGAAACTTTCAGAAGCGATACCAAACAAACAACTCCAAAGATGAAACAAATGCTTGTTACAATTGTGGCAAATCAGGTCACTTCATTGCTGACTGTCCTAAACCCAAGAAGGACAGTCAAGGCTCAACTGATAGAAGAAAGAAATCATATGAGAACAAAAGAAAACCCAAAGATGATAAGAAGTCTTTCAGAAAGAAACATGAGGTACTCTTAGCCGAAGAAAGCAAATCTAAATGGGCAGAAACTGACAGTGAGGAGTCAGAACCAGAAAGCTCATGCAGCTCTAGTGATGATGAGGAAGACAAGTGCCTGATGGCTAATGATGCAGAAGAAGAATCATCTAGTCAACAGGTATTTGATTTCAGCTCAACTGACTTTACACGAGAAGAACTCATTCTAACACTACATGATATGGTAAATGAATA
>NC_133314.1:9656384-9660109 GCF_012295235.1 Primulina huaijiensis
ACCCAAATAAGTATGGGTACCAAGTTTTATTATGTGTGTGATTGCAGATAACAGGTACAAACAAGAACTCAATATGGTATTTGGACAGTGGATGTTCGCGACACATGACAGGAGATGCAAGTGTGCTATCTCAACTGACCAAATACAGTGGTCCAAACATCAGTTTCGGGGACAATTCCAAAGGTAGAACTGTTGGTAAGGGTAAGCTTATCCATGGTAACTTTACTTTTAAAGATGTTCTATTAGTAGAAAACCTGAAGTATAACTTGATTAGTATCAGTCAGTTATGCGACAGTGGATTCTCAGTACAATTTGACAAAAATTCATGTTCAGTCAAAACTTCAACTGATGAAATCATACTAACTGGCAAACGTTGTGGAAACACATATAAAGTCAGTTGGAATGATCAAACTTATGCACCAGTTTGTTTTATTGCTTCCAAGTCATCTAAAAACTGGTTGTGGCATAAGAGACTAAATCATTTAAACTTTAAAACCATTGCTTATCTGAGTAAAGATGAACTTGTAACTGGTTTGCCCAAAATAGATTTTTCAAAAGAAAAACTTTGCTCAGTTGATAAGACCTTATTCAAATTTGCTAAGAATGATCACATTTTATTAGTTCAAATTTATGTTGATGATATCATATTTGGGTCAACTAACCCCAAATTATGCGAAAAGTTTGCTAAGCTAATGCAGGATAAGTTTGAAATGAGAATGATGGGTGAACTGACATTCTTTCTTGGACTTCAAGTGAAGCAACTAGAGAATGGTATATTCATCTGTCATACTAAATATACAAAGGAGGTGCAGAAGAAATTTGGCATGGAATCATGTTCAGCTACAAATACTTCCATGAGATAGGTTCATTGTTGTACCTAACTGCCAGTCGTCCTGATATTGTATTTGTTGTCTGTATGTGTGCTAGATTTCAAGCAAAGCCTAAGCAATCAAATTTCTCAGCTGCCAAAAGAATTTTGAAATATCTTAAGGGCACACAAAATATCGGATTATGGTATCCTAAAGACTCTTCTTTCAATTTAGTTGGATATTCAGATGCAGATTATGCAAGATGTAAGCTAGATCGTAAAAGCACAAGTTGATCATGTCAGTTTCTTGGAGACCGACTGATTTCTTGGTTCAGCAAGAAGCAGACATCTATAGCTACCTCAACAACTAAAGCAGAATATCTAGCTGCTTGTAGTTGGTGTGCACAACTGATCTGGATCCAGCAACAACTGAGAGATTATGGAGTAATTACAAATGAATCGCCCATATTTTGTGACAATACAAGCACAATTGCCATTACCTATAATCCAGTTCTTCACTCAAGGACAAAGCATATAGATGTCAGACACCACTTCATTAGAGATCATGCTTTGAAGAAAGACATTCGACTGGAGTATATATCAACTGAGCAACAAGCAGCTAACATCTTCACCAAACCATTACCCGAGACTAAGTTTTCTTACTTTCGCAATATTCTTGGTTTAATTGATTTATCATAAGAAAATTGTTAATGCTACTTTACTAATGAAATTGTCTGCAGAAAATAAGGACACAACAATAAACTGAAAACTTATGACGCCTGGACTATGTACAGAACTCATACTTTTGCAAAACAATTAAAGAAAAAGTCCCAGCTGAAGAAGTTTATCAGGCTGGAAGAAATTGTCTTGAGGATAGTCAAAGCTGCCACTATCGTGCAGGCCTTGCAAAGAAAAAATTATTTCTTTGATCTAATAAGAGCCAAAAAGTTGGCACAACTGGTTGAAGAGCTAAAGACCAACTACATTCCTACGAATCCAACTGCCTACAATGATCGAGCACTGCTTACTCAATTGGATTCAGATCTTACCTCTTTGCACTTACAGATAAAATTCTGGGAATGAGATCAGGAATTGGTCATTCATGGAGGGCCTTCAGAAGAAGAAGAAGAAGAATCCACATCACCGAATAAAGAACAAGCTCAGGATATGCATCGATCCTCTGTTGCTGATCCTCAAATGTACTCAAAAGCTGACTTGACACTCGCCAATATTGATGAAATTATTCAGTCAGTGATTCAAGAATCTCAAACAGAGGAACTTGTTTCTGTCTCAGTTGATCACTCAACTGATCGCGCAATTCTAGAGGATCCCGTCTTACCTGAAGAGCTTGTTCAGCCTACTGATGTGCCAGCTCAGTCACCTGGTCAAGAAACTACTGAAAATGTGGAGGCTCAGTTGCTACATTCTGAAAATATTCCAACTGACGAGCCATTCCTCGTTTCAGCTGAATCTCCAGCAGAAGCACCAGTTCTTGATGCTCCGACTGAAGATACCACAAATTTGCCTATTCAGCCGGACAATTCAGTTGCTACTCAGGATCTATCTTCTCCTCCCCAAGATCAAATTGGAGTTGCTGAAAAATTGTTCCAGAACAGACCATTGCAGAGACAGTTATAACTGACAGGACCTTAGTGGTCTTTGATCCAGTCTACGAAGGACAAGCACCTGGAACTTCTTGACATTCACCACCTCATTCATCTAATGATCTTGAATTAGTTCTTGAATAAATTAAAGATATTCAGAATAATATGCATAAAATTCTCTCCGCCATCTCTAACATTCAGCATACTCAACTCGCCCATTCTCTGAAACTGGAACATGCAGACGTATTACCTCAGAGAAACTGAAGGCAGTTCAAGCTACCGTGACCTCTCTTTCCTTTGCAATTGCTGAAATCAAAAAGAATAGAGGTATAGCAGAAAGTCTCTCAGCGACTCAAGACACTATCAGCAAAAGAGTTGATGCGGTGGAGACACTCGTATCAAGAAAGATAGACTTCATGCAAACCACTGTGCTCAATGCAGTCGCAGACGTAGCCACTTCTGTCAAGATTCTTTCAACCGATGTTAAGAGATTATCTGTCAGAATGGAGGCGTTTGACAAAAAAGGGGAATAGATCATCAGATCAGCAGTTCAATGGAGATCAGCTCAATAGATTTGATACAATGAAGCTACAGATTATTTCATTCTTTCATTTTACGAATCTGTACACAACAGTTGATTATTTTATCTACAACGAACTTGATGATCATATAAGCTTCATTGATCAATATTTGTTGCTTAGTTTTGTCAAACACCAAAAAGGAGGAAATTGTTGGAAACTTAATTTCGGATGTTTGACAAACCGATTATTTATTGGAACTAACTGATCAAATATTCAATCTATACAGCTTGCCTAACTGAAGAGTATCGCGTATATTATCTAAGAAACCGAACCCAGCTGAACTGAACTTTCGAAGAAAACCAACTGATCAGTTGGAAACTGATCAGTTGAATTAATTGAATTCTCGAAGACTGCTGACTGATCAGTTGGAAACCGATCAGTTGATATATTAAGCTGTATGCTTCCTTCAACTAAACATGTCTCGGGAAAGAACGATCAACCGACAAAGAGACATAGAAGATTGCAACGCCGCACTTAAATCAATACAGCTTAGAACAACGCATTTCGGCGAAAGCAGTTAAGACGCCGCATTACAATATATGAAGGAAACAATATCCAAGGAATAATCAAGTAAAAAATCAACAGATACAAAGATTCAAATTCATCTCAAGTTACCGTTTGAAAGGAAGCATATAAATAAATGAACAAAGCAGCTGAGAAGAAGAACCATCAACACATTATTGAAGATTGTTGTTACGCTGCTAAAATCACAATTCACAGCTCACGTATATC
>NC_133314.1:9660209-9678434 GCF_012295235.1 Primulina huaijiensis
TTTCTTGATTATGTTGTGGAACAGGGATTTATTTCATTAGCTTCGGGAAGGATGTTAGTTTCTGCTACAAGTGAAGGTGAACTTATTGTTTTACTGCAAGGATTTAGTCATGAACCAGATCCATTCTTATCTCAATTTAATTGGCCAACATCCAAGAGTAAGAAAAAAAAATTCATGTGATGCTGAACTTGTGATTCAACGGTATGTTTTTAATTTTTTTTCTCTCTTTAAGGTATGAAAAATCTCTTATTCTTATTCTCCTCTTAGTTTGTTTTTATATAAAAATAAAAAAATTGATATATATAGTAATAATAATAATAATAATAATTTTTAGTTCAATGACGAGTAAGGTGTCAGTAAAATGCACCTGAGACGCATTAGTTAATAATTATTGGAAAAACACAATACGCAAGATTTTAATATTCATTATATTCAAATTACATATTACAAGAAAAATTAGTTTTTCATATGTACCAATTTATATATATATATATATATATTTTTGATCAATTAATATAAAAATTCATAAACATCCATAATCATTGAAAATAATCATATTAGCATATAAAACAGCATTCAGGACACTGCCACGACGTTTACTAATTTTCAGGTGTAAAATGACCGTTTTTCCTCTACACGTAAAATTTCACGTTTTTGAAATTTTCTTAATTTCATTGACTCTAACATGTCCCAAATAATTATTTAAGCTTACATGAATTTTATCATATTTTTATTTAGCTTAAATCGAGGACTTTTAAATTAATCTTTAAATGTGACATATTAATGCGTTTTAATCCCGAATTAAACCAAACCTTAATATAAAATTCCCAAATAATAAACTTAGGCTTTTAATAATTATTTGAGCTTGAATATGATTTTTCATAATTTTATAAAGCTTAAAACTAGGCTTTTCAATTAACTCGTTAATTAGCGTTTCGTGCGGCGATTAAATCCCGAATAAATCCAAAACTCGTTACTTTGATCCTAAATTTAAACATTGCATTTTTATTATTTATTCTACCCTTCCAAATCATGAGCCACACCCGTGAACCCATGGATTCAATTTTAGCCTTTTAATTTTCTTTTTCGACACCTTATCGAACACACCGAGCCATCTCCTAATTTACTCGAGCCAAGCCCGAGCCACCTTGAGCCAAAACCTAGCCAACCCACCTAGAGACCCTAATGACCAAGACCAGCCCGAAAGACCAGCCCTGGTCCGCTCAAAAACTTCCTGGAAACTCGCCCCAATTCTGTGCGTGTGTGTGGGTGAGACTTCTACCTATCACCAAGACTCCTAGCCAACTAGGACACCTCCAACTGGTTAAGCCCCGACCCTACCTGACCCTAACCACCCTAGACCACGCCCAGACCAAGCCCAGCAGCGTGCAACACATGGGGGAGAGTCCAGCCCCTAGCTCGAACCCTAGCCGCCCTAGGACCCTACCTAGCCTTCGAACCTGACCCTAGCCAAGCCCCCAACCAGCCCTGGCCAGCCCCCAAGCCCCATGCAAAAGGAACGAACCACTTGAATAAACACAACTTATGTTTCCTTGTTCTGAGATTTCCTACGGTTTCAGCTTCTGTTCAATTATTAGCAGCATGTTGTGTGCATGTTTAGGACTCCAAACTCACGTGAAAACAAGCTTGATCTATTCCAATATCATGGCAGCCCTTAATCAATTCAAAAACATGATTTTGGTAATCAAAACTATGCTTAAAGTTTCATGATATGCACAAAAACGAAAATACTCCAGAGTGTCACTTGTTTTTCAAATTTTTCATGCACAAAAATATACTATGGTGTGATGATGTTTTGAAGGAAAGAGTATACGTGCCTTTGCGTATTTTACGCACGAAAAACCATTGACGATTGCGAAGAACGGCGACGACGACCTTGGCTAGAAGTTCCTTGAAGTCTTCAAACTTTTTCTTTCAAATTATTGAGTGTGTCTCGTGTATAAAATTGGTGGGGGAGAGTTAGATTAATTTAGGGGTGTGGGGCGTGGGTTATGGTGTGCATGGGGTAGGTTTTAGCTTTTAAATATTGCTTAAAATTTAAATCAAACTCTAATTACTAGCTTAGGGCCATTAACCATGTTAATTAGGCCCATTTAGCCCATTAGTGTTTAATTAAAATATTAAAAATAATTTTGTTTAATAAAATTTGTGAATTTATTAGCAGGGTTGCCAAAACGTTTTCATTTTTGTTGAAATTCCGACACCGATAAAAATTACATCTCGGCTTATAAAATCACCTAAAAACCCCATATTTTCAAAAATAAGAAAAAGTATCACCCTTAATTTAAATAATTAAAAACAATCGCTTAATAAAAATATTTACTATTTTTCAGCCCTCGGTCTCCATTCCTCGATCGTAACTCGAATATCCTTTAAAAATACATTTTAATGCAACCAATTTTAATGCAACCATGTAGAAAAATATATTTTAAATATGTAAATATGCACAAAATAATTAATTCATGCAATTAAAACATTTAATTAAAAGACCTTGGCTAGAAGTTCCTTGAAGTCTTCAAACTTTTTCTTTCAAATTATTGAGTGTGTGTCTCGTGTATAAAATTGGTGGGGGAGAGTTAGATTAATTTTGGGGTGTGGGGCGTGGGTTATGGTGTGCATGGGGTAGGTTTTAGCTTTTAAATATTGCTTAAAATTTAAATCAAACTCTAATTACTAGCTTAGGGCCATTAACCTTGTTAATTAGGCCCATTTAGCCCATTAGTGTTTAATTAAAATATTAAAAATAATTTTGTTTAATAAAATTTGTGAATTTATTAGCAGGGTTGCCAAAACGTTTTCATTTTTGTTGAAATTCCGACACCGATAAAAATTACGTCTCGGCGTATAAAATCACCTAAAAACCCCATATTTTCAAAAATAAGAAAAAGTATCACCCTTAATTTAAATAATTAAAAACAATCGCATAATAAAAATATTTACTATTTTTCAGCCATCGGTCTCCGTTCCTCGATCGCAACTCGAATATTCTTTAAAAATACATTTTAATGCAACCAATTTTAATGCAACCATGTAGAAAAATATATTTTAAATATGTAAATATGCACAAAATAATTAATTCATGCAATTAAAACATTTAATTAAAATACAAAAGAATTTAATAACTTGTATGCATGTGGTTCGCGTGGACCTTTAAATTTTCGGGGCATTACATCTGGTCTGGGCCTCGCCCCTGTATCCACAGCAGCATTGTTCCCCACAAACTGTGCGAAGAACTGAGTCATCCCTGCAAGCATCTAAGCCTGCATATCTGGGGGTGGACGAGGAGGAGTGGCCCTCTCCCCATCCTAAGCTTCTCTATTCTCATCCCTTGCTCCATGGGCAACAATACGTCTAAGAGGCATACTGTTCCAATATTTACCCAAAACGTAAACTCTACATGCATGAACATAATATCTATATCATAAGATGCACGTAATTCGAGCTTAAAACATGTACATGCTGAAATCATGACTTGAAGCTTACTGCATGAAAGAATTTAAAACGTTAAAACTTACAGACTTGAGGTATGATTTCGTGAGCTTCTCGCAACTGGCAGTAGGAATAACCCTTTAAAAAAACACCGCTCTGATACCAACTGTAACGTACCGTGTTTTGAACTACTTAGAATTTTCCGGACAAAAAAAAAGTTTTTAAATAAGTAATGAACCTTCAAATCGCGATGAAAATAATATGCTCGTCTAAAAATAGTTGAAATGAAAACAATTACAAACAAAGTTTGCAAAAAGGTAATCGTTTAAACATCGTAAACAATCTCGTGAAAATCAGAGTATTTGAAAGATGCATAATGACTTAAAAACGTAGGCGGTCCTCGGGTTTAGCCACCTACGCATATCGAGCCGGCTCATTGGTCCCCACCCCTCGTCTCCTCATACTCGCCCTCACCTGCATCGATCAAGTCTAGTGAGTCTAAAGACTCAACATGTATAAACTGAGAATAACAAATAATACATAATAAAAACCACAAGCATTTTAAAGTATAGCGTACATACTCGAACTTGAACATACATACATAAACATAGATGTGTCATCATTTCATAAACTTTTTCATAAATATACTTTCATCATACATAATTAAACATACATAACATCATTTTGCATAGAGATATGTTTCAAATAAAGTGACCTGTAACATAAATGCGCTTGATCAGACTAAACCACAATACTGGGCTGGCAGGGATGTCCACTACCACGTACATGAGATCACCAGTCATGCTTTACAGGGTGGATTGCTCCCTGGTCATACTTTACCGCTTTCCAATCCTGATATAAACCTGGTTATGCTTTACTTGGGTGGTGAAGTCCTCGGCCACGATCACCGACTTCCAAACCCGTTGATATTTGTTCACAAGACATTTCGCATACCTCAAAAACATAAAACATTTTTTTTGCACGTCGAACATACTTAAAAAGCGTCGAGGGCTTCGTTAGAAAGCTTTGGACATGCTGCCTTAACCAAAGCAGCAAAGATTCAGGAGATCCCAACGAAGCCTGCAAACAAAACATGAGAAAACATGAAGAACATGCATAAATTTTCACATCTTGAGTAGGTTTACGATAAAAATCATATCTCTCTCATTTCTTATTAGAAAATTACGATTTCACTGTCAAATCGAAGATAACGCATAGTAATACAAATCATATATTGAAATCATTTCCAGAAAACTAACCTATAAGTCGCAGAATTCGAAATAATAGAGGGTGACGGATTTTGTGAGCCAGAAATTTCACATTTTGTTCGGTTTCACTATAAAAATCATATCTCCCTCGTTTCTTATCTGAAAATTACGAATTTACTGTAAAATCGAAGGTATCAAAAAGTTCTATGTTTGTATATGCTGAAAGTGTTTCCAGAAAATCGACCGAAAAATTCACAGTATTCGAAAAGACAGCATACTCGGTTTTTGAGATCCAAAATCGTTTCAAACATTTTTGCTCAAACTTTTGCATAACATACACATGTTTTTCATACAATAAAAATCAAAATAATTACTATGACAAGATCGATGCGAAAACGAAAGAATATACATGCCCTTGATCTTTAAAACTAACGATACAGCGAATAACGAAGCGACGAGGTGCGGGAAGAGATCCGGGCGACTTGAGGCACAATTTTGCTGCTAAAATCAACGTGTGGTTACTGAAATAATTTGAAGGAGAGGGTGGCTGCTGGACAAAGAACTTAGAACGCTACCAATTCTCTCCAAAATTAAATGTAAGGGTGCAAGAGATGTGTGTGTGCGCAAAGGCCAAGAGAGTGTGTGTGTATACGTGCATGTGTGTGTGAGTTAATGGGTTAGTGGGTTAGTGGGAATTAAGGGGTTTAATTTATAATTAACTTGCTAATTAAAACTACTAACCCATTATTAACTTTATTAAAAATCACATAATTTAGAATAAAATACTCAAGTGATAAACTTTGAAACTTTAAAATCTTAAAAATCACCTAATAATTAAATTAGGCTTTAAAATGCTTAAAAATTTATAAATCATTTAAAATATCAAATTCTTGACTTGAAATAAAATACCACATTTTACAAATCCTCAAATCGTCACCGGTCTCTTTTTCCCGATCCCGCATCGAATAATCGCCTGAAATATAAAACTCAAGAAAACATTTTAACGCGCATCACATAAACTTGTAATAATTCAAAATAATGAAATTTCATAAATCATGCGTCGCTAAAAATCATTTCAAAATTAAATAAATAAGTAACAATTTAAATAAATGCATGAGTTTTACGTGTATTGATTTTGAGCTCTACATATGTTATGGACACATTATGCTTTGACACGCTATTTTTAAGTTCATATTTTTAAGATCATGAAATGTATGTTAATTACAGTATTTTTCACTGTTGCATGCTATGTATATGTACTTGTTATGAAGATTCAGGTGTGTTGAGTCTTTAGACTCACTAGGTGTGAATGATGCAAGTATGCATATTGATGAGGATGCTAGAGGCACCGAAGACTGAGTAGGCGGAGCTGGATGTGCGCACGCTAACCCGAGGACCATACTTTTCCACATTATACGTTTATGAGTTAGGATTAAATACGAATATTTTTATACATTTTTATCTTTTATGTGTTGTTGTCTTGACATGACTTTTCATGTTATCAATTTGAATTCTTTTAAACTGCAATATTTTTACCTAGTAGTTGAGTACTTTTTAAAATGTGTGATTGTCGACAGTTATTGCATGCATGCATTTAAATTTATTTTTCGAAAATAAATTTAAAAAAAATTTTCTAGTATTATTTTTGTAGTAGACGTTTCACCAAATGTATGCAATGTAGTAAAGTTGATTATGTAAATTTGATATGAGTATATCCGATTCGTGAAAGCACATATCAATCCACGTGGTGGATTTTCAGTGGATGAATTTTGAAAATTTGAAAAGTTTCAGACAACGGTATAATGAGTCTTTTCAGAAAATAGTCGTCACATCATGTGAGGCGGTCGAGAAGTTGAGTGATTTTTACGTAATGACTTTGTGAAACGTGCCCAATATAAAAGCGAACATGTTTTCTTTAATATTATTAGAGAGTATGTTGTTTGAAGTCATGTAATAAATATGGGTAATCCACTTTTAAACCGCAGCGGTTGAAAACATATCTTTTTAGACCCATAAATTTATCAATTAATTGATATTTCCCCCTAAATATATGTATTAAATAGGAAAGCTTATCCTCGGAGAATGAACAACCAACAGTTGACGGAGATCTCTTCATATTGTCCTGTCAGTAAGTCATAATGATGATCGCGACCCTTCATATGGTTCGAGTCTATAAATAAGAGCATACTAGTTAGTCACGAAATCACTGAAAACTTTTTATAAGTAAGATAATATTATATCAAGGCAAAAACAATGGATAAGGCAAGCAGCTCTATGGGAATAGATATGGTGGAGGAGTTTCAGCGGTCAATAGCGATCTCCCGCAAGCTGATGTATGAGGACAACATCTTGGAGAAGACGCTGTCCGCCTGGTGCAAACTCCAGGAGTTGCAGTCTCTCCCTGAAGGAGGACCTGTTGCCACAAGGGAACTTGTGCCCCATGTTGATGACATCTTCAAGGGTGAAGGTGTCTATCTCCTGATGCTCCTCATGGAGCAGAAGGTTCTGAGAAGGATTGCCTTATCAGAAGAGTTCTTGAATACCACCACCGACGGGGAGGCCGCCTAGATGTCCTTCTGGAAAGATGCTGTAGATAGGGAAATAAATAATGTAAGAGCCCGAACAGTAGGGCTAAGTTAATTTAATTAAATAAAAGTTTGTTTTCTTTATTATGCATTTTGTGTTCCAGATTTCATTTTCTTTCTCTCCAACACTAAATCCTGAAAGTAAATAACATATAAAAATGTTAAAGAGATCAAGATAAATCAATTAATCCAAGTATATTTCGGAAATAAGAAAACTTAGTGTCCGGTAGTGGTTTGGTGAATATGTCTGCTGCCTGCGGATCTGTTGGGACATATTCAAGACGAATCTCCTTCTTTATAGCATGTTCTCATATGACACTACAAGAAAATATGTCTTCAACAATACTCAAAAGACAACAGTTTTATCGGAAAACCGTTGTGTTTTTACTTTTAATAACGGTTTTAACAAAAACCTTTGTCGATTAACGTGTTTTTTTGGAGAAATGACAACGGTTTTAGAAAACCATTGTGGATTAGCGTTTTTTAGAGAAATGACAACGGTTTTAGGGAACCGTTGTTAATTAGCGACGGTTTTAGAGAATCTTTAAAACCGCCTCAATTTTTTAAATAGCGACGGTTTTTTTGCGACGGTTTTAATAAAACAGAATAAAACCGTCGCAAATTTAAATTAGCGATGTTTTAAACAAAAACCGTCGCTTTTTTGCTTAGCGATGGTTTAAAAAACAACCTTCGCTATTAGCGACGGTTTTACAAAAAATTGTCGCAAAATGTCTATAAATATACACATTTTCGGTTCATTTTCCTCCACACCTCTTCACATCTACAATAAATTTTTCTCTCTTAAACGATTTTTATTTCGATTTAAGGTAAGTTTTTTCGTTTCAATTTTTGGTAAATGTCTGTTAGTTTAAGATCATTAGTATTGTTAACTTAGTCAAATTTTAAGTTTTTTTGGTAGATTTATTAAATTATAAAAGAATTTTTTTATTATTTTACTGAAAAAATTAGCGACGGATTATGTGTATACCGTTGCTAAAATTAGCGACGGATTTTGACTAAACCATCCCTAATAAGCGACGAGTTAGTCAAAAACTGTGGCTAATTAGCGACATCTTAGTAAAAAGCTGTCGCTGAAATTAGCGACAATATATCATATGGTTTTTCAAAAACCGTCGCAATATGATAGCTACGACAACGGTTTAAACTGTTGTCGTTGAATGCACTTTTAACAACACTGCCAATTACAACAGTTTTAAATGACCTACGACAACAGATAAATCTGTTGTCATTTAACGTTTTTTTTGTAGTGTGAAATGATGTCTAATGTCAATGTGCTTTGTCCGGGATTGCAATACAGGATTGCATGTAATTGCTATTGCACTTGTGTTGTCAGAGAAAATATTAGATTCATCGGTTTGAATGCCATAGTCCTTAAGCTGCTTTTGCATCCAAAACATTTGAGCGCAGCAACTTCCAGCCGCAAGATATTTGCTTCAGCGGTTGAAGTGGCAATAAACATTTGTTTCTTTCTGAACCAAGATATTAATCTGTCACCCAAAAATTGACACGAACCACTAGTGCTCTTCCGGTCAATTTTGCATCTTGCGTAAATTGCGTCTGAATAACCTACAAAATTAAAACTTTAATCGATGACCAGCTCGAGTGGATTATTCTTTTTCCACTAGAGACATGGTCCACATGAATTGGGCTCTGTTGATTGAGTTGTAGCATCTTCTTGTTCCACCATTTCCTCCTCTATTTGATTAATTTCTGGTGGTTGATTGTTCACCGTTTCATCCATCTGATAAGGTTTTTCTTGGACGGTTGGATTTTGTTCAGAGATATGTTCACCTATTCTTCTCAAGTCTATCTCATCATTATTGGTAGATTCAAGGTTAGTAGCATCTAATTTATTACTTAAATCATGAATTTTGTTACTATTATTACGTGACAGATAGATGATTCATCAAATATAATATGTTTTGATTCTTCAACAGTTAGAGTCCTCTGATTGTATAATCTATAGGCTTTGCTCACTGCTGAATATCCCAAGAAGACGCCATTGTTAGATTTAACATACCGTATTTTTGAAATAATTGAAATTTGCCGAAAAATAAAAATTTTCTTAAATAAATAGTAAACTTTCAAATTGCGATAAAGATAATCTACTCGTATAAAATATTTGAAGTAAAACCATCACAACCAAAGTTTGCAACAAAAGCACTTGTTTAAACATCATAAAGATATCCCGTGAAAATCAATCATACTAGTTGAAATTTGTATAAAAATTCTTAAAAATGTAGGCGGTCCTCGGGTTTAGCCTCCGCGCTGTCCGAGCCGGCACATTGGTCCCCACCCCTCGTCTCCTCGTACTCGTCCTCACCTGCAACGATCAAGTCTAATGAGTCTACAGACTCAACATGTATAAACTGAGAATAACAAGTAATACATAATAAAATCACATGCATTTTAAAGTAGGACATACATACTTGAACATGAACGTACTTACATAAACGTAGATGTGCCATCATATCGTAAAACTTTTCATAAACATATTTGCATCATACATGCTTTGGACATACATAAACATAATCATTTTGCGTATATATATTTTTCAAAGCAAGTGATCTATACATATATACGCCTGATCAGAATAAACCACAGTACTGAGCTGGCAGGGATGTCCACTACCACATACATGAGATCCCCGGTCATGTTTTACCGGGTGGATTAGTCACTGGTCATGCTTTACCGCTTTTCAATCATGATCTAAACCCGGTCATGCTTTACCGGGGTGGAGAGGTCCTCGGCCACGTTCACCGACTTCTAAACCCGTTCATATTTGGTCACAAGACATTTCGCATACCTAAAAAACATAAAACATTTTCTTTTTGCACATCGAACATACTTAAAAAGCGTCAAGAGCTTTGTTGGAATGCTCTAGACATGCTTCCCTAAAAAAAGCAGCAACGATTCAAGAGATCTCAACGAAGCCTGCAACCAAAACTTGAGAAAACGTGAAGATCATGCACAAATTTTAACAGCTTGAGCGGTTTTACGATAAAAATCATATCTCTCTCACTTCATATCAGAAAATTACGAATTTACTGTCAAATCGAAGATAACACAGAGTACTACAAATCATATGTGAAAACATTTCAATAAAACCAACATATAAGTCGCATAATTCGAAATAACAAAGGGTGACGGATTTTATGGCATAGAAATTTCACAGCTTGCGCAGTCCCACGAAAATGATCATAACTCACTCGTTTCTTATCCAAAAATACGATTTTACTGTACAATCGAAGGTATCAAAAGTCATACGTTTTATATGTTGAAAGTTTTTCCATAAAATCGACCACAAATTATCAATATTCGAAAAGACAGCAAATTCAGTTTTTAAGATCCAAAATTTTGATCCAAAATCGTTTCAAACATTTTTGCTCAAACTTTTGCATAACATACACATGTTTTTCATACAATAAACATCAAAATAATTACTATGACAAGATCGATGCAAAAACGAAAGAATATACATGCCTTTGATCTTTAAAACTAACGATACGGCGATTAACGAAACGATGCGGTGCGGGAAGCGATCCGTGCGACTTGAGGCACGATTTTGCTGCTAAATCAACGTATGGTTGCTGAAATAATTTGAAGGGGAGGGTGGTTGTTAGACAAAGAACTAAGTACCCTACCAATTCTCTCGAAAAAGAAATGAAAGGGTGTAAGAGATGTGTGTATATATAGTGCATGTGTGTGTGTGTGTCTTAGTGGGTTAGTGGGGAGGGTATTAAATGGTTTAATTAAGATATTAAAATACTAATAATCAATTAGTATACTAAATAAAATACTAATTTCCCACTAAAATAATAGTATCCCTAAATTTGAATTAAAATACACGTGTTAAACCTTAAGGCTATGCTTGGTAGCCATGATAAAGGAATGATTATTAAATAATCATCCCTTATCTCGCGTTTGGTTCATTTTTAATTTATTCTCCAGGCCCTTGATTATGATTGAAAACCCGCACTATTCATGTTATTTGTGTGATTAAATATCCCTCATCAAAAGGTGTGATAATGTATAATTCTCGAATAATGATCATGATAAGATTGTATATTGACCATAATACCCTTGAATTGTCTTCTTCAATATAATATGAAAATTAAAATTAGTGAAAATTTAATAATTAATATAATATTTAAATTTTTAGTATATTTTTTGATAAATTAATTTCATATATTTATATTATTTTCAATCATTTTAAAGAAAATAAATTGTAATGTAAATCTATCTTAAATTAAATTTTTATAAATTTGTAATCTTGTTAATTAATTCTTTTATGAAAATAAATATATTTAAATTAATTTTAATAAATGTAAATTATAATTACAAATATTTAATTATCGATCCAATTATTTTAAAAATATATATTTAATTAGAACTTGGGGCATTTTGGTCATTACAATAAAATTTACAAAATTAATCCATCATTTTAAAATCATACCAAACACCATGTAATTTATCCCACCATACTATTAATCCATATCTCTCATTTTTTAATCACTCTAATTACTAATCATTTACTTATCTCATCACACGTAACAAACAGAGCCTAAAAGTTTAAAATCATAAAATCACTTAATAAATTAAATTAGGCTTTAAAAATGCCTAAAACTTATAAATCATTTTAAAATGCCACTTTCTTGACTTGAAATAAAATACAACATTTTAAAATCTCCTAAATCGTCGCCGGTCTCCTTTCCTCGATCCCGCATCGAATATTCGCCTGAAACATGAAACTCGAGAAAATATTTTAACGTGCATCAAAAAAAGATATAATAATTTAAAATAATGCAAATCATTAATCGTGCATTGCCAAAAATCATTTTAAAATTAAATAAATAATTTAGAAATTTAAATAAATGCATAAGTTTTACGTGTACTGATTTTGGGTTCTACAAATGTGTCTTGCCATTATTATGTATAAATGAAACGACCTCGACATTTTTTTTATAAATCGTAAACTCTAAAATTACTAATTAAAATAACTTAACATTTTTATAAATCATAATTAATCAACCTTTGAAATCTCAAGTGCGTAAAATAAATCTCTAAATCGTCAACTAACAAAAAAATCATACGTCGTCCTTCCTAGAAGATCAACTAACATTAAAATAAAGCATAAAAATATCTCTACTAAAATCATTAACAATAAATATTTTAAATCTTTTATCTAACAAGTTAGCGCGGAAACATAAAGGTCCCTCGAGAGTGTACTGCTGTAAGTGTAATTAATTATCCGGTAATTTGGCATAATTAGAATAATTATTGAGTTGTAAATTAAAATAATTATTTATGCCAAATAAATTCAAGAAGTGTGTTAAAAATATGTATTTTAGAATACTGGAGAATTTAACGATATAAAATACATATAGAGTTTAAACAACACGTGAGAGCAAAATAAATACAGACCGGGATAAATGGGCTTGAGTTACTATTTTAGTAACCAAATACACAATATATAAATATACATATACATACACACATAACTTACGTGAAGTGAGAGAAGGAAGAAAGGGAAAAAGAAAGAAAGAAGAAACCCAATTCCCGCAACCCTTGGAGCAACTGCGGGAAAGTTGCGATATCTCCTTCGTCCGATGTCGAAATCTCGATCGGTGTGAGGGGTTGTCTTCCTTACATCAGTACCTTCGTTTTGAGCCATAAAACACAAATTTGAGCGAGGAAGCGAGCAGATCGAAGCTCCATTTCGTGAGCCCTGTTTCTGTGCAGTATTTTGGTGAGTTCAATTCTTGTGCTTCTGAAATTTGAAGTTTTGCGTATCGTGCGTTAAGAATCTCGACTTGTGGTTCAAAAAGAATTTGTAGCTCTATTTGTTAGCTTTCTATAGCCATTAGAATCATCTAATTTTGATAAGAAACGGATTTGTTATGATTTTTCTACCAAATGTGACAAAATCGAATTCTGCAACTGTACTGTGCAGGAAACCTACTGTAATTCGAGTTTTTGTCAATTATTCGCTCGGATTCTGGACTTGTGATTCAAATAAGAGTTGTAGAGCTATGTGTTGTCTTCATAAGGATATAAGATTCGTTAAATTCCAATAAGAATTGAGCAAGTTATGCTTGTTTTTCTGGATGTAAGATTGTTTATATTTTGTATATTCTTTCTTTCTTTCTTTTCATTTAGCTAACTTCTTTTANAGCGTGGCTCTGCCGATTGTTCTAAATGCAATATTATGATTTAATATTAACATCTAACAATCTAATATTTACTTTATCGCAACTAACTTTTATTTTTCGCATTTAACTTTTACTTTACTGCAACTAACTTTTACTTTCCCGCAACTAAATTATATTTTTCGCATCTAAATTTTAATTTACCGCAACTAACTTATTAAATCATATATTTCATTTAGGCAATAGCGTGGCTTTGTCGGTTGTTCTAAATGAAATATAAAGATTTAATTTAAAATTTACTTTATGCAATTATATATTTATATTGTTAAATATATAATCATAGGTACCATATATAAAATATCGGTTAATTCGGTATTTTCTATAGTGGGAACTATATTATATTATGTGTGTGTTTAAATATTTATTTTTCTTCGAACCATTATTTATAGTGGTTTCCTTTGTTATAATTTTAGTTAAACAATATTACATAAACCAAGAATAAATATTCGAGCCTTGACAAATTTATAATTTGTAAACTTCATTCTTTCATTTGGTAATTTATAAATTAATAAATTTAAACTTAAAATAACCTCTCTGTGGATCGATCTCGTACTTACAAAACATATTACTTGCAGACAACCTACAATTGGGTGAATTATAATTTAAGTAGTAGCAAGTTTTTGGTGCTGTTGTCGGGGAGGTATAAATTAAGTTTACATTTGTCATTTATGTTTTATTCATAAGTATTGTGTTGTTTTTACTTGTATGAGTGTTTAGAGTCGTAAAAAAAGTGGTAGACTTATTCGAGTATCTGAAAATAATTTAAGCATGGATGATAATTCTAATAATCAATATAATGATAATAATAATAATAATCAACAACATGATCAATTAAGAACACTTAGGCACTATTTGAACCCTATTAGAACTAGTGCTCCATCTTGTTTAGTTTTTCCTCCTGATGCATCTAGTTTCAACTTTAAACTTCAAATTATTCAACTTTTACCAAATTTTCATAGATTAAATTCCGAAAATCCATATTTACATCTAAGAGAATTTGAGGAAGTTTGTAACACTTATAATGATCAAAATTGTAGCATGCATATAGTTCGATTAAAGCTTTTCCATTTTTTATTTAAAAGACAAAGCTAAAACATGGCTATGAAATTTGAGATAACTTTTACTTTACTGAAACTAACTTTTACTTTCCCGCAACTAAATTTTATTTTTCGCATCTAAATTTTAATTTACCGCAACTAACTTATTAAATCATATATTTCATTTAGTCAATAGCGTGGCTTTGCCGGTTGTTGTAAATGAAATATAATGATTTAATTTAAATTTTACTTTTTGCAATTACATATTTATGTAGTTATATATATTGTCATAGGTACCATATATAAAATATCGGTTAATTTGGTATTTTCTATAGTGGGAACTATATTATATTATGTGTGTATTTAAATATTTAATTTTCTTGAAACCATTATTTATGGTGGTTTCCTTTGTTTTAATTTTAGTTAAACAAAATTACATCAACCAAGAATAAATATTTGAGCCTTGACAAATTTATAATTTGTAAAATTCATTCTTTCATTTGGTAATTTATAAATTAATAAATTTAAATTTAAAATAACCTCTCTGTGGATCGATCTCGTACTTACAAAACATATTACTTGCAGACAACCTACACTTGGGTGAATTATAATTTTATTAGTAACAAGTTTTTGGTGCCGTTGTCGCGGAGGTATAAATTAAGTTTACATTGTCATTTAAGTTTTATTCATAAGTATTGTGTTGTTTTTACTTGTATGAGTGTTTGGAGTCGTAAAAAAAGTGGTAAATTTATTCGAGTATCTGAAAATAATTTAAACATGGATGATAATTCTAATAATCAAGATAATGATAATAATAATTATAATCAAGAACATGATCAATTAAGAACACTTAGGTACTATTTGAACCCTATTAGAACTAGTGCTCCATCTTGTTTAATTTTTCCTCCTGATGTATCTAATTTCAACTTTAAACTTCAAATTATTCATCTTTTACCAAATTTAATGGATTAAATTCCGAAAATCCATATTTACATTTAAGAGAATTTGAGGAAGTTTGTAACATTTATAATGATCATAATTGTAGCATGGATATAGTTCGATTAAAGCTTTTCTATTTTTTATTTAAAAGATAAAGTTAAAACATGGCTATGAAATTTGAGATAACTTTTACTTTACTATAACTAACTTTTACTTTCCCGCAACTAAATTTTATTTTTCGTATCTAAATTTTAATTTACCGCAACTAACTTATTAAACCATATATTTCATTTAGTCAATAACGTGACTTTGCCGGTTGTTCTAAATGAAATATAATGATTTAATTTAAATTTTACTTTATGCAATTATATATTTATGTAGTTATATATATAGTCGTAGGTACCATATATAAATATCGGTTAATTCGGTATTTTCTATAGTGGGAACTATATTATATTATGTGTGTATTTAAATATTTAATTTTCTTGGAACCATTATTTATGGTGGTTTCCTTTGTTTTAATTTTAGTTAAACTAAATTACATCAACCAAGAATAAATATTTGAGCCTTGACAAATTTATAATTTGTAAACTTCATTCTTTCATTTGGTAATTTATAAATTAATAAATTTAAACTTAAAATAACCTCTCTGTGGATCGATCTCGTACTTACAAAACATATTACTTGCAGACAACCTACACTTGGGTGAATTATAATTTAAGTAGTAGCAAGTTTTTGGTGCCGTTGTCGGGGAGGTATAAATTAAGTTTACGTTGTCATTTATGTTTTATTTATAAGTATTGTGTTGTTTTTAATTGTATGAGTGTTTGGAGTCGTAAAAAAAGTGGTAAACTTATTCGAGTATCTGAAAATAATTTAAACATAGATGATAATTCTAATAATCAAGATAATTCTAATAATAATAATAATAATCAAGAACATGATCAATTAAGAACACTTAGGCACTATTTGAACCCTATTAGAACTAGTGCTCCATCTTGTTTAGTTTTTCCTCCTGATGCATCTAATTTCAACTTTAAACTTCAAATTATTAATCTTTTGCCAAATTTTCATGGATTAGATTCCGAAAATCCATATTTACATCTAAGAAAATTTGGGGAAGTTTGTAACACTTATAATGATCAAAATTGTAGCATGTATCTAGTTCGATTAAAGCTTTTCCATTTTTTATTTAAAAGATAAAGCTAAAACATGGCTATGAAATTTGAGATAACTTTTACTTTACTGCAACTCACTTTTACTTTCCCGCAACTAAATTTTATTTTTCGCATCTAAATTTTAATTTACCGCAACTAACTTATTAAATCATATATTTCATTTAGTCAATAGCGTGGCTTTGCCGGTTGTTCTAAATGAAATATAATGATTTAATTTAAATTTTACTTTATGCAATTATATATTTATGTAGTTATATATATAGTCATAGGTAGATATATAAAATATCGGTTAATTCGGTATTTTCTATAGTGGGAACTATATTATATTATGTGTGTCTTTAAATATTTAATTTTCTTGGAACCATTATTTATGGTGGTTTCTTTTGTTTTAATTTTAGTTAAACAAAATTACATCAACCAAGAATAAATATTTGAGCTTTGACAAATTTATAATTTGTAAACTTCATTCTTTCATTTGGTAATTTATAAATTATTAAATTTAAACTTAAAATAACCTTTCTGTGGATCTATCTCGTACTTACAAAACATATTATTTGCAAACAACCTACACTTGTGTGAATTATAATTTAAGTAGTAGCAAGTTTTTGGTGTCGTTGTCGGGGAGGTATAAATTAAGTTTACATTTGTCATTTATGTTTTATTCATAAGTATTGTGTTGTTTTTACTTGTATGAGTGTTTAGAGTCGTAAAAAAAGTGGTAGACTTATTCGAGTATCTGTAAATAATTTAAACATGGATGATAATTCTAATAATCAAGATAATGATAATCATAATAATAATCAAGAACATGATCAATTAAGAACACTTAGGCACTATTTGAACCCTATTAGAACTAGTGTTCCATCTTGTTTAGTTTTTCCCCCTGATGCATCTAATTTCAACTTTAAACTTGAAATTATTCAACTTTTACTAAATTTTCATGGATTAGATTCCGAAAATCCATATTTACATCTAAGAGAATTTGAGGAAGTTTGTAACACTTATAATGATAAAAATTGTAGCATTGATATTGTTGAGGATCGGATTGAGTTTAGAAGGGGGGGTTTGAATAAACTCAATGGCAAACTAAATCGATTTTTCAGAATGATGTGTTAGAGTTCTGTTAGAGATACTAGAAGATTCTTGTTCAAGTTTAAAGACCAGCAGATCACAAGATAATGTGCGGAAACGATCTGTTGGTTAGTGGGCGAAAAATAGTGAAACAGAAAAGCAGTAGATGGCACAAGGTTTGTTTCTGGAAGTTCGAAGATGAATCTTCTACGTCTCCTCTTCTTCTGTTTCCAGAAGGTATCACTAAAAGACTTTGGTGAATACAGTATAACAATTGTACACACCCACTTCAACAGAACTTACCCTTCGCCTACTGAAACTCTTAGTTTTACAACTCAACTACTTGAAAGATCTTAAGTTCTGGAAAGAACTCTTTTCCAGTTACAAATTCTTCTATTAATGAAGTGAATAGCTTAAGAAGAGATAAAGAAAATAGCTAGCACAAAATGATCTCAAATGATCAAGTGTATGCAATGAAGCGTGTGCTGCTTTTTCAGTGTTGAGCTTTTGAGATAACTGAGAGTTCT
>NC_133314.1:9679408-9713429 GCF_012295235.1 Primulina huaijiensis
TTCTTTCAAACCTCAATCAAGTCCTATTATCATTTATTTAACATCACATGATCATCATTTATTGCAAAAACCGAAACACACCATGAAATTTCAAAAACAAAAGTGCATACAGATTTCGGTCCTTCCTTGTGCAGTTCACGGTTTTGCTTGTTTTTGTGCATTCAGGTGGTTGGCTCGACTCCAGGCTCACCAGGCTACATCTAGACACGTAATAGGATGCATTAGGACCATGTTGGTCCATTCAAACCAGCCCCATGCATGATGAAACCCGAAATGACAGCAACTTTCCTCCACTGCCATTTTGTGCTTCGAAATTTCAGTTTCTGCTGTCATAGGAAAGGATTTGATCTTGGCTGCCCTAAGGGCCTATAGCCATGGTTAGATCACTTCCCTAGCATGTCTAAAACGTGACTAAGTCGCCCTTTTGGTGGCTTGGTCCACGGTGAATCGGTTTTCAATTAAAATGCAAGAACAGCCCTACACCCCCTTCGACTCCTTCATTTGACAGCATGTGTTGTTTCAGGTTTTGTGGAATGGTATGGATCTTGGTTGGCCTATGGCCCTTAGCCACGGTTCATAACCTACCACTGGATGTCTAGATCGTCCCATGGTCAATCAAATGGCCACTGGAACGAGACGAGACAGCAAGCAAAGCAACACACCCCTCACGCGCGCAAGGGTGCTCTCGGGTGGAACTTTTCTGATGTTACTGGAATAATTCGAATGGTGGCTGGCCTAGGGCCCTTAGCCATGGTTCAAATCATTCCTTGGGATGTTGTCGAGAGGCTCTGGTCGGTGGTTCAAGCCCCAATGGCCAAAAGTCTCACAAACGACGCGATGCGAGCGAAGTTGTTGCTGCTGGAATTTGACAGCAACTTGCTGTGTTGGTTCGGAGGCTCGTTTGAGTTCTTGGTCGGCTTTTCGCCTATGGCCTTGTACTGGACAGTGCCTCATCGAGTTTGGTCGGCTTTTCGCCTATGGCATACTTTTCATGGCATATTTAGGTTGCAGCGAGCCTGGGAACGATCCAATCCAGTTGGTAAAAAAATAATACAGGATATTTCAGTATGCAATTTAATTATATTACGTGCATGAAAATAGAAAATACTTATTTTTGAGATTTATGCGATATTGCTTGTGGTCAATTCACTATTTTGGGAGCACTATTTACTAGGTCGCCAGTGACCGATCAGTTCAGTTTGGTACCACCCGGTCGCCAGTGACCGGTCAGTTCAGTTCAGTTTGATACTCCCCCGGTAGCCAGTTACCGATCAGTTCAGCTCAGTGCAGGGGCCACATACGTAGAACATAATCTTAACAGAAAATTATTACCAGTTATTTCAGTACCGGGCTCCAAGGAGCAACATTTTTACTATGATTTTAATTCAGTCATGCACGTATTATAATTGCTCAGTACAGGTTATTTTCAGTATGCCCCATGACATGATATTTTATCCCATGCAAAATTTTACTAGTATTTACTCGTTACCTACGATATATGCATGCTGAGTCTTTAGGCTCACTAGACTTGATTGTTGTAGGTATTGATGAGGTCAGGGCCGAGGGCGGGGACCAGTGAGCCAGCTTGGGTCAGCAGTAGTGGCACCCGAGGACCTCAGTTCAGCATTTATTATTTTATTTCTCAAACAATTTTTATCAGTTGTGGGATACTCTTAAATTGTTATTTCGCAAATAAATCTTTTCTTCCGCTGCCATTTTGAATATCAAACTTTGTTTATCGGTTTATTTATGAATGAGGCATTTTGATTATTTAAAAAAGAAAATTTTTAATTTTTCGCAAATTTTCAAGCAAGGATTCATAGGCCTCCACAGTTGGTATCAGAGCCTATGTTCATGTAAAGGGTTGCACTACTACTGACCACGAGAAGCTCACGAAGCCACGTCTTCGGTCTGTAAGTTTTACATTTCAGCATTTTATTTAAAGCATGAATTACTTTGCCAGCATGTTTCCATGAAATGTTTTACGATCAAATCTTTTCAGTATTTCAGTATTTATTTAGAATAAATTATGGAATTATGCAAGTTAGTTACGTATGGGTTATGTATGGAACAGTATGCCTCCTAGACGCCAGGGTGGACGCCCGAGAGGTAATGATGAGCGCCGTCATGAAGACGGTGAGGATCAAGGACAGGGGGGCTTCGGACCTCCACCTCCTCCACCTCCACCTGACATGAATGCCCAGATGCTAGCTGTGATGACTCAGTTCTTCGCACAGTTTGCGGGGAACAATGCCGCAGCCGCAGCCAGGCCGACAGGGCCCGAGGCTGTCTATGAGAGGTTTATGAAGATGCGTCCAAAGGAGTTTTCTGGGACGTGTGACCCCATGATTGCCGAGGGATGGATCAAATCCCTCGAAATTATCTTCGAGTTCATGGAGCTTGGAGATGCAGACAGAGTCCGTTGTGCCACCTACTTATTCAGTGGAGATGCCTGCTTATGGTGGGAAGGAGCAGCAGTAGCCCTGAACTTGGCTACACTGACTTGGATACGCTTCACGGAGGTTTTCTACTCCAAATATTTTGCTGAGGAAGTGCGCACCAGGTTGACCACCGAGTTCATGAGCTTGAGACAGGGTGATATGACGGTTACGGAGTTCATCCGTAAGTTCGAGAGGGGCTGTCACTTTGTGCCCCTGATAGCAAATGATGCCAGAGCTAAGATGATGCACTTCCTGGTGGGTCTACGGCCGATCTTGCGCCGTGATGTTAGGGTGTCTGACCCTACTACTTACGAGGTCGCGGTCTCCAAAGCCCTAGCCGCAGAGCAGGATCTGCGGGATATCGAGAGGGATCGCCAAGGCAAGCGCCCAGCCCAGGTACCACACCGCCCTCCTCCTCATCAGCATCAACAGCAAAACAAGAGGCCTTTTCATGGGCAGCCCAGAAACAGAGGCCAGCAACAGCAGCAGCAGCAGCGGGGACGCCCAGCCCCGAGGACCTTTGAGCACCCAGTCTGTCCCAGGTGCTCACGCCGCCATCCTGGAGAATGTATGTCTGGCTCTGGAAAGTGTTTTAAGTGTGGCAGTCCTGACCACATGTTGCTGCAGTGCCCTCAGAGGAATCTGCCTACCCAAGGCAGAGTTTTTGCTCTCCATGCCGCAGAAACAAACCCGGAGACTATGTTGTTGACAGGTACCTTTAAGCTTTAAGTTATTATTTGAATTTCCGTGTTTTGGGAACCAGAATTAAGATCTTGAACTTAGAAACTGATATAGGATTGCATGCTCTACTCAATATTATTTTGGGAATTTAAGCTAGAAGAACTTTGATCTTTGCATGTCTATAAGTTTAATTCTTGTAGCTATTGGATTCAACTTAGAGTTCCGATCTTTCTNGCAGCAGTAGCCCTGAACTTGGCTACACTGACTTGGACACGCTTCACGGAGGTTTTCTACTCCAAATATTTTGCTGAGGAAGTGCGCACCAGGTTGACCACCGAGTTCATGAGCTTGAGACAGGGTGATATGACGGTTACGGAGTTCATCCGTAAGTTCGAGAGGGGCTGTCACTTTGTGCCCCTGATAGCAAATGATGCCAGAGCTAAGATGATGCACTTCCTGGTGGGTCTACGGCCGATCTTGCGCAGTGATGTTAGGGTGTCTGACCCTACTACTTATGAGGTCGCGGTCTCCAAAGCCCTAGCCGCAGAGCAGGATCTGCGGGATATCGAGAGGGATCGCCAGGGCAAGCGCCCAGCCCAGGTACCACACCGCCCTCCTCTTCATCAGCATCAACAGCAAAACAAGAGGCCTTTTCATGGGCAGCCCAGAAACAGAGGCCAGCAACAGCAGCAGCAGTAGCGGGGACGCCCAGCCCCGAGGACCTTTGAGCACCCAGTCTGTCCCAGGTGCTCACGCCGCCATCCTGGAGCATGTATGTCTGGTTCTGGAAAGTGTTTTAAGTGTGGCAGTCCTGACCACATGTTGCTGCAGTGCCCTCAGAGGAATCTGCCTACCCAAGCAGAGTTTTTGCTCTCCATGCCGCAGAAACAAACCCGGAGACTATGTTGTTGACAGGTACCTTTAAGCGTTAAGTTATTATTTGAATTTCCGTGTTTTGGGAACCAAAATAAAGATCTTGAACTTAGAAACTGATACAGGATTGCATGCTCTACTCGGTATTATTTTGGGAATTTAAGCTAGAAGAACTTTGATCTTTGCATGTCTATAAGTTTAATTCTTGTAGCTATTGGATTCAACTTAGAGTTCCGATCTTTCTGGAAGAATTTTTATATCTGGTTCCGCTACCAAGGCCTTGATAGATTCAGGGGCCACTCACTCGTTTATTTCGGAGGTCTTTGCGAACTTTCTTAAGATCAAGACCATTGGGCTAGACACAGCCTTTTCAGTAGTGTTGCTGTCAGGCGAGGAGATGGCAGCTACTAATGTGATCAGAGATATAGACCTTGAGCTGCATGGAAATCTTGTGTATGCGGATCTTATCGTGCCACCGATGCCAGAATTTGACATCATCCTAGGGATGGACTGGCTATTGCGGAACAGAGTGTTGATAGACTTCCAGCGGAGATCTGTTCTGGTCCGACCGCCAGGAATGGAGCAGTTTTTATTTGAGCCAGACAGGTACTTTCCTCTACCGCGTATTATTCCTTATGTTCAGGCTAGGAAGCTCATGCATAGAGGGTGTCGGGCATTTCTAGCAACCTTTTTATCTGTCCCCGAGGCACCCAGCCAGTCAGCCTCAGATGTTCCGATTGTCAGAGATTTCTTAGACGTTTTTCCTGAAGACGTCTCTGGTATGCCACCCGAGAGAAAGGTGGAATTTTCCATTGAGCTTATGCCAGGTACGGCTCCGATCTCAAAAGCACCGTACCGACTTGCACCGACAGAGATGGCAGAGCTTAAGAAGCAGATTCAGGAACTTCTTGACAAGGAGTTCATTCGCCCTAGTTTTTCACCTTGGGGCGCGCCAGTCTTGTTTGTTAAGAAGAAGGATGGCTCTATGAGACTATGCATTGACTACCGGGAGTTGAACAGGGTTACAGTGAAGAACAAATACCCACTTCCGAGGATTGAGGATCTGTTTGACCAGTTACAGGGAGCTTCGATTTTCTCCAAGATTGATCTGCGCTCCGGTTATCACCAGTTGAGGGTGAGAGATGCTGATGTTTCCAAGACTGCTTTCAGGACTCGTTATGGTCACTACGAGTTCCTTGTGATGCCGTTCGGTCTGACGAATGCGCCAGCGATCTTCATGGATCTCATGAATCGCGTATTTCAGCCGTATCTTGACCAGTTTGTGATAGTGTTCATAGACGACATTCTCGTCTACTCCAAGAGTCAAGAGGAGCACAGCAGGCATCTGACCACAGTTTTACAGACCTTGCAGAAGCACAAATTATTCGCAAAGTTCAGTAAGTGCGAATTCTGGTTAGAGAAGGTGGCGTTCTTAGGCCACATTGTTTCTAGCAGTGGTATTGAGGTAGACCCAGCGAAAGTTGCCGCAGTCAGAGATTGGGTTGTGCCGCAGAATGCATCAGAGGTCCGCAGTTTTCTTGGGCTAGCAGGATATTACAGGAAGTTCATTAAGGGATTCTCCTCTATTGCCGTCCCACTCACATCTTTGACCAAGAAGAATGCTAAATTCTTGTGGAGCGAGGAGTGTCAGAAGAGCTTCGATACCTTGAAGCAAGCTCTTATCTCAGCACCAGTGTTGGCCATGCCGTCAGGGCCCGGCGAGTTTGTCCTTTATACCGATGCTTCGAAGCTCGGTTTAGGCGCAGTATTGATGCAGCATGGGAAAGTGATAGCGTATGCTTCTCGACAGTTGAAAATCCACGAGAAGAATTACCCTACCCATGATCTAGAGTTGGCCGCAGTAGTTTTTGCCTTGAAGATTTGGAGGCATTATCTGTATGGAGAGAAGTGCCAGATCTTTACCGACCATAAGAGCCTCAAGTATTTCTTTACGCAGAAGGAGCTGAACATGCGTCAGAGGCGTTGGTTGGAGCTTGTGAAGGATTACGACTGTGACATTAGCTACCACCCGGGTAAAGCTAATGTAGTTGCAGATGCATTGAGCAGAAAAGTCGCAGTAATGGCTCATTTGACGATTCAGAGACCTCTTCAGCTTGAGATGCAGAGGTTTAATCTAGAGTCATATCCTCAAGGTAGAGTTCCCCGTCTATCTACCTTGACCATTCAGTCCTCTCTTCTTGACCGTATTCGCAATGGTCAGTCAGCAGATGAGCAATTGGCACAGTGGAAGAAGAGGGATGAAGCCAAGGGCAGTGTCTTGTATACAGTCAGCGACGGTATTGTGAGATACCGAGACAGGATATGGGTTCCTAGCAGTGATTCTATCCGAGCATACATCTTATCAGAGGCCCATATGTCGCCGTACTCCATTCACCCTGGGAGTACGAAGATGTACAAGGATCTGCAGCTATTGTATTGGTGGCCAGGGATGAAGAAAGACATCAGACGTTTTGTATCTGAGTGTCTGACTTGTCAGTTAGTGAAAGCAGAGCATTAGAGACCAGCAGGGTTGCTCAAGCCTCTTCCCATACCCGAGTGGAAGTGGGAGAATGTTACCATGGACTTCGTGACCGGTTTGCCGAAGTCAGTCAGAGGATCTAATGCCATTTGGGTGATTGTAGATCGTCTTACCAAATCAGCGTACTTCTTGCCTATTAAGACGACTTTCACCATGATTCAGTATGCGGAATTGTACATCCGGGAGATAGTCCGACTCCATGGTATTCCCGTTTCGATCGTATCTGACAGAGACCCCAGATTCACTTCCTCTTTTTGGAAGAGTTTGCATTCGACTATGGGTACGAAGTTGTTGTTTAGCACAGCTTTCCATCCTCAGACAGATGGTCAGTCAGAACGAGTTATTCATATTTTAGAGGATCTTCTTCGTGCTTGTGTGATTGACTTCTCAGGGAGTTGGGAGTCGAAGTTGCCATTGGTGGTGTTCACCTATAACAACAACTTCCAGTCATCTATTGGTATGGCTCCGTATGAAGCTCTGTATGGCTGCAAGTGTAGATCTCCTGTTCATTGGGATGAAATAGGAGAGAGAGCAGAATTGGGTCCAGAGATTATTCAGCAGACTGTTGATGTAGTAGCCCAGATCCGCGATAGGATGAGGACTGCTTAGAGTCGACAGAAGAGTTATGCAGATCAGAGGAGGAGAGATCCAGAGTTCACAGTCGGCGACCATGTTTTCGTGAAGGTGGCACCTATGAAGGGTGTCATGAGATTTGGGAAGAAAGGGAAGCTCAGTCCGAGATTTATTGGACCGTTGAGATCCTCGACAGAGTTGGGACGCTAGTTTATCGTGTTGCTCTTCCGCCGAATCTGGCCGGAGTACACGATGTGTTCCACGTCTCCATGCTGAGAAAGTACATGGCGAATCCTTCGCATGTGCTGAACTTTGAGCCGTTGCAGCTTACCCCGAACCTGTCTTATGAGGAGAGACCAGAGCAGATCTTAGACAGACAGGAGAAGAAGCTGCGGAACAAGTTGGTGAAGCGAGTCAAAGTCAAATGGCTCAACCATTCAGAGGAAGAAGCTACGTGGGAGTCTGAGCTAGAAATGAGAAGTCGGTACCCCGAGTTATTCGGTGAGTTCTAATTTCGGGGACGAAATTTCTTTTAAGGGGGGAAGAGTTGTAGAACCCGTAATTAGACTGCGTATAAGCCATGCATAATTCTAATTTTTTTTAATTAAATTGACTTCATTGCATGAGTATTTAAATGCATTCTTTGAAGCTAAGTATTTTATTCAGTAGTTTAAATTTTATTCTTTTCAGTTCATTAAGTGAGGCCGGACCGGAGTTGGAGTAAAGAAATAAATTTTAATATTAAGAAAATATTCTTAGAATTTATTTAAGATAAATAATAAATCATTTTAAAATAAAAGAAGGTTTAGGGATTTATTTAATTAACTTGAGATAAGTAGCAAATAAATTCTTTATGTCCAATAATTTAATTAATAGCCTAAATTTAAATATGTGACCAATTGAGATAAGTTAATCTAGACTTATTTTAGTTAAGAAATTATAATTTATCATGATAGTAAATTTACCTTTAAGATTTAAATATCTAACCATGTATGCAAGATAATGTTATTCCTTAACTAATTAATTAATACTTAATGGGTAGATAAAACTTTAAATATTTAAAATACATGAATTAAGCAATATTTCTACCTAATTTAGCATTCAAAATTTCGGCCCCCTCATTATCCAACCCAATCTTGATTATTTTGGCAACTCTCCATTGATATCATTTCCTTAATCATTTCTTGGTTTGATAATTCCTACACTTTTAATCCTCATTAATTGATAATTAAGCAATTTTCCTACCCCATTTATTTAGTAGAAAAATCGGCCACCCTTGTTTAAGATTTAAAAATATTTGACAACCCATTTAATTAATAGTCTTCCTATCTATTTTTATTGGGAGATAATTATATCACAACAAATCTTCTATGATAATTAATGGAGCAAGATCCCACCCAACCTAGCTAGATAAAATCGGCCATGTTGTTTTTTTTAAAGATTTAATTGTGATTTTTATTTCAACTCATTCTTTATTTATCCCCTTAAATATTCTAGATAGATTTATCCTCCCCAACTTTTAAATCACTACCAAGATTTAATTAAACCAATTCTCCCTTTGCACCTAGACCTCAAAATCGTCCTTATGCACCTCTAATATCCCCAAGAAAAATCTTTGACATCATTCTTTTCCTTATCACTCAAACTAGTAGATAGAAAGAATATTTTCCCTTCCCTTTATCTTGTATCTTCCCATTTAAGTTCCTAGACTCCCTCCCACTCCATAATCTCGAAAATTCCAGCCTCCTTCAGCACTGAAAAACCGTGAGAGCATAGGGTAAAATAAGGAGGAAAAACAAGTAAGAAAACAAGAGAAGCAACTCCGTCTCCTCCGCACCGCGTCGCCGTATTCCTTTCGTTTTTCTTTCAAACGAAAAATCCGAGGCATGTATTTAATTCTTTCAAACCTCAATCAAGTCCTATTATCATTTATTTAACATCACATGATCATCATTTATTGCAAAAACCAAAACACACCAAGAAATTTAAAAAAAAAAAACAAAAGTGCATACAGATTTCGGTCCTTCCTTGTGCAGTTCACGGTTTTGCTTGTTTTCGTGCATTCAGGTGGTTGGCTCGACTCCAGGCTCACCAGGCTACATCTAGACACGTAATAGGATGCATTAGGACCATGTTGGACCATTCAAACCAGCCCCATGCATGATGAAACCCAAAATGACAGCAGCTTTCCTCCACTGCCATTTTGTGCTTCGAAATTTCAGTTTCTACTGTCATAGGAAAGGATATGATCTTGGCTGCCCTAAGGGCCTATAGCCATGGTTAGATCACTTCCCTAGCATGTCTAAGACGTGACTAAGTCGCCCTTTTGGTGGCTTGGTCCACGGTGAATCGGTTTTCAATTAAAATGCAAGAACAGCCCTGCACCCCCTTCGACTCCTTCATTTGACAGCATGTGTTGTTTCAGGTTTTGTGGAATGGTATGGATCTTGGTTGGCCTATGACCCTTAGCCACGGTTCATAACCTACCACTGGATGTCTAGATCGTCCCATGGTCAATCAAATGGCCACTGGAACGAGACGAGACAGCAAGCAAAGCAAAACACCCCTCACGCGCGCAAGGGTGCTCTCGGGTGGAACTTTTCTGATGTTACTGGAATAATTCGAATGGTGGCTGGCCTAGGGCCCTTAGCCATGGTTCAAATCATTCCTTGGGGTGTTGTCGAGAGGCTCTGGTCGGTGGTTCAAGCCCCAATGGCCAAAAGTCTCACAAACGACGCGATGCGCGCGAAGTTGTTGCTGCTGGAATTTGACAGCAACTTGCTGTGTCGGTTCGGAGGCTCGTTTGAGTTCTTGGTCGGCTTTTCGCCTATGTCCTTGTACTGGACAGTGCCTCATCAAGTTAGGAAGGCCACGTTTTTGGCCGTTTGTGATTCGGATCATTTTTGAGGTCGTACGAGAATTTACGGTGCGATGTGCCAAATTGACTCTCGAAAGAGCGTTTCATGTTTTGGCCTCCATTCTCCTAGATTTCGGCCCTCACCATTTTAGGAGCATAAATTCATAATTTTAAGCGTATTTGAATCATGACTATACGTTGGTTCAGTGTTGGTTCGGGTTGGCTCGGAGTCATGATTAAATACGAAGTCGTCGAGCGTCATTGTCGCATTTTTTTAACTTAAATTGCATAGTTGGTCAAGTAGAAGCTATTGCATATTTTTCATGGCATATTTAGGTTGCAGCGAGCCTGGGAACGATCCAATCCAGTTGGTAAAAATAATACAGGATATTTCATTATACAATTTAATTATATTACGTGCATGAAAATAGAAAATACTTATTTTGAGATTTATGCGATATTGCTTGTGGTCAATTCACTATTTTGGGAGCACTATTTACTCGGTCGCCAGTGACCGATCAGTTCAGTTTGGTACCACCCGGTCGCCAGTGACCGGTCAGTTCAGTTCAGTTTGATACTCCCCCGGTAGCCAGTTACCGATCAGTTCAGTTCAGTGCAGGGGCCACATGCGTAGACCATAATCTCAACAGAAAATTATTACCAGTTATTTCAGTACAGGGCTCCAAGGAGCAACATTTTTACTACGATTTTAATTCAGTCATGCACGTATTATAATTGCTCAGTACAGGTTATTTTCAGTATGCCCCATGACATGATATTTTATCCCATGCAAAAGTTTACTAGTATTTACTCGTTACCTACGATATATGCATGCTGAGTCTTTAAGCTCACTAGACTTGATTGTTGTAGGTACTGATGAGGTCAGGGCCGAGGGCGGGGACCAGTGACCCAGCTTGGGTCAGCAGTAGTGGCACCCGAGGACCTCAGTTCAGCATTTATTATTTTATTTCTCAAACAATTTTTAACAGTTGTGGGATACTCTTAAATTGTTATTTCGCAAATAAATCTTTTCTTCCGCTGCCATTAAGAATATCAAACTTTGTTTATCGGTTTATTTATGAATGAGGCATTTTGATTATTTGAAAAAGAAAATTTTTAATTTTTCGCAAATTTTCAAGCAAGGATTCATAGGCCTTCACATCTAACGATGCTCGAATGATATTCTTTGATTGAGATTCGTTCACTTCTTGTTTCTTGAAAAGTGCTCCGTCTTCATATATAGGCGTAAACCAACGTTAAAATCTGAACGGCTCTTTTGACTTTTCAGTGATTCAGCTTTATTGCTGAAAATGGACCCTGCAGAATACATTAAAGCAATCAGTCTCAGTTCATACCAAAAATGGTAAGCCGTCTTAAATGTTCCCGTACAACATTTAATGGCATTAAATGAAGCAATAAATGCTAGTATCACGTTAATAGATTAACAGTAATATTTAAAGACTTGAGATACGCAACAATCTTCTAGTGTCGATTTCGGGTTTCTGGTTTTAGCTAAAAATTCATTTGTTAATTAGATTAAGCAGTACTTGATAAGTGCTACTACTGGTTTTAGCGAGGTACAAGTGCTTCTGGTTTCTGCTTATTTACATCTACTGGTTTTGTACTAGCATCTCCACAACAAAATTAAGTCTAACAGATATAGTTCGATTAAAGCTTTTCCATTTTTTATTTAAAAGATAAAGCTAAAACATGGCTATGAAATTTGAGATAACTTTTACTTTACTGCAACTAACTTTTACTTTCCCGCAACTAAATTTTAATTTTTGCATCTAAATTTTAATTTACCGCAACTAACTTATTAAATCATATATTTCATTTAGTCAATAGCGTGGCTTTGCCGGTTGTTCTAAATGAAATATAATGATTTAATTTAAATTTTACTTTATGAAATTACATATTTATGTAGTTATATATATAGTCATATGTACCATATATAAAATATCAGTTAATTCGGTATTTTCTATAGTGAGAACTATATTATATTATGTGTGTATTAAAATATTTAATTTTCTTAGAACCATTATTTATGGTGGTTTCCTTTGTTTTAATTTTAGTTAAACAAAATTACATCAACCAAGAATAAATATTTGAGCCTTGATAAATTTATAATTTGTAAACTTCATTCTTTCATTTGGTAATTTATAAATTAATAAATTTAAACTTAAAATAACTTCTCTGTGGATCGATCTCGTATTTACCAAGCATATTACTTGCAGACAACCTACACTTGGATGAATTATTATTTAAGTAGTAGCAAGTTTTTGGTGCCGTTGTAGGGGAGGTATAAATTAAGTTTACATTGTCATTTATGTTTTATTCATAAGTATTGTGTTGTTTTTACTTGTATGAGTGTTTGGAGTCGTAAAAAAAGTGGTAAACTTATTCGAGTATCTGAAAATAATTTAAACATGGATGATAATTCTAATAATCAGGATAATGATAATGATAATAATAATCAAGAACATGATCAATTAAGAACATTTAGGCACCATATGAACCTTATTAGAACTAGTGCTCCATCTTGTTTAGTTTTTCCTCCTGATGCATATAATTTCAACTTTAAACCTCAAATTATTCAACATTTACCAAATTTTCATGTCTTAGATTCTGAAAATCCATATTTACATCTAAGATAATTTGAGGAAGTTTGTAACACTTATAATGATCAAAATTGTAGTATGGATATAGTTCGATTAAAGCTTTTCCCTTTTTATTTAAAAGATAAAGCTAAAACATGGTTACGAAATTTGAGATCAAGTTCAATAAGATAATGGGAAGAAATGCAACAACAATGTCTCAAAAAGTTTTTCTCTTCCCATAGAACAAACTCTTTTAAAAGACAAATTACAACTTTTTCTCAAAAAAAAGGAGAAACATTTTATCAAAGTTGGAATATATATAAAGAATTACTTAATACATGCCGCACATCATGGTTTTGAAACATGGAGAATAGTTTCTCACTTTTATGAAGGTCTAATACCTAAAGATAGGCAAATGATAGAATTTATGTGTAATGGAACTTTTGAAGATAAAAACCCAAATGAAACTTTGGAATATTTAGATTAATTAGCAGAAAATGCTCAAAATTGGGATAATATAGGCACAATAGAACCAACAACAACTAAAATCAATAATTCAACAAATGGGGGTGATATCTATAATCTTAAATATGATATAGATATTCAAGCTAAACTTGCATCTTTAGGAAGAAAAATTGAAACGAGCTCGATTTTTTTTTCTAATCTTAAATCATAAATTCTAAATTTCTAAATAAAATAATTTAACATAATCATGGATCATAATAATTTAACAATTTAAATCTCAAGTTCATAATATAAAATCCTAAAGCATCGACTAACCAAAAATTTCTAAATTGACATTTGAAAAGATCAACTAACAATAAAAATAAAGCATAAAAATATCTCTAAATAAAATCTTTAACATTAATCTTTAAATCATAACTCTATCTAGCTACTGCGGAAACATAAAGGCCCTCGGGTGTGTACTGCTGCACTCGATCGACTCAATCATCACCGCCTCCTAAATCATTAAATTCTGCATCATACAAACCTAGTGAGTCTAAAGACTCAGTACGCTCTAAACATAAATAGCAAATAATACATATACACTCACATGCATTTAAAAATCATATTTTTATTTAAAATAGCTTTTGAAAATAAATAAATCATTTAAAAATCATTTAAGCATAATTAAATCATAAATCGTAAAATCATTTTAAAATAACTTTAAGCATAAATAAATCCTTTAAAAATCATTTAAAATAGACTTTAAGCATAAATAAACCATTTTAAAAATAGCTTTAATTATCATCATAAATCATATATCATAAAAATCATTTTAATCATAAGCTTTCAATCATATATCATTTTGGGTGAAGTTTGATCCTTGAAAGTGACTAGCTATTTGTAATGCCCGAATTTTGAAAAAAATAAAATTGTGGCAGTAGTTGTGATGGTTTATAGCTTTACGTTATGGTATGAATGGTAATGAATGTTATAGAATGGAATAGATAATGGATGGGTAGAATCAAAGGTTGAATTTGAGCTAAATAGGTAATGGAAGTGCAGAAACGGTATGAAAAATGTGACAGTAGTTGTGGTTTTTTAAGCATAATGTTTTGTATATTGATCCAATTGATGTGAGGCCACTTTTATTAGAAAGATAAGACATAAGGCTATAACTTTCTTATTTTGAGTTTGGGTCAAATCATTAGGGAAGACGAGCCAAAAGCTCCCCGAAGTGTGTCGTGCGTATCGTCGTTCCTACAATGACACATGTTGGGAGATTGAGCATAACTTTTTACTCAGACATCCAAATGACATGAGGCTAATTGGAGATGTAAGCCAAGACATAGGGCCACAACTTTTTAGTTTTTCACTTTCGCAACTTCTGAAGTTAAAAATACGTTTTGGGCAAAATACTGCGAGCCATCGCGCAGGATCCGGCGCCCTAGCGCGCGGGTTGCTAGAATTTTTGGTGTTGGGCAGTATGGTGCGCACCCCTGCGCCAAAACACGCGCCATGGCGCCCAGCACTTGTACAAAAAACGTGTTTTGAGGTTTGGAGGGTATATAATAGATTGGGGAATGATTTTTGTATAATTTCTTCTCATCCTCATTTCTCTCCATCGGTTTAGAGCTAGGGTTCCTCATTTCTCCTTCAATCCCATTTCTTCCAAGGCATTAATCTTTGATGGAAGCCTTAATCTTTGCTTGGAGATTTGAAGTTCTTCTTCTCAAGAGTTTAGAAGCAAGGTAAGAAAGCTTATTTCCTTGAGTTAGTTATTGAAGGGAAAACAATGTGTTGTTTGGTTTGAGTGTTGAGGTAAAGTTGTTAATATAATGATTGATGGTATTATTAGTGTATGTATTGGTATTTTGAAAAGAAATGGAATTGAAGACAACGGCAAAGTAAAGGAGCTAACCCTTTAGCATGCATGTCATGTGTTTGATAAAATGATTCAATAAATTTTTTTTATGTCATATTACGGTTAAGAAACTTATGGATCTTGATTCGAATCAGTATTGAATTAATTACGAATTTTGTACAGAAATTGCTCTTTTTTGATAGATGATCAAAGTTCTTGAATTATAGTAGAATTCAGAGGTTCAAGACTTCTCACATACACATTTCGATCTTCTTTTGGTAATATTGAAAGGTATGTTACGGTCGGTAACATACGACGTAAAAGTATCATTTTTTATTTTAAATTGAAAATTCTATGGCTCGATGAATTACTTGTGATTTGATGATGATTGTGGCCTTGAGGCGAGTTTATTATTATATCGAAATGATGATATTGATTTGCATCATTACATTGCATATTGAGTCACTTTTCGATTCAGATTTGATATGGCGGAGGTCGCCTTGATTTATTAATTTTTTGGACGTATGGGGCTATAGTTGAGTTTGCATAGTGTATGCGGAGGTCGCTGCTATGGCCTGAACACTCTCTATAAGCGCACCATAGTCCTGGAATTGTAGAACACAGCAACTCACCTCGAGCGGATGAGTCGGTGGATGTTGCTAGGGGATTCTCTTCCCTTGGGTACCCTATGACCAGATGATTCACTTGATCTTGAGATTTATTGATAGCCCACAGCTTCTGATCATGCATTGCATTATATTGCATCTTTATGAATTTCATGTGAACTATTTGTCATTTTAAATCTCATATGTTATTGATTGTATCATACTGGGTTTATACTCACCGGCACGTCGGCTACCTCTTGTTTTCATGTGCTTGACGGTAGGTGAGGCAAGGCTTGGGATGCCAGAGTCCAGCTCCAGGCGAGGAGATACGAGTTAGAGTGGGATTCTCGGGTCTTAGGAGCTATTTTATGATGTTGGGATTACATTGGTTCATTAGTTTATTTTGCCATGTTGAAAATTATATTTCAAACATTTGAGACATTTAAATTATATTGACGAGTTTATGTGGATTTGTGAACCACAAATTATGTATTTTACTCAATCATTTGGTTTGTTACAATTATAATTATTAGTATTAGATATCGGACCCGGGGCCCCACATTAGGTGGTATCAGAGCGTAAGATATTTGGGAACAGGGTAGATCGAGTCAGTTCGAATTGATTGATCATGTGATATATTTGTTAGCATTTTCATTGTGCTATGATGTGAAATATATGATTTAAATTGAGATATGATATTGTTGAGTTTTATTCGAGATTTTTGAGATTGTTGAGTCTCAAGAGCCAGAGATGATTGATACAAGATTGAGATGATTATGATATTGCAATTTTATCTATGTTTGATCTATTGTATATCAGACATGGCTACTCGAGGTAGAGGTCGTGGTAGACATAGACAGAACGTACCAGTGGCACAAGATCAGGGCAGTGCTACTCATACTCAGATGGATATTACTCCAACTCCGATGGAGATACTGTTAGCCAGATTTCAGTCTTCGCATCCACCGAGGTTGAAGGGTACAGAGAATGCATTAGAGTGTGAGAACTGATTGGAGAATATGGATCAGTTATTTGAATCTCTCGAGTATCCAGATGAACGTAGAATTAAATTAGTTGTTCATCAGTTATTGGATGTTGCTAAGAGTTGGTGGATAATGACTAAGAAATCTTTAGAGGGTCGAGGTATGATTGTTACCTCTTACAGGAAAGATAGGGGAGCCGAGTTTGCAAATTTAAAGCAAGGGAATATGAATATTGAGGACTATGTTACTAAGTTCTCGAATTTACTGAGATTTGCTCCTCATGTAGCATCTGATGAAGAAGCTAAGGCCGATCATTTCATAAATGCTCTTAACCCTGATATCTTTACCTTGGTTAATACTGGAAGGCCTAACACTTTTGCTGAGGCTCTTGATCGAGCCAAAGGAGCTGAAACCGGAATCATTAGGCAGAGAGGTTCTCAGATGCAACGACCCCAACAGCCACAATATCGACAGCAGTTCAGACAGGGTAATAGTGGCGGGAAAAGTGGTAACATAAGAGAGCAGTTTCGGGCTAGAGGCAAGCAATTTAAGAGGCATGGTACTAATTTTTCGAGTTCTAGTGGATCGAGACAGTCTGGTTCAGTTCAGAGTACTGGTTATTCAGGCCCGATTTGTGGTCAGTGTGGTGGTAGACATTATATCGATCAGTGTATAGGAGTCTCGGGAGCTTGCCAGTTGTGTAACCAGGTGGGACACTATGCTAGAGTGTGTCCTAACCGTGGCAGTGATATATCTCAGAGTGGGGGATCATCAAGACAGACCCCTAGTGTTCATTCCTATCAGCAATCAAAACGGTCAGATCAGAACAAACAGAGTGGTAGCCATAGGGCAGAACAGCCACCTAGACAGCAGGCTCGAGTTTTTGCACTCACTGAGGATGAGGCACATAATGCTCCAGATAATGTCATTGCAGGTAATTGTTTTCTCTCAGGTTATCCTGCTTATGTTTTGATGGATACTGGTGCATCACATACTTTCATAGCTGAGCACTTTGTCTCATTGCATTCACTGCATTCTATGCCATTCTCATCTACATTATCTATTTCTACTCCACTGGGCAAAGTGATGAGGTCAGCAGAATTGATAAGTGGTTGTGAATTTCGTTATGAGGATAATGTCATTGAGCTTGATTGTATTGTGTTGGAGATGTCTGATTTTGACTGCATACTTGGTATTGACATGTTGACAAGATACAGGGCTACTGTAGACTGTTTTCAGAAGATTGTTAAGTTTAGGCCTGATATGACAGATCATTGGACATTCTATGGTAAGGGTTCTCGAGCTAAGATTCCTTTGATATTTGTTTTGTCTATGACTCGTTTGTTACAGAAAGGAGCAGAATGTTTCTTGGTTTATGCAATTGATATTTCAAGGTCAGTACCTAAATTGGCATATATTCCAATTGTTAGTGAATTTTCAGATGTATTTCCAGATGAAATTCGAGGATTTCCTCCTGTCCGAGAGATTGAGTTCAAAATTGAGTTGATGCCAGGTACACAGCCTATTTCTAGAGCTCCTTAAAGGATGCCGCCAATTGAACTGAAGGAACTAAAGGAACAACTTGAGGATCTATTGGCTAAAGGATATATAAGACCAAGTGTTTCACCTTGGGGTGCTCCGGTTTTATTCGTGAAGAAGAAAGATGGGTCTAAAAAAGGCTTTGTGTTGATTATAGACAGTTGAATAAAGCCACAGTAAAGAATAAGTATCCTTTGCCAAGGATTGATGATCTCTTTGACCAGTTGCTGGGTTCTTCTGTATATTCGAAGATTGATTTAAGATCTGGATATCATCAGTTAAGAGTTAGAGAGGCAGATGTGCCTAAGACTGCTTTTCGTACCAGGTATGGGCATTTTGAATTTTTGGTTATGCCTTTTGGGTTGACCAATGCACCTGCGGTATTTATGGATTTGATGAACCGTGTGTTTCAACCGTATATAGATCAATTTGTTGTGATATTCATTGATGATATTCTTATTTATTCAAAATCTAAATTTGAGCATGCCGAGCACTTGAGAGCTGTTTTGCAGATTTTGAGAACTGAAAAGTTGTATGCTAAATTATCCAAATGCGAGTTTTGGTTGGATAGAGTGGTTTTCCTTGGACATGTGATTTCAAGTGCAGGTATATCAGTTGATCCGAGTAAAGTTGAGGCAGTCATCAATTGGTCTAGACCGACATCAGTTCCTGAGGTACGTAGTTTTATGGGTTTGGCAGGCTATTATCGCAGATTTATTAAAGGATTCTCACAGATTGCGAGGCCAATTACCCAGCTGACACAAAAGAATGCACCATTTATTTGGTCACAGACATGTGAGGCTAGTTTTGTTGAACTTAAACAGAGATTGACTAGTGCTCCAGTTCTGACTATTCCATCAGGTGTAGGAGGATTTACAGTGCACACTGATGCTTCACATCAAGGACTGGGTTGTGTATTAATGCAGCATGGCCGTGTTGTTACCTATGCTTCACGACAGTTGAAGCCACATGAGTCTAGATACCCAGTGCATGACTTGGAACTAGCATCAGTGGTTTTTGCCTTAAAGATTTGGCGTCACTACTTGTATTGTGAGAAATTTGAGATATTAAACTGATCATAAGAGTTTGAAATACCTTTTTTCACAAGCGGAGTTGAACATGAGACAGAGACGTTGGTTAGACTTATTGAAAGACTATGATTGCGAAATAAAATATTATCCAGGAAAGTCTAATGCAGCAGCCGATGCTTTGAGCAGAAAAGTATGTAATATGTCTTTGATCACTAGCAGTGTATCTGATTTAGTAGAAGAATGTTGTTTCTCTGGTTTGGATTTTGTGGTAGATACTCAACATGTGAGAGTATTTATGATTCAGGCAGAGCCCGAGTTGTTTGCAAAAATTAAAGAGGCCCAAAGGTTGGATCAAAGCATTCAGAAATCAGTTGAGCTCGTTAAATCAGGACATCAATCAGAATTTCAGGTCAATAATGAGGGTATTTTGTTTGTGAATGATCGTATTGTAGTTCCTAATATTTCAGAGTTGAGGATGCAGATTTTGCGTGATGCTCATTGTAGTAAATTCAGTGTACACCCTGGAAGTAAAAAGATGTACAATGACTTGAAGAAACAATTTTGGTGGAAAAGAATGAAATCTGACAGAGCAGAATTTGTATCTCGTTGTTTGAATTGTCAACAAGTGAAAGTAGAAAAAAAGCAACCAGGAGGTCTTTTGCATAGCCTTAAGGTTCCAGAATGGAAGTGGGACCATATCACCATGGACTTTGTCACGAAATTGCCGAGTTCGTCGAGGGGTTGCGATGCAATTTGGGTTATCGTTGACAGATTAACTAAGTCTTCGTGTTTCATTTCTTATCAGATGACATATAGGCATGATCAGATGGTCAGATTGTACATCAGCGGAGTTTTGAGATTGCATGGTGTGCCTAAGTCAATTGTATCAGATCGTGATCCCTGATTTTCTTCTCATTTTTGGCAGAGTTTACAAGAGGCCCTTGGTACTCGTTTGCATTTGAGTACAACATATCATCCTCAGATAGACGGACAGTCAGAACGTACTATTCAGACATTAGAGGATATGCTGAGAGCTGTAGTTATGGATTTTGGCATTGGTTGGCAAGATTCGTTACCACTTGTCAAGTTTTCTTATTACAACAGTTATCAAGTGAGCATTGGAATGTCACCATTTGAAGCATTATATGGCAGGAAGTGTCGATCTCATTTGTATTGGGACTATTTATCTGAAGCACAAATTGTAGGACCTGATATGATAAGAGATATGACAGAGAAGGTGAAATTGATTCAGAGTCGTATGAGAGCTGCTCAGGATAGGCAGGCTAAGGATGCGAACATCAGGAGACGGCCGTTGATTTTTGAGAAAGGTGACAAAGTTTTTCTAAAAATATCTTCGTTCCGTGGTACAGTTAGACTTGGAAAGAAGGGTAAATTATCACGGAGATTCATAGGTCCGTATGAGATTTTGGAACGTTTTGGTGATTTGGCTTATAGATTAGCTCTTCCTCCTGCGTTATCAGGTGTTCATGATGTTTTTCATGTGTCCATGTTGAGGAAATATCATCCAGATCCTTCTCATGTACTTCCACCCGATGAAGCTGAGTTAGATCAGAATTTGAGCTACATTGAGAGACCGATTAAAATTCTAGATAGAAAAGATAAGCAACTCAGAAATAAATTGATACCGTTGATTAAAGTACAGTGGAACAGACATGGTGTCGAAGAGGCAACTTGGGAGTTAGAAGATAAAATGAGACATAAATATCCAGAGTTATTCAAATGAAGTACGATTCTATTCTCGGTTTTATTTTCAGTATTGATCATTACATCTTAGACTTGAAAGAAATGATTGATTTCGAGGACGAAATCTATTTTTAGAGGGAAGGAATTGTAAGGCCCGAATTTTGGCCCTAATTTTGAAAAAAAAAAATTTGGCAGTAGTTGTGATGGTTTATAGCTTTACGTTATGGTATGAATGGTAATGAATGTTATAGAATGGAATAGATAATGGATGGGTAGAATCAAAGGTTGAATTTGAGCTAAATAGGTAACGGAAGTGCAGAAACGGTATGAAAAATGTGGCAGTAGTTGTGGTTTTTTAGCATAATATTTTGTATATTGATCCAATTGATGTGAGGCCACTTTTATTAGAAAGATAAGACATAAGGCTATAACTTTTTTATTTTGAGTTTTGGTCAAATCATTAGGGAAGACGAGCCAAAAGCGCCCCGAAGTGTGTCGTGCGTATCGTCGTTCCTACAATGACACATGTTGGGAGATTGAGCATAATTTTTTACTCAGACCTCCAAATGACATGAGGCCAATTGGAGATGCAAGCCAATACATATGGATACAACTTTCTAGTTTACCACTTTCCCAAATTCTGAAGTTAAAAATACGTTTTGGGCAGAATACTGCGCGCCATCACGCAGGATCCGGCGCCCTAGCGCGCGGGTTGCTGTAATTTTGGGTGTTGGGCAGTATCGTGCGCGCCCCTGTGCCAAAACACGCGCCATGGCGCCCAGAACTTGTATAAAAAACGTGTTTTGAGGTTTGGAGGGTATATAATAGATTGGGGAATGATTTTTGTATCATTTCTTCTCATCCTCATTTCTCTCCATCGGTTTAGAGCTAGGGTTCCTCATTTCTCCTTCAATCCAATTTCTTCCAAGGCATTAATCTTTGATTGAAGCCTTAATCTTTGCTTGGAGATTTGAAGTTTTTCTCCTCAAGAGTTTAGAAGCAAGGTAAGAAATCTTATTTCCTTGAGTTAGTGATTGAAGGGAAAACAATGTGTTGTTTGGTTTGAGTGTTGAGGTAAAGTTGTTAATATAATGATTGATGGTATTATTATTGTATGTATTGGTATTTTGAAAAGAAATGGAATTGAAGACAAGGGTAAAGTAAAGGAGCTAACCCTTTAGCACGCATGTCATGTGTTTGATAAAATGATTCAATGAATTTTTTTATGTCATATTACGGTTAAGAAACTTACAGATCTTGATTCGAATCAGTATTGAATTAATTATGAATTTTGTACAGAAATTGCTCTTTTTTGATAGATGATCAAAGTTCTTGAATTATAGTAGAATTCAGAGGTTCAAGACTTCTCACATACACATTTCGATCTTCTTTTGGTAATATTGAAACGTATGTTACGGTCGGTAACATACGAGGTAAAAGTATCATTTTTTATTTTAAATTGAAAATTCTATGGCTCGATGAATTACTTGTGATTTGATGATGATTGTGGCCTTGAGATGAGTTTATTATTATATCGAAATGATGATATTGATTTGCATCATTACATTGCATATTGAGCCTCTTGTCGATTCAGATTTGATATGACGGAGGTCGCCTTGATTTATTGAGTTTTTGGACGTATGGGGCTATAGTTGAGTTGGCATAGTGTATGCGGAGGTCGCTGCTATGGCCTTAACACTCTCTATAGGCGCACCATAGTCCTGGGATTGTAGAACAAAGCAACCCACCTCGAGCGGATGAGTCGTTGGATGTTGCTGGGGGATTCTCTTTCTTTGGGTACCCTATGACCAGATGATTCACTTGATCTTGAGATTTATTGATAGCCCACAGCTTCTGGTCATGCATTGCATTATATTGCATCTTTATGAATTTCATGTGAACTATTTGTCATTTAAATCTCATATGTTATTGATTGTATCATACTGGGTTTATACTCACCGGTACGTCGGCTACCTCTTGTTTTCATGTGCTTGACGGTAGGTGAGGCAAGGCTTGGGATGCCAGAGTCCAGCTCCAGGCGAGGAGATACGAGTTAGAGTGGGATTCTCGGGTCCTAGGAGCTATTTTATGATGTTGGGATTACTTTGGTTCATTAGTTTATTTTGCCATGTTGAAAATTATATTTCAAACATTTGAGACATTTAAATTATATTGACGATGTTTATGTGGATTTGTGAACCACAAATTATGTATTTTACTCAATCATTTGGTTTGTTACAATTATAATTATTAGTATTAGATATCGGACCCGGGGCCCCACACTTTTATCATTTGTTCGACTGCAGTCTTAGCTCCACATGGTCCATGGGGGTGGGAACTAGGCTCACCATAGAAATACGATCGTCAAGATCCCTCGGGCGCCTTTTCCCATAGACGTGGTCCCTCTGGGGCCATGGCCAGCAAACGGGGTCCCTCTGGGCCTTGGCCCGAATATGGGTTCAATCTGGGGCCTTGATGAAATTTAAAATTAATAATTTATTATATGTTAAAACCTATATTTTAAAATTTAAGTTTCATTAAAATTTTAAAATTATGTTATTTTAGTATTGTTTGTTTATATTTAAATGTCTTACTAAATATATTTTATTTTCAGGTTTTCTATGTGTTGGTAAAATAATGATAACTCAAGCTAGAAAATTCTAATGGAGGTGATTCAAACATGGTTGGAATCCTTGAGAAATTATATACAACTTTGCAGAAAACATGATTGCCAAAAAAGTTCGTTAAGATGATCAAATTGTGAAAATATGAAAAAGAGGACAAATTTACATTCACCATGACCAGCATATAGTAAAAAAATCATAACTATTTCAATATTTAACCAAATGAGGTGAACCAAGTGGCCAAATTCATCTACAGACAATTCCCCACATGTTTGCTGTTTTGAGCAGAGTCAAATTCTGTAATGCCTGATTTTTTTTTTAAAAAAAATTACTGTTCACGAGTTACTATTCATCGGCTGCGGTGCTTGAATAGTGGCGCCTAGGCGCTGACAGTTCGGGATTTTGGCGCTGAGGCGCTAGAAAGTGGCGCTGCGGCGCTAACAAATGCGAAAATTGATTTTTTTAAGCTCACTTTGAATTCCACCATTCTTCCTCCAATCATTTCTCATCCTCCTCCATCGAAACTTTTCTCTTCTCTCCATTATCGAATTTCTTTCTTCAATTTAAGGGAGATTTGCTCAAGAAAATTATGAAATAAAGTTAGATTTGTGATCATCTCATCACGGGCTTCACGAGGATGTAAGTATTTTCCATTTTTATTCAAGTTTGGAAATGCGTTGAAATTTAGAATTGATATTTGAGTTGATATTTGAGATATTAAGATGTTGTAATTGAGTAGGTTTGAATTTAAAATGGATATGAGCATGGTTTCTTGTTTTTGTGCAAGATCAGTTTTTATGCTTACTGTATTTCGGGTATATGGGACTGTTCTATTTGGATTTTGATGTTATGGTCTTCATCAAACTTGTAGAGCATCAAGTTAGCTTCGATTTGGTTGTTGAATTACTCAATTCCATGAAGAAAATTGAGATATATGTAATTTTTACTAAAATTGGTCTGGAATTCCGAGTAAGTGCAGATTTGTGTACATGTTTTATGTTTATTCAAATTCTGGTATTAATCGGTTGGGATTCTGAATTTGAAGTTCAAATGAAAGTTATAGAGCATTGTCTTATCTTCGAAATGATAACAAATTCGCTTGATTCCATTGGATAATGAGGAAGTTATGCTCAAAATAATAAAGTATGCCAGAAATGTGTTGATGCAGAATTCGTGAGAATGATGTTGTATGTTTCAGATTATGAACAAATGGGTAAACCACTTTGTTTGACAAAACTTTGTGAAGACGATTGTTGGGCTTTGAGTTTTCTTTCATACCCAATTTGCGGATCTTGATTTGAACTAATATTGAATTAATTATGAATTTTGTACAGAAACTGCTCTGTTTTGATAAATGAACCGAGTTCTTGAGTTATAGTAACTTCAGAGATTCAAGACTTCTCGACTACACCTTTCGATATCCTTTTGATAATATTTGAAAGGTATGTTACAGTTGGTAACATAAGAGGTAAAAATATCATTTTTATTTTAAATTGAAAATTCTATGGCTCGATGAAATACTTGTGATTTGATGATGATTGTTGTCTTGAGATAAGTTTATTATGATATCGAGATGATGATATTGATTGGCATCATTACATTGCATATTGAGCCACTTGTCGATTCAGATTTGATATGGCGGAGGGCGCCAGGATTTATTGATTTGTTGGACGTATGGGGCTATAGTTGAGTTGGCATAGTGTATGCGGAGGTCGCTGGTATGGCCTGAACACTCTCTATTGGTGCACCATAGTCCTAGGATTGTAGAACACCGCAACCCTCCCCGAGCGGATGAGTCGGTGGATGTTGCTGGGGGATTCTCTTCTCTTGGGTACCCTATGAGCAGATGATTCACTTGATCTTTAGATTTATTGATAGCCCACAACTTCTGATCATGCATTGCATTATATTGCATCTTTATGAAATTATATGAACTATTTGTCGTTTTAAATCTCATATGTTATTGATTGTATCATACTGGGTTTTTACTCACCGGCAAGTCGGCTACCTCTTGTTTTCATGTGCTTGACGGTAGGTGAGGCGAGGCTTGGGATGCCAGAGTCCAGCTCCAGGCGAGGAGATACGAGTTAGAGTGGGATTCTCGGGTCTTAGGAGCTATGTGATGATGTTGGATTTTATTGGTTCACTACTTTATTTTGGCATGTTAAAATTTATATTTCAAATATTTGAGATCTTTAAATTATTTTAACGATATTTATGTCGATTGGTGAACCACTGCTTATGTATTTTACTCAATCATTTGATTTGTTACATTTATAATTATTAATATTAGATGTCGGACCCGAGGCCCCACATTAGGTGGTATCAGAGCATATGATATTTGGGAACATGGTAAATCGAGTCAGTTCGAATTGCTTGATCATGTGATATATTTGCTAACATTTTCATTGTGCCATACTGTGAAATACATGATTATAATTGAGATATTATATTGTTGAGCTTTATTCGAGATTTTTGAGATTATTGAGTCTCGAGAGCCAGAGATGATTGATACAAGATGGAGATGATTATGATATTGTGATTTTATATGTGTTTGATCTATTGTATATCAGACATGGCTACTCGAGGTAGAGGTCGTGGTAGACCTAGACAGAACATACCAGTGGCACAAGATCAGGGCAGTGCTACTCATACTCAGATGGATATAACTCCGACTCCGATGGAGATACTGTTAGCCAGATTTCAGTCTTTGCACCCACCGATGTTGAAGGGTACCGAGAATGCATTAGAGTGTGAGAACTGGTTGGAGAATATGGACCAATTATTTGAATCTCTTGAGTATCCAGATGATCGTAGAATCTAGTTAGTTTTCATCAGTTATTGGATGTTGCTAAAAGTTGGTGGATCATGACCAAGAAAGCTTCAGAGAGTCGAGGTACGATTGTTACCTGGGATATCTTTAAATCTGAATTTTATCAGCGTTTCTTTCCTACCTCATACAGGAAAGATAGGGGAGCAGAGTTTGTAAATTTGAAGCAGGGAAATATGAATGTTGAGGACTATGTCGCTAAGTTCTCAAATTTACTGAGATTTGCTCCTCACGTAGCATCTGATGAAGAAGCTAAGGCCGATCACTTTATAAATGGTCTTAATTCTGATATCTTTACCCTGGTTAAGACTGGAAGGCCTAACACTTTTGCTGAGGCTCTTGATCGAGCCAAAAGAGATGAAATTGAAATCATTAGGCAGAGAGGTTCTCAGTATATGCAACGACCCCAACAGCCACAGAATCGACAGTAGTTCAGGCAGGGTAATAGTAGCGGTAACAATGGCAACGTAAGAGAGCAGTTTAGGGCTAGAGGGAAACACTTTAAGAGGCATGGCAGTAATTTTTGGAGTTCTAGTGGATCGAGAGAGTCTGGTTCAGTTCAGAGCACTGGTTATTCAGGCCCGAATTTTGGTCAATGTGGTGGTAGACATTATACCGATTAGTGTTGAGGAGTCTCGGGAGCTTGCCACTTGTGTAATCAGGTGGGACACTATGCTCGAGTGTGTCCTAATCGTGGCAGTGATATATCTCAGAGTGGGGGATCATCGAGACAGACACCTCACCAGAACCGCCAGACCCCTACATTTCATTCCTATCAGCAGTCAAACCGGTCAGATGAGAACAAACAGATTGGTAGCCACAGGGTAGGACAGCCACCTAGACAGCAGGCCCGAGTTTTTGCACTCACTAAGGATGAGGTACATAATGCTCCAGATATTGTCATTGCAGGTAATTGTTTTCTCTCAGGTTATCCTGCTTATGTTTTGATGGATACCGGTGCATCACATACTTTCATAGCTGAGCACTTTGTCACATTGCATTCGTTGCATTCTATGCCATAATTATCTACATTATCTATTTCTACTCCACTGGGCAAAGTGATGAAGTCAGCTGAAATGATAAATGGTTGTGAATTTCGTTATAAGGATAATGTCATTGAACTTGATTGTATTGTGTTGGAGATGTCTGATTTTGACTGCATAGTTGGTATTGACATGCTGACAAGATACAGTGCGGGGCCCCGGGTCCGATATCTAATACTAATAATTATAATTGTAACAAACCAAATGATCGAGTAAAATACATAATTTGTGGTTCACAAATCCACATAAACACCGTCAAAATAATTTAAATGTCTCAAATGTTTGAAATATAATTTTCAACATGCCAAAATAAAGAAATCCCAACATAATAAAATAGCTCCTAAGACCCGAGAATCCCACTCTAACTCGTATCTCCTCGCCTTGAGCTGGACTCTGGCATCCCAAGCCTCGCCTCACCTACCGTCAAGCACATGAAAACAAGAGGTACCGGACATGCCGGTGAGTATAAACCCAGTATGATACACAATCAATAACATATGAGAATTAAAGTGACAAATATTTCAAATTAAATTCAGAAAGATGCAATATAATGCAATGCATGATCAGAAGTTGTGGGCTATCAATAAATCTCAAGAGCAAGTTAATCATCTGGTCATAGGGTACCCAAGGAAAGAGAATCCCCCAGCAACATCCACCGACTCATCCGCTCGAGGTGGGGTGCTGTGTTCTACAATCCTAGGACTATGGTGCGCATATAGAGAGAGTTCAGGCCATAGCAGCGACCTCCGCATACACTATGCCAACTCAAATCATACGTCCAAGAAATCAATAAATCAAGGCGACCTCCGCCATATCAAATCTGAATCAACAAGTGGCTCAATATGCAATGTAATGATGCAAATCAATATCATCATTTCGAGATTATAATAAACTCATCTCAAGGCCACAATCATCATTAAATCACAAGTAATTCATCGAACCATAGAATGTTCAATTTAAAATAAAAATGATACTTTTACCTCATATGTTACCGACCGTAACATACCTTTCAAATATTACCAAAAAAAGAACGAAATGTGTAGGTGAGAAGTCTTGAACCTTCGAAGTCTACTATAACTTAAGAACTCGGATCATTTATCAAAACAGAGCAATTTATGTACAAATTCATAATTAATTCAATAATGCTTCGAATCAAGATCCGCAATTTTTGATATTCAAGAAAACTCAAATCCCAACAATTGTGTAAAGAAGGAATCCATATCATTTCTTAACCGTAATATGACATAAAAACATTCATTGAATCATTTTGTCAAACACGTGACGTGCGTGCTAAAGAGTTAGCTCCTTTACTTTGTCATTGGCTTCAATTCCATTTTAAAATTTAAACCAACACAATTTCAACATCTCCAACATCTCAATATCTCAAATATCAACTCAAATATCAATTCTAAACTTCAACCCATTTCCAAACTTGAATAAAATATAACATACTTACACCATCTTGAAGATCTTGAAGAGAGGATCACAAATCTAATTTCATTTCATAATTTCCTTGAACAATTCTCCCATATATTTAAAGAAGAAATGTAGAAAATGGAAGGAATAAGAGTTTCGTTGGAAGAGAAAGAAGAAAAATGAGGAAAATTATGATACCATTCGATTTTTATGCCTTCCCAACACCAAAACACGTTTTTTGTACAAGTGCTGGGCGCCATGGAGCGTGTTTTGGCTCGTCTTCCCTAATGATTTGACCAAAACTCAAAATAAGAAAGTTATAGCCTTATGTCTTATATTTCTAATAAAAGTGGCCTCACATCAATTGGATCAATATACAAAACATTATGCTAAAAACCACAACTACTGCCACATTTTTCATACCGTTTCTGCACTTCCATTACCTATTTAGCTCAAATTCAACCTTTGATTCTACCCATCCATTATCTATTCCATTCTATAACATTCATTACCATTCATATCATAACGTAAAGCCATAAACCATCAGAACTACTGCCACAATTTTAATTTTTTTTTCAAAATTTGGGCATTACAATTCCTCCCCTCTAAAAATAGATTTCGTCCTCGAAATCAATCATCTCTTTCAAGTCTAAGATGTAATGATCAATACTGAAAATAAAACCGAGAATAGAAGCGTACTTCATTTGAATAACTCTGGATATTTATGTCTCATTTTATCTTCTAATTCCCAAGTTGCCTCTTCGACACCATGTATGTTCCACTGTACTTTAATCAACAGTATCAATTTATTTCTGAGTTGCTTATCTTTTCTATCTAGAATTTTAATCGGTCTCTCAATGTAGCTCAAATTCTGATCTAACTCAACTTCATCGTGTGGAAGTACATGAGAAGGATCTGGATGATATTTCCTCAACATGGACACATGAAAAACATCATGAACACCTGATAATGCAGGAGGAAGAGCTAATCTATAAGCCAAATCTCCAACACGTTCCAAAATCTCATACGGACCTATGAATCTCGGTGATAATTTACCCTTCTTTCCAAATCTAACTGTACCACGGAAAGGAGATATTTTCAGAAAAACACTGTCACCTTTCTCAAAAATCAACGGCCGTCTCCTGATGTTCGCATACTTAGCCTGCCTATCCTGAGCAGCTCTCATACGACTCCGAATCAATTTCACCTTCTCTGTCATATCTCTTATCATATCAGGTCCTACAATTGGTGCTTCAGATAAATCGTCCCAATACAGAGGAGATCGACACTTTCTGACATACAGTGCTTCAAATGGTGACATTCCAATGCTCACTTGATAACTGTCGTTATAAGAAAACTCGACAAGTGGTAACGAATCCTGCCAACCAATACCAAAATCCATCACTACAGCTCTCAGCATATCCTCTAATGCCGGAATAGTACGTTCTGACTGTCCGTCTGTCTGAGGATGATATGCTGTACTCAAATGCAAACGAGTACCAAGGGCCTCTTGTAAACTCTGCCAAAAATGAGAAGAAAATCTGTGATCACGATCTGATACAATTAACTTAGGCACACCATGCAATCTCAAAACTTCTCTGATGTACAATCTGGCCATCTGAACATGCCTATATGTCATCTGATAAGGAATGAAACACGAAGACTTAGTTAATCTATCAACGATAACCCAAATTGCATCGCAACCCCTCGACGACCTCAACAATTTCGTGACAAAGTCCATGGTGATATGGTCCCACTTCCATTCTGGAACCTTAAGGCTATGCAAAAGACCTCCTGGTCGCTTTCTTTCTGCTTTCACTTGTTGACAATTCAAACAAGGAGATAAAAATTCTGTTATGTCAGATTTCATTATTTTCCACCAAAATTGTTTCTTCAAATCATTGTACATCTTTTTACTTCCAGGGTGTACACTGAATTTACTGCAATGAGCATCACGCAAAATTTGCAACCTCAACTCTGAAATATTAGGAACTACAATACGATCATTCACAAACAAAAGACCCTCATTATTGACCTGAAATTCTGATTGATGTCCTGATCTGACGAGTTCAACTGATTTCTGAATGCTTTGATCCAACCTTTGGGCCTCTTTAATTTTTACAAACAACTCGGGCTCTGCCTGAATCATAAATACTCTTACATGTTGAGTATCTACCACAAAATCAAAACCAGAGAAACAACATTCTTCTACTAGATCAGATACACTGCTAGTGATCAAGGACATACTGCATACTTTCCTGCTCAAAGCATCGGCTGCTGCATTTGACTTGCCTGGATAATATTTTATTTCGCAATCATAGTCTTTCAACAAGTCTAACCAACGTCTCTGTCTCATGTTCAACTCCGCTTGTGAAAAGAGGTATTTCAAACTCTTATGATCAGTGAATATCTCAAATTTCTCACCATACAAGTAGTGACGCCAAATCTTTAAGGCAAAAACCACTGCTGCTAGTTCCAAGTCATGCACTAGGTATCTAGACTCATGTGGGTTCAACTGTCGAGAAGCATAGGAAACAACACGGCCATGCTGCATTAATACACAACCCAGTCCTTGTGTAAATCCTCCTACACCTGATGGAATAGTCAGAACTGGAGCACTAGTCAATCTCTGCTTAAGTTCAACAAAACTAGCCTCACATGTCTGTGACCAAATAAATGGTGCATTCTTTTGTGTCAGCTAGGTAATTGGCCTCGCAATCTGTGAGAATCCTTTAATAAATCTGCGATAATAGCCTGCCAACCCCATAAAACTACGTACCTCAGGAACTGATGTCGGTCTAGACCAATTGATGATTGCCTCAACTTTACTCGGATCAACTGATATACCAGCCCTTGAAATCACATGTCCAAGGAAAACCACTCTATCCAACCAAAACTCACATTCGGATAATTTAGCATACAACTTTTAAGTTCTCAAAATCTGCAAAACAGCTCTCAAGTGCTCTGCATGCTCAAATTTAGATTATGAATAAATAAGAATATCATCAATGAATATCACAACAAATTGATCTATATACGGTTGGAACACACGGTTCATCAAATCCATAAATACCGCAGGTGCATTGGTCGACCCAAAAGGCATAACCAAAAATTCAAAATGCCCATACCTGGTACGAAAAGCAGTCTTAGGCACATCTGCCTCTCTAACTCTTAACTGATGATATCCAGATCTTAAATCAATCTTAGAATATACAGAAGAACCCAGCAACTGGTCAAAGAGATCATCAATCCTTGCCAAAGGATACTTATTCTTTACTGTGGCTTTATTCAACTGTCTATAATCGACACAAAGCCTCATAGACCCATCTTTCTTCTTCACGAATAAAACCGGAGCACCCCAAGGTGAAACACTTGGTCTTATATATCCTTTAGCCAATAGATCCTCAAGTTGTTCCTTTAGTTCCTTCAGTTCAATTGGCGTCATCTTATAAGGAGCTCTAGAAATAGGCTGTGTACCTGGCATCAACTCAATGTTGAACTCAATCTCTCAGACTGGAGGAAATCCTGGAATTTCATCTAGAAATACATCTGAAAATTCACTAACAATTGGAATATCTGCCAATTTAGGTACTGACCTTGAAATATCAATTGCATAAACCAAGAAACATTTTGCTCTTTTCTGCAACAAACGAGTCATGGACAAAACAGATATCAAAGGAATCTTAGCTCGAGAACCCTTACCATAGAATGTCCAGTGATCTGTCATATCAGGCCTAAACTTAACAATCTTCTGAAAACAGTCTACAGTAGCCCTGTATCTTTTCAACATGTCAATACCAAGTATGCAGTCAAAATCAGACATCTCCAACACAATACAATCAAGCTCAATGACATTATCCTCATAACGAAATTCACAACCACTTATCATTTCTGCTGACCTCATCATTTTGCCCAGTGGAGTAGAAATAGATAATGTAGATGATAATGGCATAGAATGCAGTGAATGCAATGAGACAAAGTGCTCAGCTATGAAAGTATGTGATGCACCAGTATCCATCAAAACATAAGCAGGATAACCTGAGAGAAAACAATTACCTGCAATGACATTATCTGGAGCATTATGTGCCTCATCCTCCGTGAGTGCAAAAACTCAACCCTGTTGTCTAGGTGGCTGTCCTACCCTTTGGCTACCACTCTGTTTGTTCTGATCTGATCGGTTTGACTGCTGATAGGAATGAACTGTAGGGTTCTAACGATTCTGGTGAGGTGTCTGTCTCGATGATCCCCCACTCTGAGACATATCACTGCCATGTTTAGGACACACTCGAGCATAGTGTCCCACCTGGTTACACAAGTGGCAAGCTCCCGAGATTCCTCTACACTGATCGGTATAATGTCTACCACCACACTGACCACAAGTCGGACTTGAATAACCAGTGCTCTGTGATGAAACTTAAAATTAATAATTTATTATATGTTAAAACCTATATTTTAAAATTTAAGTTTCATTAAAATTATAAAATTATGTTATTTTAGTATTGTGTGTTTATATTTAAATGTCTTACTAAATATGTTTTATTTTTAGGTTTTCTACGTGTTGGTAAAATAATGATAACTCAAGCTAGAAAATTCAAATGAAGGTGATTCAAATATTTTTGGAATCCTTGATAAATTATCTACAACTTTGTAGAAGACATGATTGCCTGAAAAATTGGTTAAGATGATCAAATTGTGAAAATATCAAAAGGAGGACAAATTTACTTTCACCATGACCAGTGTATAGTAAAAAAATCATAACTATTTCAATATTTAACCAAATGAAGTGAACCAAGTGGCCAAATTTATCTACAGACAATTACCCACATGTTTGTTGTTTTGAGCTGAGTCAAATTTGGTGATTAAAGTCGTGGAACAAAGCATTGAAAGAAGTGGCATGAAATTGAAGTTGGAGGAGACAAAGACTACAACTACATTGCATTAATAGAATTTTTGACCCTTTCTCTCATTTGGCCTATAAATAGAGGCATTGTGCTAGCTTGAGAATCATTCTATCTCATTGTAAAATATAGCGTGAGTGTGTATAAAAGTTCTAAGTTCCAATATATTTTCCATTTTCCAATTTATGAGTGATGTTTTTAGTGTTGATCAAAAGTAAGTTCATGGAAAGCTAAATCTATTATGTCAAGGTGAAGAGGATGAATTCTTGGTGAAGTAAGATTGTTTATATTTTGTATATTCTTTCTTTATTTCTTTTCATTTTGCTAATTTCTTTTTATTGTAGGTATAAAAATGAATTATTTGTTGTTATCAATTTACATCAAATGCTTGATACCATTTAAGTGGTTATCTTGATTTGTTGTTTAATTTTGATACAATAAATATTTCATCAATTATTATTGTTATATTATACATA
>NC_133314.1:9719928-9725051 GCF_012295235.1 Primulina huaijiensis
AAAAAAAGATTCATTTGGTATATGGTGGTGGTGAAGTTGGTCTCATGGGAAAAGTTGCAAAAGCTGCGCATGCAGGTGGAAGTGAAGTCTTAGGCATTATTCCGACTACCTTAGCCAGTCTTACTGGACCAACAATAGGAGAATAAATGAAAGTGGACAACGTGTATGAACGAATTACTCAAATGATTGAACATTCAGATGCTTTCATTGCTTTGCCAGGAGGTTTCGGTACTTTGGAAGAAATATTTCATACTGTTTGTTGGGCACAATTAAATATCCACAATAAGCTAATTGGTTTGTTAAATGTTAACAATTATTATGATAAACTGCTATCGTTTCTTGATGATGTTGTGGAACAGGGATTTATTTCATTAGCTTCGCGAAAGATGTTAGTTTCTGCTACAAGTGAAGGTGAACTTATTGATTTACTGCAAGGATTTAGTCATGAACCAGATCCATTCTTATCTCAACTTAATTGGCCAACATCAAAGAGGAAGAAAAGAAAATTCATGTGATGCTGAACTTTTGATTCAACGGTATGTTTTAATATTTTGTTTTCTCTTTAAGGTATGAAAAATCTCCTCTTCTTCTTCTCCTCTTAGTTTGTTTTTATAAAAAAATAAAAAATATATATTCATATATAGTAATAATAATAATTATAATTTTTAGTTCAATGACGAGTAAGGTGTCAGTAAAATGCACTTGAGACGCATTAGTTAATAATTATTGGAAAATCACAATACACTAGATTTTAATATTCATTATATTCAAATTACAGATTAAAAGAAAAATTAGTTTTTCATATACCAATTTATATATATGTAGAGCCCAATTTCGTACACGTAAAACCCATGCATTATTTATTTGTTAAATCAGTTTTTTAATTTAAAATGATTTTCTTAGCCATGCATAATTTATTTAAATGTATTATTTTAAATTAGTCATGTTTATTGTGATGCACGTTAAAATGTCTTTCGAGTTTCATGTTTCAGGCGATTATTCGAGGCGGAAGTGAGGAAAAGAGACCGGTGACGATTTTGGCGATTTTAAACGTGGTATTTTATTTTAAGTTATGAATGGGGCATTTTAACCAATTTATTAAGTTATTAGTATTTTAAAGTCTAATTTATTTATTTAGTGATTTAAGAGTTTAAAACTTTTAAAGTTAGCATTTGGTTTGTGTTATTTTTAATTAGGGGATTTTATTTAAAGGTTAGTAGGGATAGTATTTTAATTAATTGGTTAATTGAGTAACATTTTAATTAGTATATTGATTAGCATGGTTAATGGTTTAATTAAGCAAAAATCACTCCCTACATAATTCTAACACACGCACACACACTCTACACACACACATACACGTATCACACAACACACACAAACACATACTCATCCATCCATTCATATTTTGGAAAAGAAAACCTAGGGTTCTACAAGTTCTTGTAGCCGCCCCATGCCCTTCAATTCCAGCAAAGTTTTGTCGAATTTTCTTCAAAGAAAATCGCACCACGTTCGTCCCGGATCAACCTCGCTTCTATCTCCGCTTCGGTATCGTCATTTCGGTATTTTTAAATATCAAAGGCACGTATAATCTTTCTTTTGCTACATCGATCATGTCATATTATGTTTTGCGTTGTTTTATGCGTAAAATATATGTGTTACGTTCGTCGTTTGAGGGGAAAATGATTTGGATCAGTTTTGAAATAGATTTTAGATCTGAAAACTCGTTTTTACTTTTTTTTAAATACTGCGATTTTTCCGTCGTGAATATGAGAAATCTTTCAACATGAAAATCGTAGAACTTTTTGATACCTTCGATTTGATATAAAATTCGAAATATTTGGATAAATATTGAGTGAGTTATGGCGTTTTTCGTGAGACTGCTCAAACTGCGTTTTTCTGAAAAATTATGTTATTGATGCGTTCTTGAAGTTTTGTAGTTGCAGGCTTCGTTGAGGATTGACTGGTGATCGCTGCTGCGTTAGGTATGTTGTTAATGATGTTGGGGTGGTCATTGACGTTTTGGTTCGCGTCGTTAGGCATTTGGGAGAACGAGTAGTCCTGAAAACTATTTTGGTGTCAAAATTCGAGTTATGAGAGTTATCGCGTTGCGTGTGGTGCGTCGCTTCTTTGGGAACGTTTGGGACATTTTTATGGAGTCGAGTTTGGATCATAGTGTCCTAGGATGAGGCTCGAGGCGTTGTTCACTGTATGTGTAATCGGAATTGGAGAGTACAAGATTCTGAGTCGCGGAGTCCAGTTTGCTCGGCGCCCGAGCTGTAACTTGTTACCGCCCGAGCGCCACCATTTCTGTCCGAGTGTTCTTTCCAGTAGACCTGGCGCAGCGGCCCCATCTGTAAAAATATTTTCGTTCTTTCTCCTTTTCAAGTTCTAATAGTGAGTTCAGGTCTTTTATGGTTGGGAAATGTTCACACGACACCTTAGAGTTTGTTTCGGGGTTTAATGTCATGGATAGTATGATTAAACGAGGTCAAGTCCCGAGTGATCTAGAATGACATAAACTATTTATGCACTTCGGTGGTGAGCTCGAGTACCTACGTCTAATTTATGCAAATTAGTGTTGAAATTCATTTAGTATGTGCAGCAGCGGCCCCAAGTGAAATCCAACGAATCCCTCAACGCCAAGTAAGTATGTATGACGTGCAAGAAAATATTTTAAGTTTTTGAGATATGCTAAATGTCTTGTGACCAAATTATGTTTAGGATTGGAAAGCGATAAATTATGAACGGGGACCAACCAGCCCGTGAAATTATGAACGGGTTAGATCGAGGTTGGAAAGCGTTAAATTATCAACGGGGACCAACCAGCCCGTTAAATTATGAACGGGGATATCATGTATGTGGCAGTGGATACGTCCCTGTCAGCTCAGTACTGTGGTTTAGTCTGATCAGGCGAATTATGTTATGGGTCACTTGCTTTGAAACATTCTCTACACAAAAAAAAAATAAAATGATGAAGCTATGTATGTTCAAGTATGCAGCACGTTTATGAAAAGTTAAGTTATGGCACGTCTAAGTATGTATGTACGTATGTTCAAGTTTCAATACGCACGTTCAAATTTTCAGTATGTATGTTCTATTTTGTGGGGACCCGGGCTCTAACTCAATTCTTTTTGGGATTAATTGGATCTTTGCTAGAAAATGTGGGTCAAAATTTTGCTTTTAACATTTATTCAAATGTATATAAACAAGCACAAGACATCATTTTATTCAACTACAATTAACATTAACATGTTATTCTACAATTCACATACTAGTGTTTAAAAATTCAGTACATGTCTGGTAAGAAACCACTAGTGCTCTTCTACGCCCGTAATCTCCACGCTATCTAAATCTATCATCCTCTGCGTGACCCTGATCCTGTCCCACCTGTTGTCATGCACACATACAGACACAACAACAGCCGGATACTCCGGTGAGAACAAATCCCAGTATAAAACATGTATACATGCATGTCATGCAAGTAAATACAAAATCATAACACATAAATCAGTAATTATGACACACTAGTGAATACAGATAAAACTCTTCAACTCTTATTCTTTGACTCGACTCATATCTAAGTCTAGGGATCCCGGTGTGAATAAGACGTAACAAGTCTCCCACCTACTCTCCCAATCGGGNACATGAATTATACCTTTCTTTCTGTCAATCTGACTCTGTCGAAGTCTCGAACTCAAGGCCTGTCAATACTCAATCTGGGAATGACAATATCGAGGAGTACAATATCAATACACCAATCAATTCAATACTGGATATAATCAGAACGAAATCAAATTCTGTTTCGACAGCATAACTGCATAATCTCAATATACCCAACACTACAAATCAACAGATATCCGTTCTCGCAACTCATAATCAATAACAATACAAATCTGATATCAAATCTCAGTCAAATCAACTCAAAAATTCATAACAATTTCATACGGTATCCGTTCTTCAATCCGGTTTCGATTATATGATGTCTAACATATCAAGAACCTTATATAGGAATCATATCAGATTCTGGAAATACCATAATTTCAAATCATCTCAAAACATAGTAAAACTTACGTCCAGTTGAAGCCCTTGTCGATAGCAATACAGTACTGAAGTCGGATTGAAAATCAGACGGGCGGATCTTTCGCAAATCACAAATATAGAAGATAAAAGGCGTAAGGATTTCTCGTAGCTTCCTAGGAGCTCTTCTCGTTTCTGTTGCTGAGGGAAATGAACGAGTGGCAACATTATATATCTCAAGTTGCATGTCTAAGCTACGTGTCTCATTTTCATACAAATCAGGCGGCGCTCGGGTGGTCGAAAGTTACCGCTCGGGCGCGGAGAGTTCTGTCCGAGCCTTAACTTATTCTACTCTGGCGCTCGGGCGGTCACACTTTACCGCTCGAGCGCGGAACGTTCTGCCCGAGTGTTCATATCCACTGGCGCTCGGGCGGTCACAAACTACCGCCCGGGCGCCACATCTTCTGCCCGAACAAATTTCTATTAAGCACTGGCGCTCGGGCGGTCATTTCCTACCGCTCGGGCGCCAACTTTTCTGTCCGAGGCTTCTTGCCATTGCATTTCTTCACTTTTCCTTTCCTTCCTCATGCCTCCATTACCAATAATAGTTCAAAAGAGTGATATAAAATTTCAGGCCTTACATATTTTGAAGTTGCATGTGGTTTTATTACGTAGTATTCGCTACTTCCAGTTTATATCTGTTGAGTCTTTAGACTCACTAGACTTGATCGATGCAGGTGAGTATGTTGATGAGGAGACAGGAGGTGGTGACCGAGGAGCAGGCTTGGACTGAGTGGGAGGCTAAACCCGAGGACCGCCATGTTTAAGTTTTATGAAAAAGTTAAATTACTCTGATTTCATATTCTGATGGAAACACTTTGAGCAAACCTTTTGTTAGCAAATGTTATTGTAGTTATTTTGAACAATCATGTCTTATGGGAGACTTGGTTGAGATATTTTATGGCAAAATTTGAAGGTTATTTTATGTATTAGAAAATTTTTAATTTTTCCGCAAATTTTAAGTATGAAAGTACGGTACGTCACAATATATATATATTTTTTATCAGTTAATATAAAATGTATAATAAATGTGTTTATATATA
>NC_133314.1:9728565-9734074 GCF_012295235.1 Primulina huaijiensis
GACCCTCTAAAGCTTTCTTGGTCATGATCCACCAACTCTTAGCAACATCCAATAACTGATGAACAACTAACTTGATTCTACGATCATCTGGATACTCAAGAGATTCAAATAATTGATCCATATTCTCCAACCAGTTCTCACACTCTAATGCATTCTCGGTACCCTTCAACATCGGTGGGTGCAAAGACTGAAATCTGGCTAACAGTATCTCCATCGGAGTCGGAGTTATATCCATCTGAGTATGAGTAGCACTGCCCTGATCTTGTGCCACTGGTACGTTCTGTCTATGTCTACCACGACCTCTACCTCGAGTAGCCATGTCTGATATACAATAGATCAAACACATATAAAATCACAAAATCACAATCATCTCAATCTTGTATCAATCATCTCTGGCTCTCGAGACTCAACAATCTCAAAAATCTCGAATAAAACTCAACAATATAATATCTCAATTTAAATCATGTATTTCACATCATAGCACAATGAAAATGCTAACAAATATATCACATGATCAATCAATTCTAACTGACTCGATCTACACTGTTCCCAAATATCTTACGCTCTGATACCACCTAATGTGGGGCCCCGGGTCCGATATCTAATACTAATAATTATAATTGTAACAAACCAAATGATCGAGTAAAATACATAATTTGTGGTTCACAAATCCACATAAACACCGTAAAAATAATTTAATTGTCTCAAATGTTTGAAATATAATTTTCAACATGCCAAAATAAAGAATCCTAACATCATAAAATAGCTCATAAGACCCGAGAATCCCACTCTAACTCGTATCTCCTCGCCTTGATCTGGACTCTGGCATCCCAAGCCTCGCCTCACCTACCGTCAAGCACATGAAAACAAGAGGTACCGGACATGCCGATGAGTATAAACCCAGTATGATACAATCAATAACATATGAGAATTAAAGTGACAAATATTTCATATTAAATTCATAAAGATGCAATATAATGCAATGCATGATCAGAAGCTGTGGGCTATCAATAAATCTCAAGAGCAAGTGAATCATCTGGTCATAGGGTACCCAAGGAAAGAGAATCCCCTAGCAACATCCACCGACTCATCCGCTCGAGGTGGGGTGCTGTGTTCTACAATCCCAGGACTATGGTGCGCATATAGAGAGTGTTCAGGCCATAGCAGCGACCTCCGCATACACTATGCCAACTCAACTATAGCCCCATACGTCCAACAAATCAATAAATCAAGGCGACCTCCGCCATATCAAATCTGAATCAACAAGTGCCTCAATATGCAATGTAATGATGCAAATCAATATCATCATTTCGAGATTATAATAAACTCATCTCAAGGCCACAATCATCATCAAATCACAAGTAATTCATCGAACCATAGAATTTTCAATTTAAAATAAAAACGATACTTTTACCTCATATGTTACCGACCGTAACATACCTTTCAAATATTACCAAAAGAAGATCGAAATGTGTAAGTGAGAAGTCTTGAACCTTCGAAGTCTACTATAACTCAAGAACTCGGATCATTTATCAAAACAGAGCAATTTCTGTACAAAATTCATAATTAATTCAATAATGCTTCGAATCAAGATCCGCAATTTTTGATATTCAAGAAAACTCAAATCCCAACAATTGTGTAAAGAAGGAATCCATATCATTTCTTAACCGTAATATGACATAAAAACATTCATTGAATCATTTTGTCAAACACGTGACGTGCGTGCTAAAGAGTTAGCTCCTTTACTTTGTCATTGGCTTCAATTCCATTTTAAAATTCAAACCAACACAATTTCACCATCTCCAACATCTCAATATTTCAAATATCAACTCAAATATCAATTCTAAACTTCAACTCATTTCCAAACTTGAACAAAATATAACATACTTACACCATCTTGAAGATCTTGAAGAGAGGATCACAAATCTAACTTCATTTCATAATTTCCTTGAACAATTCTCCCATATATTGAAGAAGAAATGTAGAAAATGGAAGGAATGAGAGTTTCGTTGGAAGAGAAAGAAGAAGAATGAGGAAAATTATGATACCATTCGATTTTTATGCCTTCCCAACACCAAAACACGTTTTTTGTACAAGTGCTGGGCGCCATGGCGCGTGTTTTGGCGCAGGGGCGCCAACCATACTGCCCAACACCCAAAATTTCAGCACTGGGCGCGCCATCGCGCCGGATCCTGCACATGGGCGCGCAGTATTCTGCCAAGAACGCATTTTTAACTTCAGAATTTGCGAAAGTGGTAAACTACAAAGTTGTAGCCCTGTATCTTGGCTTACATCTCCAATTAACCTCATGTCATGTGGAGGTCTGAGTAAAAAGTTATGCTCAATCTCCCAACATGTGTCATTGTAGGAACGACTATACGCACGACACACTTCGGGGCGCTTTTACCTCGTCTTCCCTAATGATTTGACCAAAACCCAAAATAAGAAAGTTATAGCCTTATGCCTTATCTTTCTAATAAAAGTGGCCTCACATCAATTGGATCAGTATACAAAACATTATGCTAAAAACCACAACTACTGCCACATTTTTCATACCGTTTCTGCACTTCCATTACCTATTTAGCTCAAATTCAACCTTTGATTCTACCCATCCATTATCTATTCCATTCTATAACATTCATTACCATTCATACCATAACGTAAAGCCATAAACCATCACAACTACTGCCACAATTTTAATTTTTTTTTAAAAATTTGGGCATTACATACAGGGCTACTGTAGATTGTTTTCAGAAGATTGTTAAATTTAGGCCTGATTTGACAAATCACTTGACGTTATATGGTAAGGGTTCTCGAGCTAAGATTCCTTTGATATCTGTTTTGTCTATGACTCGTTTGTTGGAGAAAGGAGCAGAATGTTTCTTGGTGTATGCAATTGATATTTCAATTGATATTTCCACCAGTCCGAGAGATTGAGTTCAACATTGATTTGATGTCAGATACACAGCCTATTTCTAGAGCTCTTTATAGGATGGCGCCAATTGAACTGAAGGAACTAAAGGAACAGCTTGAGGATTTATTGGCTAAAGGATATATAAGACCAAGTGTTTCACCTTGGGGTGCTCCGGTTTTATCCGTGAAGAAGAAAGACGGGTCTATGAGGCTTTGTGTCGATTATAGACAATTGAATAAAGCCACAGTAAAGAATAAGTATCCTTTACCAAGGATTGATGATCTCTTTGACCAGTTGCAGGGTTCTTCAGTATATTCTAAGATTGATTTAAGATCTGGATATCATCAGTTAAGAGTTAGAGAGGCAGATGTGCCTAAGACTGCTTTTCGTACCAGGTATGGGCATTTTGAATTTTTGGTTATGCCTTTTGGGTTGACCAATGCACCTGCGGTATTTATGGATTTGATGAACCGTGTGTTTCAACGGTATATAGGTCAATTTGTTGTGATCTTCATTGATGATATTCTTATTTATTCAAAATCTGAATTTGAGCATGCCGAGCACTTGAGAGCTGTTTTGCAGATTTTGAGAACTGAAAAGTTGTATGCTAAATTATCCAAATGCGAGTTTTGGTTGGATAGAGTGGTTTTTCTTGGACATATGATTTCGAGTGCTGGTATATCAGTTGATCCGAGTAAAGTTGAGGCAGTCATCAATTGGTCTAGACCGACATCAGTTCCTGAGGTGCGTAGTTTTATGGGTTTGGCAGGATATTATCGTAGATTTATAGAAGGATTCTCACAGATTGCGAGGCCAATTACCCAACTGACACAACAGAATGCACCATTTATTTGGTCTCAGGCATGTGAGACTAGTTTTGTTGAACTTAAAAAAAGATTGACTAGTGCTCCAGTTCTAACTATTCCATCAGGTGTAGGAGGATTTACAATGCACACTGATGCTTCACATCAAGGACTGGGTTGTGTATTAATGTAGCATGATCGTGTTGTTGCCTATGATTCACGACAATTGAAGCCACATGAGTCTAAATACCCAGTGCATGACTTGGAACTAGAAGCAGTGGTTTTTTCTCTAAAGATTTGGCGTCACTACTTGTATGGGGAGACATTTGAGATATTCACTGATCATAAGAGTTTGAAATACCTCTTTTCACAAGCGGAGCTGAACATGTGACAGAGACGTTGGTTAGACTTGTTAAAAAACTATGATTGCGAAATAAAATATTATCCAGGCAAGTCTAATGCAGCAGCCGATGCTTTGAGCAGAAAAGTATGCATTATGTCCTTGATCACTAGCAGTGTATCTGATCTAGTAGAAGACTGTTGTCATTCTGGTTTGGATTTTGTGGTAGATACTCAACCTGTAAGAGTATTTGTGATTCAGGCAGAGCCAGAGTTGTTCGAAAAAATTAGATAGGCCCAAAGGTTATATCAAAGCATTCAGAAATCAGTTGAACTTGTCAGATCCGGACATCAATAAGAATTTCGAGTCAATAATGAGGGTATTTTGTTTGTGAATGATTGTATTATAGTTCTTGATATTTCAGAGTTGAGGATACAAATTTTGCGTGAAGCTCATTGCAGTAAATTCAGTGTACGCCCTGGAAGCAAAAAGATGTACAATGTCTTGAAGAAACAATTTTGGTGGAAAAGAATGAAATCTGACATTGCAGAATTTGTATCTTGATGTTTGAATTGTCAACAAGTGAAAGCAGAAAGGAACCGATCAGGAGGTCTTTTGCATAGCCTTAAGGTTCCAAAATGGAAGTGGGACCATATCTGTGAAGGCCTATGTTTCCTTGCTTGAAAATTTGCGAAAAATTGAAAATTTTCTTTTTTTTTTTAAATAATCAAAATGCCTCATTCATAAATAAACCGATAAACAAAGTTTGATATTCAAAATGGCAGCGGAAGAAAAGATTTATTTGCGAAATAACAATTTAAGAGTATCCCACAACTGATAAAAATTGTTTGAGAAATAAAATAATAAATGCTGAACTGAGGTCCTCGGGAGCCACTACTGCTGACCCAAGCTGGCTCACTGGTCCTCGCCCTCGGCCCTGACCTCATCAGTACCTACAACAATCAAGTCTAGTGAGCCTAAAGACTCAGCATGCATATATCGTAGGTAACGAGTAAATACTAGTAAAATTTTTTGCATGGGATAAAATATCATGTCATGGGGCATACTGAAAATAACCTGTACTGAGCAATTATAATACGTGCATGACTGAATTAAAATCGTAGTAAAAATGTTGCTCCTTGGAGCCCTGTACTGAAATAACTGGTAATAATTTTCTGTTGAGATTATGGTCTACGCATGTGGCCCCTGCACTGAACTGAACTGATCGGTAACTGGCTACCGGGGGAGTATCAAACTGAACTGAACTGACCGGTCACTGGCGACCGGGTGGTACCAAACTGAACTGATCGGTCACTGGCGACCGAGTAAATAGTGCTCCCAAAATAGTGAATTGACCACAAGCAATATCGCATAAATCTCAAAAATAAGTATTTTCTATTTTCATGCACGTAATATAATTAAATTGCATAATGAAATATCCTGTATTATTTT
>NC_133314.1:9740410-9823427 GCF_012295235.1 Primulina huaijiensis
ATTAATTAATTAGTTAAGGAATAACATTATCTTGCATACATGGTTAGATATTTAAATCTTAAAGGTAAATTTACTATCATGATAAATTATAATTTCTTAACTAAAATAAGTCTAGATTAACTTATCTCAATTGGTCACATATTTAAATTTAGGCTATTAATTAAATTATTGGACATAAAGAATTTATTTGCTACTTATCTCAAGTTAATTAAATAAATCCCTAAACCTTCTTTTATTTTAAAATGATTTATTATTTATCTTAAATAAATTCTAAGAATATTTTCTTAATATTAAAATTTATTTCTTTACTCCAACTCCGGTCCGGCCTCACTTAATGAACTGAAAAGAATAAAATTTAAACTACTGAATAAAATACTTAGCTTCAAAGAATGCATTTAAATACTCATGCAATGAAGTCAATTTAATTAAAAAAAATTAGAATTATGCATGGCTTATACGCAGTCTAATTACGGGTTCTACAATATCACCATGGACTTTGTCACGAAATTTCCGAAGTCGTCGAGGGGTTGCGATGCCATTTGGGTTATCGTTGACAGATTAACCAAGTATTAGTATTTCATTCCTTATCAGATGACATATAGGCATGATCATATGGCGAGATTGTACATCAGAGAAGTTTTGCGATTGCATGGTGTGCCTAAGTCCATTGTATCAGATCGTGATCCTAGATTTTCTTCTCATTTTTGGCAGAGTTTACAAGAGGCCCTTGGTACTCGTTTGCATTTGAGTACAGCATATCATCCTCAGACAGACGGACAGTCAGAACGTACTATTCAGACATTAGAGTATATGCTAAGAGCTGTAGTGATGGATTTCGGTATTGGTTGGCAGGATTCGTTACCACTTGTCGAGTTTTCTTATAACAACAGTTCTCAAGTGAGCATTGGAATGTCACCATTTGAAGCACTATATGACAGGAAGTGTCGATCTCCTTTGTATTGGGACGATTTATCTGAAGCACCAATTGTAGAACCTGATATGATAAGAGATATGACAGAGAAGGTGAAATTGATTCAGGGTCGTATGCGAGCTGCTCAGGATAGGCAGGCTAAGTATGCGAACATCAGGAGACGACCATTGATTTTTTAGAAAGGTGACAGAGTTTTTCTGAAAATATCTCCTTTCCGCGGTACAGTTAGATTTGGAAAGAAAAGAAAATTATCACCGAGATTTGTAGGTCCGTATGAGATTTTGGAACGTGTTGGTGATTTGGCTTATAGATTAGCTCTTCCTCCTGCATTATCAGGTGTTCATGATGTTTTTCATGTATCCATGTTGAAGAAATATCATCCAGATCCTTCTCATGTACTTCCACCTGACGAGGTTGAGTTAGATCAGATTTTGAGCTATATTGAGAGACCGATTCAGATTCTAGACAGAAAAGATAAGCAACTCAGAAATAAATTGATACCGTTGATTAAAGCACAGTGGAAGAGACGTGGTGTCGAGGAGGCAACTTGGGAATTAGAAGAAAAAAATGAGACATAAATATCCAGAGTTATTCAAATGAAGTATGCTTCTATTTTCAATATTGATCATCATATCGTAGACTTGAAATTGACGATTTGATTTCGAGTACAAAATCTATTTTTAGAGGAGAGAAATTGTAATGCCTGATTTTTTTTTAAAAAAATTACTATTCATGCGCTGCGGCGCTTGAATAGTGGCGCCTAGGCGCTGACAGTTCGGGATTTTGGCGCTGAGGCGCTAGAAAATAGCGTTGCTGCTCTAATAAATGCGAAAATTGATTTTTTTTAAGCTCACTTTGACTTCCACCATTCTTCTTCCAATCATTTCTCCTCCTCCTCTATCGAAACTTTTCTCTTCTATCCATTATCGAATTTCTTTCTTCAATTTAAGGGAGATTTGCTCAAGAAAATTATCAAATAAAGTTAGATTTGTGATCATCTCATCACGGGCTTCACGAGGATGTAAGTATTTTTTATTTTTATTCAAGTTTGGAAATGAGTTGAAGTTTAGAATTGATATTTGAGTTGATATTTGAGATATTAAGATGTTGTAATTTAGTTGGTTTGAATTTAAAATGGATATGAGTATGGTTTCTTGTTTTTGTGCAAGATCAAATTTTATGCCTACTGTATTTCGGGTATATGGGATGGTTCTATTTGGATTTTGATGTTATGGTCTTCATCAAACTTGTAGACCATCAAGTTAGCTTCGATTTGGTTCTTGAATCACTCAATTCCATGAAGAAATGAGAGAGATATGTAATTTTTACTAAAATTGGTCTGGAATTCCGAGTAAGTGCAGATTTGTGTACATGGCTTATGTTTATTCAAATTTTGGTATTAATCGGTTGGGATTCTGAATTTGATGTTCAAATGAGAGTTATAGATCATTGTCTTATCTTCGAAATGATAACAAATTGGCTTGATTCCATTTGATATTGAGGAAGTTATGCTCAAAATAATAAAGTGTGCCAGAAATGTATTGACACAGAATTCGTGAGAATAATGTTGTATGTTTCAGATTATGAACAAATGGGTAAACGACTTTGTTTGACAAAACTTTGTGAAAAACAATTGTTGGGCTTTGAGTTTTCTTTAATATTCAATTTGCGGATCTTGATTTGAAGCAATATTGAATTAATTATGAATTTTGTACAGAAACTGCTCTGTTTTGATAAATGAACCGAGTTCTTGAGTTATAGTAACTTCAGAGATTCAAGACTTCTCGACTACACCATTCGATATCCTTTTGGTAATATTTGAAAGGTATGTTATGGTCAGTAACATACGAGGTAAGAGTATCATTTTTATTTTAAATTGAAAATTCTATGGCTCGATTAAATACTTGTGATTTGATGATGATTGTTGTCTTGAGATGAGTTTATTATGATATCGAGATGATGATATTGATTTGCATCATTACATTGCATATTGAGCCACTTGTCGCTTTAGATTTCATATGGCGGAGGTCGCCTTGATTTATTGATTTGTTGGATGTATGGGGCTATAGTTCAGTTGACATAGTGTATGCGGAGGTCGCTGCTATGGCCTGAACACTCTCTATAGGTGCACCATAGTCCTAGGATTGTAGAACACAGCAACCCACCCCGAGCGGATGAGTCGGTGGATGTTGCTGGGGGATTCTCTTCCCTTGGGTACCCTATGAGCAGATGATTCACTTGATTTTGAGATTTATTGATAGCCCACAGCTTCTGATTATGCATTGCATTATATTGCATCTTTTTGAAATTATATGAACTATTTGTCATTATAAATCTCATATGTTATTGATTGTATCATACTGGGTTTATAGTCACCGGCAAGTCGGCTACCTCTTGTTTTCATGTGTTTGACGGTAGGTGAGGCGAGGCTTGGGATGCCAGAGTCCAGCTCCAGGCGAGGAGATACGAGTTAGAGTGGGATTCTCGGGTCTTAGGAGCTATGTGATGATGTTGGATTTCTTTGATTCAATACTTTATTTTGGCATGTTAAAATTTATATTTCAAGTATTTGAGATCTTTAAATTATTTTAACGATATTTATGTCGGTTGGTGAACAACTGCTTATATATTTTACTCAATCATTTGATTTGTTACATTTATAATTATTAATATTAGATGTCGGACCCGGAGCCCCACAAATTCGGTGATTAAAGTCGAGGAACAAAGCAATGAAAGAAGGGACATAGAATTGAAGTTGGAGGAGACAAAGACTACTATTACAACTACGTGGCATTAATAAAATTTTTGACCCTTTCTCTCATTTGGCCTATAAATAGAGGCCTTGTGCTAGCTTGAGAATCATTCTATCTCATTGTAAAATATAGTGTGAGTGTGTATAAAAGTTCTAAGTTCCAATATATTTTTCATTTTCCCAATTATGAGTGATGTTTTTAGTGTTGATCAAAAGTAAGCTCATGGAAAGCTAAATCTGTTATGTCAAGGTGAAGAGGATGAATTCTTGGTGAAGTAAGATTGTTTATATTTTGTATATTCTTTCTTTATTTCTTTTCATTTTGCTAATTTCTTTTCATTGTAGGTATAAAAATGAATTATTTGTTGTTATCAATTTACATCAAATGTTTGATATCGTTGAAGTGGTTATCTTAATTTGTTGTTTAATGTTGATACAATAAATATTTCATCAATTATTATTGTTATATTATATATATATATACCTATACATACATATATATATATTTATATAATTATATCATTTATTTCATTTAGACGATAACGTGGCTCTGCCAGTTGTTCTAAATGAAATATTATGATTTAATACTAATATCTAACAATCTAACAGTTACTTTATCGCAACTAACTTTTACTTTCCGCATCTAACATTTATTTTATCGCAACTAAATTTTACTTTTTGTAGTAACTTTTACTTTCTCGGAAATAACTTATTAAATCATATATTTCATTTAGGCAATAGCGTGGCTCTGCCGATTGTTCTAAATGAAATATAATGATTTAATTTAACATTTACTTTATGCAATTATATATTTATATAGTTATATTATATATATAATCATAGGTACCATATATAAAATATCGGTGAATTCTGTATTTTCTATATTGGGAACTATATTATATTAGGTGTGTGCTTAAATATTTAATTTTCTTGGAACCATTATTTATGGTGGTTTCCTTTGTTTTACTTTTAGTTAAACAATATTTCATAAACCAAGAATAAATCCTGTAGTCTTGACAAAATTTATAATTTGTAAACTTCGTTCTTGCATTTGGTAATCTATAAATTAATAAATTTAAACTTAAAAAAACTTCTCTGTGGATCGATCTCGTACTTACGAAATATATTACTTCCAGACAACCTACACTTGGGTGAATTATAATTTAAGTAGTAGCAAGTTTTTGGCGCCGTTGCCGGGGAGGTATAAATTAAGTTTATATTTGTTAATTATGTTTTATTTATAAGTATTGTGTTGTTTTTTTTTTTTTGTATGAGTATTTGGAGTTGAAAAAAAGTGGTAGACTTATTCGAGTATCTGAAAATAATTTAAACATGGATGATAAGTCAAATAACCAAGATAATGATAACAATAATAACAATAATAATAATAATAATAATAATCAAGAACATGATCAATTAAGAACACTTAGGCACCATATGAACCCTATTAGAACTAGTGCCCCATCTTGTTTAGTTTTTCCTCCTGATGCATCTAATTTCAACTTTAAACCTCAAATTATTCAACTTTTACCAAATTTTCATGGCTTAGATTCTGAAAATCCATATTTACATCTAAGAGAATTTGAGGAAGTTTGTAACACTTATAATGATCAAAATTGTAGCATGGATATAGTTCGATTAAAGCTTTTCCCTTTTTCTTTAAAAGATAAAGCTAAAACATGGCTACAAAATTTGAGATCAAGTTCAATAAGATCATGGGAAGAAATGCAACAACAATTTCTCAAAAAGTTTTTTCCTTCCCATAGAACAAACTCTTTTAAAAGACAAATTACTACTTTTTCTCAAAAACAAGGAGAAACATTTTATCAATGTTGGGATAGATATAAAGAATTACTTAATACATGCCCACATCATGGTTTTGAAACATGGAGAATAGTTTCTCACTTTTATGAAGGTCTAATACCTAAAGATAGGCAAATGATAGAATTCATGTGTAATGGAACTTTTGAAGATAAAAACCCAAATGAAGCTATGGAGTATTTGGATTCATTAGCAGAAAATGCTCAAAATTGGGATAATATAGGCACAATAGAACCACCAACAACTAAAATCAATAATTCAACAAATGGGGGTGGTATCTATAATCTTAAAGATGATATGGATATTCAAGCTAAACTTGCATCTTTAGCAAGAAAAATTGAGTCATTAGAAATGAAAAAGAGTGGTCAATTAAAAAGTATTCAAGAAATTGTTTGTCATATATGTGATACACATGATCATGCTACAAAAGATTGTCCAACATTACCTTCATTTAAAGAATGTCTCCATGAACAAGCAAATTATGTTAACAATTATAAAAAACCAATACTAGATCCTTTTTCAACATCATATAATCCTGGATGGAAAAATCATCCTAATTTTAGTTTAAAGAATGATAATAATGCACAACCCTCACAAAAATATTTTCAAAATAACCAAAATCATCAAGGTTATATTCCTTATGTTACACCTTCAAGAAAAAAATTTGAAGATGTAATTCATGCATTTATCCAAAAGCAAGAATCTATCAATATTCAAAACAGTCAATCTATGAGTGATTTGAAAGAAACTCTTGCAAAATTTGCATCTGCACTTAATATTCATGAAAAAGGAAAATTTCCATCTCAACCTCAACCTAAACCTAATCCTAAAAATCAAAATCAAGAATTAAAAAATGAAAAAATTGATCAAATAAAATCTGTTATTACCCTTAGAAGTGGTAAAATAGTTAATGACCATATAGTAATGAAAACAAGGATCATTTAAAATCAAAGAGTAAGGATGATAATCCTGATACTTTTGATATTGATGATACCTTAAATTCTAAAAATAATATGTTGAATGATAAATCATCTGAAATAGTAAATATATCAAATAAACCTCCACCATTTCCTCATGCATTAACAAATCATAAAAAACAAAAAAATGATTCTGATATTTATGAAGTTTTTAAACAAGTAAAGATAAATATTTCATTATTAGATGCTATTAAACAAGTACCTTCGTATGCAAAATTTTTAAAAGACTTATGTACTGTGAAGAGAAAATTGCATGTGAGGAAGAAAGCATTCTTGGCTGAACAAGTAAGTTCTATTCTTCAAAATAATTATAGTTTAAAATATAAAGATCCTGGTTGTCCAACAATTTCATGTATTATTGGAAAAAATAAAATTAAAAAAGCTTTGTTAGATTTGGGAGCAAGTGTGAATTTACTTCCTTATTCGGTTTATTAAAAACTTAATTTAGGAGAATTAAAACCCACTTCTGTTACTCTCTTACTGGCGGATAGGTCAATCAAAATACCTAGAGTTATTGTAGGAGATGTGTTGGTTCAAGTTGATAAATTCATATATCCTGTAGATTTTATTGTTTTGGATACACAACCAATAGAAGTACATAATGAAATTCCAGTAATATTGGGACGATTATTTCTAACAACTTCAAATGCTTTAATTAATTGTCGAAAAGGAATAATGAAATTGTCTTTTGGAAATATGACTCTAGAACTTAATGTGTTCAATTTATGTAAACAACCAAGTATTAATGAAAATGAATATGATAATGAAATTGAAACAATTGTGGAAGAAAATATATGAAAAGAAAACTTAAATCAACAATCTGAAATTTTTTCAATAGATAGTTTTGAGTCTGATAATAATTTTAAAGAAGATGATAATACAAAACTTGAATTAAAAGTTTTACCATTCGAATTGAAATATGTATTTCTTGGTGAAATAAAACATTTTCTGTTGTAATTTCTTCCACTCTTCTACCAAATCAAGAAGAAGATTTAATTAAGTTACTTAAAAAATATAAAAATGCAATTGGATGGACTTTGAAAGATATAAAAGATATAAATCCTTTAATTTGCACACATAAAATTCATTTGGAAAAAAATGCTAAAACATATCAACAACCACAAAGAAGGTTAAATCCACATATGAAGGAAGTTGTTAAGAATGAAGTATTAAAACTATTAGACGCTGGAATTATCTAGCCAATCTCAGATAGTAAATGGGTAAGTCCAACACAAGTAGTGCCTAAAAAGTCAGGCATCACTGTTATAAAAAATGAAAAGGGAGAGTTATTACAAGCTAGGATTCCATCTAGTTGGCGTATGTGTATTGATTATAAAAAATTCAATGATGCAACTAGAAAAGATCATTTCACAATACCATTTTTAGATAGAATTCTAGGAAAAGTAGCAGGAAATTCTTATTATTGTTTTCTTGATGGGTATTCGGGGTATTATCAAATACCTATATCATTAGAAGATCAAGAAAAAAATACTTTCACTTGTCCTTTCGGAACTTTTGCATTTAAAAGAATGTCATTTGGTTTATGTAATGCTCCGGCTACTTTTCAAAGATGCATGTTAAGTATTTTTAGTGATATGATTGAAGAATTTTTAGAAGTTTTTATGGATGATATAACTGTTTTTGGAAACTCATTTGAAATTTGTCTTAAAAACTTAGAAGAAGTATTAAAACGATGTGAAGAAAAAATCTTGTTTTAAATTGGGAAAAATGTCATTATATGGTTAAAGCTAGGATTGTGTTAGGTCATGTGATATCTGAAAAAGGAATTAAAGTTGATATAACCAAAGTTGATGTTATTGCTAATTTAACATCACCAAAAACGGTCAAAGAAGTTCGATCATTCTTGGGTCATGCAGGTTTTTATAGAAGGTTTATAAAAAATTTCAGCATAATATCTAAACCAATTTCGAATCGTTTAACATCACCAAAAACGGTCAAAGAAGTTCGATCAGTTGTCTTATGCTACTGTTATGCCCTGGTTTGCTAACATTGTAAATTTTATTGTGACAAATAAAATGCCTTCTCATTTTAATTCACAGGATAAGAATAAATTCTTGATAGAAGTTAAAAAAATTTTATTGGGATGATCCTTACTTGTTTAAGTATTGTCCTCACCAAATTTTTCGACGATGCATACCCGACAATGAAGTAAGTAATGTTATTAAATTTTGTCGTTCTGAAGCATGTGGAGATCATTTTTCATCCAATAAAACAGCTGCAAAAATCTTACAATGTGGATTTTATTGGCCCTCTTTATTCAAAGATACGCATTTATTTTGCAAATCTTGTGAAAACTGTCAGAAGATGGGATCAATTTTCAAAACGAAACATGATGTCTTCAAATCCAATCATAATTATTGAAATATTCGATAGTTGGGGGATAGATTTTATTGGTCCATTTCCATTATCTTTTGGATATACGTACATTTTAGTCGCTGTTGATTATGTTTCAAAATGGATTGAAGCAATTGCATGTAGAACTCATGATCATAAAGTTGTTATAAAATTTTTAAAAGAAAATATTTTTAGCCGATTTGGAATACCTAGAGCAATAATTAGTGATGGAAGAAGTCATTTTAAAAATAAATCATTTTCTTCTTTGTTAAGAAAATATGGCATTACACATAAATTTTCTACCCCATATCATCCTCAAAGTAATGGTCAAGTTGAACTTGAAAATAGAGAAATAAAACAAATATAAGAAAAAACAGTTAATCCAAATCGAAAAGATTGGTCTTTAAGATTAATAGATGCATTATGGACATATAGAACTGCATTTAAAACATCATTAGGGATGTCACCATATTGGTTAGTTTTTGATAAGCATTGTCATTTACCGTTTGAACTTGAACAGAAAGCTTATTGGGCAATTAAAGCATTTAATAATAATTTAGATGATGCATCTAAATTTAGAAAATTGCAATTAAATGAACTTGAAGAATTAAGAAATGATGCATATGAAAATTCAAAGATTTATAAAGATAAAACTAAAGCCTTTCATGATAAAATTATTTTGAGAAAGTCATTTGAAATTGGACAAAAAGTTTTACTTTATAATTCTCATTTGCATTTATTTCAGGAAAACTAAGATCGAGATGGTCAGGACCATTTATAGTTAAATTTGTTTATCCTCATGGTGCTGTTGATATTGAAAATTCTAAAAATAATGACGTGTTTAAAGTTAATGGGCAAAGACTTAAGCCTTTTATAGAAAATGAAATTCTTAATGATGATTTTATGCCTTTATATGATCCACAATAGTTGTTTGATATTTTCATTTTGTTTTTGCTGATTCTAGTTCATTTCCCGGTTAAGTGGCGGATAACGGTACTCCGTGACTATCTAAGTCGGTTTTTTCAGTTTTCCCAAAATAATTAAAATATATAATAATAATATGGATGCTTGTATTGTGAATCTTCATAAATATTTTGCTTGTTTACCTGATAATGCGTTGAAAAAATTTATAAAGTCAGATGTGAGCGACTAAGGTTGATGATGTCATATGGCATACCGAATGATATCCGTTTGATGATTGAAGCAAAAGTCCGATTGGTTGGGGAAGCAAGTGAAATAATAATAAGACATATGTCAGGATTTGGTAAAAGCACATATGCCAAAAAGCGAAAAGCTAAACGTATAGGTGGATGTCATAAATGTGCAAGGTGTACTTGTAAAGAGAAATGCAAAAATGTTGGAATGACATCAATGAATAGAGAAGATAAAATTTTATTCATTAAGAATGGTCTGAGTAAAGAGCCTTTGGATAATTTTCTAGAGGTTTTTGATACGCATTCAAGTGGGTACGTGCAAAATGTACTTCTTAAACTATGGCGGCAATTTCAACATGAGGAATATCAATATGGACGGTGGAATCAGCCTTATAAAGATCCTACTGTAGTAACGCATATCTGTTTAGATAAGTAAATATATATATACAATTTCGTCTCAGGAATCTGACGTTAAAAGACCTTGTTTGCCAATTTATAAGAAAATTGGATGGGAAGCATATCCTCGATTCATAGAAGGCGTTGAAGCCGTTACTGAACGTAAAATCATAGGAAGATGTAAGTCACAATCACAACTACACTATATATATGTGTTTTAATTTATGTCATTTTTATTTTCTTTTAATAATAATAATTTCCTGTTCAAATATTGACTTTTTGCATGTTACGCTTATAAATTCATATGCTGTGATTTAACAATTGCAGAAAACATATTTCTCAACATGTCGACGTCCACGGTAAGTAAAATAAAAAATATTTGTGTATTTTGTGGATCTAGTGCAGGAAAGGATTCAATTTATGAAGAGGTACCAGAAAAGCTTGGAATAACACTTGCTAAAAAAAGATTCATTTGGTATATGGTGGTGGTGAAGTTGGTCTCATGGGAAAAGTTGTGCATGCAGGTGGAAGTGAAGTCTTAGGCATTATTCCGATTACCGTAGCCAGTCTTACTGGACCAACAATAGGAGAAGAAATGAAAGTGGACGACGTGTATGAACGAATTACTCACATGATTGAACATTCTGATGCTTTCATTGCTTTGCCAGGAGGTTTCGGTACTTTGGAAGAAATATTTCACACTGTTTGTTGGGCACAATTAAATATCTATAATAAGCCAATTGGTTTGTTAAATGTTAACAATTATTATGATAAACTACTATCGTTTCTTGATGATGTTGTGGAACAGAGATTTATTTCATTAGCTTCGCGAAGGATGTTAGTTTCTGCTACAAGTGAAGGTGAACTTATTGATTAACTGCAAGAATTTAGTCATGAACCAGATCCATTCTTATCTCAACTTAATTGGCCAACATCCAAGAGTAAGAAAAGAAAATTCATGTGACGCTAAACTTGTGATTCAACAGTATGTTTTAATTTTTTTTTCTTTGAGGTATGAAAAATCTCCTCTTCTTCTTCTCCTTTTAGTTTGTTTTTATATAAAAATAAAAAAATATATATTCATATATATAGTAATAATAGTAATAATAATTTTGAGTTTNAATAATTTCGAAACTTTTTATGATAATATAGTTAAAAGATATGATTTTTATGGTTGTTAACATGTATAATTGAAAGAATTATTTTCGTAAAAGTATAATATACACTCACACATCTTTTGTGAGTAAGTGGTGAGAAATGAGAAAACAATTAATAGACTTTTATTGATTATTAAAAAATAGTTAATTACAAGAATATAACTCCCTTATAAAAAAAATATTAATTATTGAAAAAAATAGAAGATAAATAACGGACTGCAAAGTTCTTTGTTCATTGTAATTTTTTTTCTAGATTTGATTGATGTACTATAAATGTTTAAGGCCCTATAATCAATTATCCGGTAATTTGGCATAATTCATTATTGAGTAGTAAATTAAAATAATTATTTATGCCAAATAAATTTAAGAAGTTTGTTAAAAATATGTATTTTAGAATGTCGGAGAATTTGACGATATAAAATACATATAGAGTTTAAATAACACACGAGAGAAAAATAAATACAGACCAGAATAAATGAGCTTGAATTACTATTTTAGTAACCAAATACACAATATATATATATATATATATACATATACATGAACACACAACTTACCAAATAAGAGAAGGAAGAATCGAGAGAAAAGTAAAAAAAGAAAGAAGAACTCCATTCCCGTCACTTGTGTAGCGGCTGCGGAAAAATCACGATATCTCCTCCGTCCGGCGTCTAAATCTCAATCGGTCTAAAGGGGTGTCTTCATAACATCCTAAGCTTCGATTCAAGTCAGAAATCGCGAAGTTTGAGCAAGGATTCGAGTAGATCGAAGCTGCTGTTCCGGTGCTCTGTTTCTGCGCGAATTCTTCAAGTTTTTGGGTGAGAGTTTTTGGGTTGCTGCGATTTTTGTATTTTAAATTTGTAGAAATGATCAAAACAAACTTTTTAGTGCTTTATGTTAGCTATTCATAGCCACTAGAAGCATGGGATTTCAATTAGAAACAGATTTGTTATGATTTTTCTACGAAAATGTGTCAAAACCAGATTCGAAATTGAACTGTGCAGAGTACCTACTGTAATTCGGGATTATGGCATAAATGCAATCGGATTCTGTTGGAAAAGAAATTTCGGCGTTTGACAAAATATGAAATTCTGGAGTTTGACAAATTGATCAACCAACTGATACGCGCAACTATATTAAGCAAACTGGACTTAACACCTGGAATCAGCAGATCTAATAAAGAAAACTGATCAGTTGTTGATGGAAACGAAATACCGGCGTTTGGCATAATATGAACCAAATTATAAATTCTAGAGTTTGACAAACTGATCAACCAAGTGATACACGCAACTATATTTCAGCAAACTGGACTTAATAACTGAAATCAGCAGATCTAAACTGATCAGTTGGAAACCGATCAGTTGATATATTCAGCCGTATGCTTCCTTCAACTAAATATGTCTCGGGAAAGAACATTCAACCGACAAAGAGACATAGCATATTGCAACTGAATGCAAAACGCCGCACTTCAATCAATACAGCTTAGAACAACGCATTTCGGGTAAAGCAATTAAGACGCTGCATTACAATAAATGAAGCAAGAAATGCCCAAGGAATGATGAAGTGGCAATCAACGGATATAAAGATTCAAACATATCTCAAGTTACCGTTGGAAGAAAAGCTTATAAATATGACAGAAGAACAGCTGAGGAAAAACACACAGATCACTCTATTCAAAGCTTGTTGTTACTCTGTCAAAATATCAGCTCACACTTACTTGATTTATTCGTAGCAGTCAAGGCTACAATCTGAGCTCATTAGCACTTTGTAATAATCGTTAAATTCGATAGTGCTAAGATCAGTTACGCACTGAGAACATTTTGTAATACTAAGAGTTTCAGTTTTTGGCAGTGATAAGTCCAAACTGAAGTGGGTCAGTACAAAGCTTGTATTCGATCAAAGTCCTTTAATGGAAATCCTATCCTTAAGATAGAAGGGCTGACGTAGGAGTAATTGAAATCTCCGAACATCCAGAAACAATCGTTGTGTATTTTATTTCAGTTTTGTATTCTATCTTTCAGTCAGTTAATTTCCGCAACTACTTCAGTTTAACTGATTGTCATTGACCAGCAAGATTCCGAGAATCAGTTTCTCACCAAACTGAACTCAAAACTCGAAAATATCAGTTTTAATTGAGAGCGTTTATTCAACCCCCCCTTCTAAACACTCTTGTTACGTTAATCGATCCTATCAAGTGGTATCAGAGCGGTTGAATCTTGTTCTTGAATACTTTTGATCTATAAACTTGCTAGCATGACTTCATTCAACAAAATTCCTATGATCTCCAGAGAAGAATTTGATGATTGGAAAATCAGAATGCGGGCTCATTTAGTTGCACAAGATGATGACATGTGGTATGTCATAACCGATGGACCCATGAAGATTCTAAAAAAAATACAGCAGTTGCCATAACAGATGGGGCACCACAAAGAATAGAAAAGCCCAGAGATGAATGGACAACTGAAGATAAAAGAAAAGCAAATCTTGATAATGTGGCTAAAGACATTCTGTACAAAACGCAGGACAAAGTAACCTTCAACAAAATAAAGATGAGTAAGTCAGCCAAAGAAATTTGGGAAAAGCTGATCCAGCTGTGTGAAGGAAATGATCAAACCAAAGAAAATAAACTTTCTGTTACTGTTCAAAAGTTTGATAACATCAAAATGAAAGCAGGAGAATCAATGCACGAGTATGGTGAAAGAGTAAGCAGTATCATCAATGAGTTAAATGCACTTGGAAAAGTGTATACCAACAAAGAGATTGCACTGAAGGTAATGAGAGGTCTTCCCAAAGAATGGGATGTCAATACCATGACTATGAGGAAGTCCAAAGATCTGAACAAGATTGAACTTCATGATCTGTTTGCTGATTTAAAGGCTTTTGAATTTGAGCTGCAGACCAGAGAAGGAGAACTGCAACTCTAGTGATGATGAGGAAGTCAAGTGCTTAATGGCTAATGATGCAGAAGAAGAATCATCTAGCCAACAGATATTTGATTTCAGGTCAACTGATTTCACACGAGAAGAACTCATTCTAACACTACATGACATCGTAAATGAGTATCAAAAGCTTGCATCATCATTTGAAAAAATCAAAGCAAAGCAAACTGATCCCACAGGCAATAAAACCAAAACTGATGAATCAGTTGATGGGTTGAGTCTAAAAAGAGAAATTGCTGAGTTAAAAGCAGAGAGAAACAAAAATCAGTCATTAATTCAGAAGTTGATTCTTGAAAACTCAAAACAGACTGAGCTCATTCAGTCTTGGAACAAGTCATCTACTGCACTGAATGAGATGCAGAATTCACAAAAATCAGTTTCTGATAAAACTGGTTTAGGGCTCAACACTCAAGAAGAAATATATCCAAATGATACTCAACCAAAGTCAAAAATAAACAAAGGGAAATACATTCATTTTGTCAAAACAGCAGTGATACAAGAACAAATTGAGCCCAGTAAACTTATTGAGCAACCTACTGAGAATATGAACAAGGCTAGAAAATATGGGATTGGTTATAGTCAAATATTCTCAACTGATTCACAAAGTCAGTCATCAAAGAGGTCCCAAAAGCGAGAGAAACCCCATCCCTCTCTTTCCTTTGTTACGTCCCCATGTCAAGAACTATTTGAATAGCTATTTCAATTACTATAACTGCAAGCCAGTTCAGAAGAGATATAGACTGAACAATCAGTTGAATAAAGCTAAAACAAATATTGTATCATCTGTACACTACACACCAAGCACACAAAAGCCGAGAAAAACCATTTGGAATACAGCTACTCGAAAGTCTGTTAGACTAATCCAAGTGTGGATTCCTAAGGGACTAATCAGTTCAGGACCCAAATAGATATGGGTACCAAGTTATATTATATGTGTGATTACATGTAACAGGTACAAACAAGAACTCAATATGGTATTTGGACAGTGGATGCTCGCGACATATGACAGGAGCTGCAAGTGTGTTATCCCAACTGATCAAGTACACTGGTCCAAACATCAGTTTCGGGGACAATTCCAAAGGGAGAACTGTGGGTAAGGGTAAGCTTATCCATGGTAATTTTACTTTTAAAGATGTTCTATTAGTAGAAAACTTGAAGTATAACTTGATTAGCATCAGTCAGTTATGCGACAGTGGATTCTCAATACAATTTGACAAAAACTCATGTTTAGTCAAAACTTCAACTGATGAAATCATACTAACTGGCAAACGTTGTGGAAACATATATAAAGTCAGCTGGAATGATCAAACTTATGCACCAGTTTGTTTTATTGCTTCCAAATCATCTAAAAACTGGTTGTGGCATAAAAGACTAAATCATTTAAACTTTAAATCCATTGCCTATCTGAGTAAACATGAACTTGTTACTGGCTTGCCAAAAATAGATTTTTCAAAAGAAAAACTTTGCTCAGCATGTCAGTATGGTAAACAAGTACGATCCTCTTTTAAAAACAAGGGATGTAAATCTTCATCCTGATGCTTAGAACTGTTGCACATGGATCTCTTTGGTCCTATACCAGTCATCAGCTTAGGAGGAATGAAATACACCTTGGTAGTCGTAGATGATTTTTCAAGATTTACTTGGGTTATGTTTCTTAAAACTAAAGAACATACTGCTTCGCAACTAATAAAGCTCTTCAAAAGACTTTTAAATGAAAAATCAGTTGGAATTGATCAAATCAGATCTGATCGAAGAACTGAATTCATCAATCAAACTCTTTCAAATTTTCTAGAAAATGCTGGAATTAAGCATGAGCTCTCAGCAGCCAGAACTCCTCAGCAAAATGGTGTAGCTGAGAGAAGAAATCGGACTCTTAAAGAAGCTGCCAGAACAATGCTTGCTGATTCTGGTATTTCTCAAAGATTTTGGGTAGAGGCAGTAAACAATGCGTGTTATACTCAGAACAGATCAATGATTAATAAGAATCATATGAAAACACCATATGAGATCTGGCATGGAAGAAAAAGTATAATTACTTATTTCAAAATATTCGGCTGCAGATGTTTTATTCTTGATAATGGTAAAAATTATTTAAAAGCGTTTGATGCTAAATCTGCAGAAGGAATATTTCTTAGATACTCATCAGTTAGTATAGCCTATAGAGTCTTCAACAAGAAAACCCTAAATGTTGAAGAATCTGCTCATGTTGATTTCGATGAAACTGAACTAACTAATAAGCCAACTGATCAAGTTGAGCTAGTTGATCGACCAACAGATATCAGTTTAGAAGATGATGACAAAAATGAAAGTCATGACTATCAAAATATACTTCAAACACCTGAACCAGAAAGTACTGGACCAATCAGATGTGCAAGAAGTCGTTGCTGATGATCAGTTGACAGAGCATAATGATAACATTCAAATACCAGTTGACGAAGCACCAACTGAGACTGAAAACTGTGTTCAGTTACCAACTGAAGAAATTTCAGATACAACAAATACTGCGTACAGATGGAGAAAATCACATCCACCTGAACTGGTAATAGGAAACCCATCTGATCCAGTAAGAACTCGCAATCAAATACTAAATTTATTTATCTATTCAGCTTTTGTTTCACAACTAGAACCGAAGAAAACTGATGAAGCTCTTGCTGATCCTAACTGGGTAAATGCAATGCAAGAAGAGCTAAATCGGTTCACTTATAACAATGTCTGGAACTTAGTTCCAAGACCAATTTCAAAAACTATTATAGGTACAAAATGGGTATACAGAAATAAACTGAACTAGGATGGTTCAGTTGTACGTAACAAAGCAAGATTAGTGGCACAAGGATATAGGGAAGAAGAAGGAATTGACTATGATGAGACGTATGCTCCAGTTGCAAGACTGGAAGCAATCAAAATTTTTCTTGCTTATGCATCACACAAGAAATTCAAGGTATATCAGATGGATGTAAAGAGTGCATTTCTGAACTGTAAACTACAAGAGGAAGTATATGTTGAACAACCCCCGAGTTTTGTAAATCACAACTTTCCTGATTATGTATGAAACGACCTAGATTTTTTTTTCCTAATCTTAAATCATAAATTCTAAATTCCTAAATAAAATAATTCAACACAATCATTGATCATAATAATTTAACAATTTAAATCTCAAGTGCATAAAATAAATCATTAACATAATCTTTAAATCATTTATCTATCTAGCTAGTGCGGAACATAAATGGCCCTCGGGTGTGTACTGCTGCACTCGATTCACTCAATCGTCACCGCCTCCAAAATCATCAAATTTTGCATCATACAAACCTAGTGAGTCTAATGACTCAGCACGTTCTAAACATGGATAGCAAATAATACATATACACTCACATGCATTTAAAAATCATATTTTTATTTAAAATAGCTTTTGAAAATAAATAAACCAATTTAAAATCTTTTAAAAATCATTTAAGCATAATTAAATCATAAACAGAAAATCATTTTAAAATAACTTTAAGCATAAATAAATCTTTTAAAAATCTTTTAAAATAAGCTTTAATCATAAATAAATCATTTTAAAATAGCTTTAATCTTCATCGTAAATCATATATCATAAAATCATTTTTTATCATAAGCATTCAATCATATATAATTTTTTGGGTGAAGTTTGATCTTTGAAAGTGACTAGCTTTTATCCATTGGTCGACTGCAGTCTTAGCTCCACATGGCCCATAGGGGTGTGCACTGGGCTCCACCGTGGAAATACGTTCGTCAAGGGTCCCTCGGGACCTTCTCCCATAGACGGGCTCCCATTGGGGCCTTTTCCCACGTATGGGCTCCCTCTGGGGCCTTTTCCCGTAAATGGGCTCCCTCTGGGGCCTTTTCCCCACACGTTACCCCCACAAAATCATATATCATAAATCATATCTTTTGTCACAGTCAATTCACATCTATCAAAATTTTTCTTTTTCTTTAAAAATCATGAAATAGCACAACTTTCCAAAAATAGCATTTTAAACAGTAAAAATTGCACAGCTTTACCAAAAATCATAAAATACCATATTATCATCAAAATAATCATTTTAAATCATAAAATATCATTTAACATGCGTTATAATCCTTCGGGACGCTGCCAAGCATTTTCGTATTTTCTTAGGTGTAAAAAGACAGTTTTACCCCTGTACGTAAAAATTCTCGAATTTATATTTTTCGCACTTTAAATGACCTGAGATTATTCTAAATAATTATTTAAGCTCAAATATATTTTTCTCGTATTTTTATTTGGCTTAAATCGATGACTTTTAAATTAATCTTTAAATAAGAGATATTAACGCGTTTTAATCTCGAATTAAACTAAACCTTAATATAAAATTCCCAAATTAAAAACTTAGATATTTAATAATTATTTAAGCTTAAATATAATTTTCCATAATTTTGTAAAGCTTAAAACTAGGCTTTTCAATTCATTTTTTAATTAGTGTTTCGTGCGGCGATAAAATCCCGGATAAATCCAAAACTTAATATTTTGATCCCAAATTTTTAACATAGCATTTTTATTATTTATTCTACCCTTCCAAGTCATGATCCACACCCGTGGACCCATGGATTCAATTTTAGTCTAATTAAATTCGAAATTGACACATATGAGGACACACCGAGCCATCTCTCATTTTACTCGAGCCACGCCCGAGCCATCTCGAGCCAAACCCAAACCAACCCACCTAGTGACCCTACTGACCAAGCCCAGCCAAAAGAACCATCCCCTAGCTCGCTGAAACCCACCTGAAACTTAACCCAAATTCTGCACCTATGGTGAACCTCACGCCCAAGTCTCCTAGCCAAACCTGGACCCTACCAGCCGAGCCACCACCAAGCCCACACGACCCTCACCATCCCTGGACCACGCCCAGACCCTACCCAGACCAGCCCGAGCCCTGGAGCCAAGCATCGGACCTCCTGAAACAAGAACGAGCTGCGCGCCTCTTCTTCAACGGGAGTGCTTCTTCTTCTCGCGTGGGTCTCCTCGTCTGACCCACCACCGAGCCTTGTCCCTTCCTACCCCTCTCTGAACCATCCTAGAGTACCGACCAGACCACCCAGCCCAGTCCCTACCAAGCCGCAGCCCCCCCTTGCAGTAGACGTGCGTGAACTTGCATGGGAGGAGTCCCACTTCGGGTGGACTCCTTCCACAGCCTAGAAATCGAACCCTAGCCGCCCTAGGACCCTACCTAGCCTTCGAACCTGACCCTGGACAAGCCCCCCACCAGACCCTGTCCAGACCCGTGCCCCATGCAAAGGGACCGAACCATTTGAATTTTGCACCACCATAACACCTACGACCCTCTTTTTTTTATTTTTTTTTCTTTCACGGTTGTTCCAGCCTATTTCCTTCTATCAATTTATCATGTTTTAATCATAATCAATCATAATTTATCATGTATTGGCAGCGTGTCTGTTGGAATCAAAAACGATTTCAAAACAAGCATAGAATCGTTAAAACTTTGAAAAATACGTAACGTATCGTAAAATAATCGAACACCTATTTTTTTTTCATCCAAAAACAATTAAATCATGCATAATATGATTTGAATGATGTTAAAAGAGTTTAGAAAACGTGCCTTTGCGTTAAAAACGCTCGAATATTCGATAATCGTTGCGGGGAAGTCGGTGGCGATCGGAGCGGTGTTTCGATTGTTTCTTTTGCGTAAAAGTGGCGTGAATCGACAGTTCTACGCATGACGATGGATCGGTGATTGTTGTATCGAAGTAATCAAGTCAAAAAATCAAAATCATAGCCTAGAAACTCTCGGCTGCTCGTGTGTGTAATTAGTGTGTGTTTTAGGTGTCCATCACGTGGATGGTGAATGGGTGTGTGAGTTGCCAACTAATAAATACTTAAACATAATTTAGGTTTAAACAAACTCTAATAAATAATTTAAACATTAATTAGATAATTAATTTGACCCCAAGTTTAATTTAAAAATTAAATACTAAGATCAAGATAAACTCAAATTTAAAAAGGTTGATATTTCTATCTTCAAAATTTGCCATAAAAAAATTCTTAGATTTCACTTAGATACTAATTAAATAAATTGATTAAAGCCTAAAAATCATCATAAATATTTCAATAGAATTTCAAGAATTAAATCCTTAATTTAAAAAAATTAATATTTTAAAACACCTAAAATCTTATAAATTGCATAATAATTAAATTAGACCTCAAAATACTAAAATTCGTAAATCATTTAAATTATTAATTTTCTTGGCTTAAAATAAATATAACATTCAACTTTTTTTTGCACCTTAATCGCCTCCGATCTCCGTCTCCCGGTCTGACTTCGAATATTCGGACATAAAATCCTTAATTTCATGAATTCATGTAAAATTGTGCAATTAATCATTTAATCATTCAATCATACCTTTAATCGTATAAAAATATCATGCTAGCATTTAAAAGCAATTAAATAAAATCATTAAAGCAATTAAAACAATTTTGCATGCATGTGGTTTACGTAGACTGATTTTTCGGACGTTACAATGTATATCATTTGAACAAAGCCTTATATGGCCTTAAACAAGCTCCCAGAGCTTGGTACGAAACTATTTCAAAATTTCTAACTGATCATGATTTTTCTGTTGGATCAGTTGATAAGACCTTGTTCAAATTTGCTAAGAATGATCACATTTTATTAGTTCAAATTTATGTTGATAATATCATATTTGGGTCAACTAACCCCAAATTATGCGAAAAGTTTGCTAAGCTAATGCATGATAAGTTTGAAATGAGCATTATGGGCGAACTGACATTCTTTCTTAGACTGCAAGTGAAGCAACTGAATATACTGGTATATTGATCAGTCAGACTAAATATACAAAGGAGCTGCTGAAAAAATTTGGCATGGAATCATGTTCAGCTGCAAATACTCCCATGAGCTCATCAGTAAAAATGGACACTGATCAAGGGGGAATATCAGTTGAGGTGACATTATATCGAGGTTTAATAGGTTCATTGTTGTACCTAGCTTCCAGTCGTCCTGATATTGTATTTGTTGTCCGTATGTGTGCTAGATTTCAAGCAAATCCTAAGCAATCACATTTCTCAGCTGCTAAAAGAATTTTGAAATATCTTAAGGGTACACAAAATGTTGGGTTATGGTATTCTAAAGACTCTACTTTCAATTTAGTTGGATATTCAGATGCAGATTATTTAGGATGTAAGCTTGATCGCAAAAGTACAAGTGGATCTTGTCAGTTTCTAGGAGACAGACTGATCTCTTGGTTCAGCAAAAAGCAGACATCCATAGCTACCTCAACAACTGAAGCAGAATACCTTGCTGCTGGTAGTTGTTGTGCACAACTGATCTGGATCCAGCAACAACTGAAAGATTATGGAGTAATTACAAATGAATCGCCCATATTTTGTGACAATACGAGCACAATTGCCATCACCTATAATCCAGTTCTTCACTCAAGGACCAAGCATATAGATGTCAGGCACCACTTCATTAGAGATCATGCTTTGAAGAAGGACATCAGACTGGAGTACATTTCAACTGAGCAACAAGCAGCTGACATCTTCACCAAACCATTACCCGAGACTAAGTTTTCTTACTTTCGCAATATTCTTGGTTTAATTGACTTGTCTTAAAATTGTTGTTGATGCTGTTTTACTAATAAAATTATTTGCAGAAAATAAGAACACAACAACAAATTGGAAATGATACTTTATTAAGAATAAAATCGATTCCACATTACAGAAGATAACTTAGAACCAACTGAATCTTGCCATTCTGTAATCCAATTATTCAACTCATAAATTCGGATTCTAGAAAATGATTCAGTTGTAGAAATCTTCTCAATTACATGTCATTCTTTCCATAACATTGCATGTAACAGAACATTGTCATCAACCAGGTCTGTAACATGCCTGACTTCAAAACGATCAATGTATTTTCTTGCTGTTGCTGCTTGAGTACGAGAAGGAGCAGCACCACTATTACTTATCATCTGCAAATCATGAATTTTGAACCATGTTGACATCACTTTCGTCAAGACATATTCCTCCATCGTTTTTTTCAACTCTTCTAAATAAGGACTTAATTGTTCGGTAACTTGAATATGCGTACTGCTGCATGCATCAGAATTACTTGAATCCGACATATTGAACTGTTATTATCTCACATTTATCTCTATCGTCCTTTTTATAGACAGATGACATTAAATGTTGAAGAAGCTAAAGAGTCTTGAGTCAACCGAAGCGTTTTTCTCATTTACCTAGGCTTATTATTTATCAGTTGTTCATTATTAACTGATATCAGTTTGTCATTTATTACTTAATGCTTAACTGATTTCAGTTCATAGTCAACTGATAGAAGTTAATCTTTCATCAGTTCATCTGTTTAAAGTTCGCAATTCATATATATATAAAAACTGATGAAGTTTATCATTTGCAGGAAATAGAAAAACAAAGTTAAGCTCATATAAATACTTTATTCAACCATAAATGCCTGCACGGATTACATCATCATATTTTTCCTCTACAAAAATTATCCACATTTTTAACCAAGCGGATAAAGGTCCGGTAGATGTCTTGTCAAAGCCCTGAGAACCAGCTATGCGCTTAAGGATTTTCAGCTCCTTTCGAAGCATTAGCTGATAGAGATGACCATCCTTAAAGACGTCCACCCACACAGCTATGTTCATGTGCTCCCGCAACTTTTTCATCTCTGCCACCAGTTCTGGAGTGGTAGCCTCCTCAGTATTGTACAGGAACTCAAGCTTCTGTAACTTTTCCCCGTAGTGAAGACTCTTATAGAAGACCTCATCTTCTATAACAGCCTTCCTGGCCTCCAGAGCAAACGGCGAAGCTCTCGAGCTACTCGTATCTGCCATTCTTTTTGTCTTGAATATTTTCACCAATATAACTTAAACTAACCGTGTTACTTCTATTTATAACCGAAAGTCATGGAAGCTGAAGGGCAGTCAATGTTTCAGCAAACGATAATCTTTCTGACCCTTAAATTTATTTTATATAGTCATTTTAATTATTCTATGCACCGATTAAGGGGGAATATCAGTTTTTGAAAATGTTAACTGAGAGGACAATTGTTTGTGAATTCTCAACTGAAATGAATCAGTCTCCCAACTGATTGTTTATCTGGATATTTTACAAATCTTCTCGTATAAGTTAACAAATTTAAAAACTTATTATATTCTAAATCAACTAATGTGACTGCAGTTTCATAACGTGGCCTATTTTAAACCACTTACTTTTTGCACACACGCTTACAGCACACGTACACATATTTTTATTCAAAATTTTTTTGGACTGACACGTGTCCCGAATTTGAACAGTCACGAACAAATGTACTATGCCCGCCTCAATTCAGTTTTCTTTCTTACGCATACAATCAGTTCCTAAGAGCATACTAATTCCAAAGCTTATCTTTTACAAATTTCAGATCAGTTTACTTTTCGAAATGGCGAATCAAATCCCAGCTCACATGTTGAACGCTATGGCCATTGATTTTGACTCAGTTTTATCAGTTCAAGAAGCTGATGTTAAGAACGTCTTTCTGAAGATTGAATCTGCTGGTCTCAGGATGTTTTTGGGACAATCTTTGCAGGAGATCTACCCCAAGGAAGTAAATGAATTCTATATGAAGGGGTTTGTCACCACTGATGGAAGTATCTCTGTAACTGTCAATAGTCAGCTGTTGATCTTATCTGAAGAGACCTTCGGAGAAATTTTCTCGTTGCCAACTGATGGGTACGTCAGATTCTCTGAAGTCAAAACATCTGACATTGAAGAAATGCAATCCTTGCTGTCTGCTGATGGGCGGAAAATCAAAGTTTCCGATCCTAAGAAGGAACTGAAGCATGAGGTTCAGTTATTAGCCGACATTTTGGCAAAGGGCATATTGGCTAAAGCAGGCTCTTATGCAGCCCTTACTCTTGAGAAATTCCAAGTGATGACCATCATCATGGGAGAGAAGAAAGCTAACTAGAGGCACATTATCTTCAATATTCTAAGGAATATGCTTCAATCTACCAAACAATCAAGAGGCTTTGCCATTCCAATCAGTTATTTTCTAAAACTAAAGGGATTGGTAGCTGACAATGCTGGAAAATCCTCAAAGTCCAAGGCCTTCACTGCCAAGAACATCTTGCCACCAAAAACCAAACAGGAGGTTGGGACGCAACCACCTGCTCCAACACCAGTCAAGAAGGCCAAAAATTTGGCCCAACTGAAGACTGCAAAACGAAAACTGATTATCAGAGAATCAGATTCGGAGAAAACTCCTTCTCCTAAGATTGTCAAGAGACCGAGGACGCAAAGAACTAAACCAATAACAGCGGTGAAATTCATTCCAACTGAGAGCTTGACTCAATCAGCTGCTCAACAGCCTATTCAGGCTATACCTTTGCAGGTTGTTCCACCTGATGATTCAGTTGCTGAAGAAGAGGAACCCGCTAAAATAAGATCTCCCTTGACTCATGTAAATCGCCCTACCATTTTGCCTCGGGCCAGATCTAAAGGCGTTAATTGAGGGAACCAGTGGACACTACTCATTCTGGTCTGGATATTCCTCACATTCTCATAACTGACAAAGGAAAAGGCAAGCTAGTTGAAGAGCCAAGGCCATCTAATGTCATCCAAACTCACATTGACATTGTTTGGGAACAGGTCAATGCATTTGCCACAGCGAAACTGAAATCTTTTGATAGTTGGAAGAACTTCAGGACTGAAATTTTTGCCAAAGAGCTGAAGCGCAAATCCCAACTGAAAAAGTTCATTAAACTTGAAGAGATTGTCTTGAAAATAGTCAAAGCTGCTACGATTGCCCAGGCATTGGAGAGGCAAAAATATTTCTTTGATCAGATTCGAGTCAAAGAGCTGACTAAAATGGTTGAAGAGCTGAAATCCAACTACAATCCCGTAGGTCCAAATGCCTATTATGATAGAGCTGTGTTCACCCAACTTGACACAGATCTTATTGGGCTTCAAATGGAAATCAGATTTTGGGAACATGATCAGGAATTGGTTCTCCCTGAAAAATCCTCTCGTTCAAAAGCAAAAGAAGATACACTCTCCTCCCAGCAGAAAGAGCTATCTCCACAACTAGCTGCTGAAAAACCTGTTCAGGATGTGCCACAATCATCTGCTGTAGAACATCAGATGTACTCTGAAGCTGAGCTGACTTTTGCCAACATTGATGAAATCATTCAAGCAGTGGCGCAAGAATCTCTTATGAGTGAACCCATCTCTGAAGAAGTTGATCACTCAACTGATCAAATCGCTAAAGAGGTTCCTATCTCAACAGAAGTACCAGTTCAGTCTGTTGTTGCTGAAAAACTTCCAACTGATGAGCCAGCTCAGATCACAACTAATTTTCAAAAAGATGCATCAGCTCATGATCAATCAACTGAAAATCCTGCAGTATCTCCTATTCAGCAGGAAAATATCTCTGATGATCATCATCAATCTTCACCTCCTACAGTCCAAGTGCCAGTAACTGAAACAGATGTTCCAGCACAGACTGTTTCTGAAACGATGATATCTGATAAGACCATGGTGGTCTTTGATCAAGTCTCAAAGGAACCAGGAACATCTTGTCAGTCTCCACCTCATTTTACTACAGATTTTGATAAAGTTCTTGAAGATATTAAGGAAATTCAGCAGAAAATGAATGAAATGATCAATCATTTATATAAGATCCAGCATATTTAATTAGAGCATTCTCTGAAACTGGAACACTCTGAAAAATTCAACTATCAGAAACTGACGACAATTCAAGATGCTTTAACATCTCTCTCTCGAACAGTGGATGATATACAGAAGAACAGAGGATTGGTTAAGAGTCTCTCTATAATGCCCAAGAATTGTATGTTGATAAGATGAGATTATGAAGTTTTGCATGGAAAGGACACCGCCCCCGCGCCCCAGTTTCTACCGCACCCGCGGTGTAAGGGCAGAAAGTAGAGTTTTGACTACAAGAGAGACCGCACCCGCGGTCCAAGACATACAGCACCCGCGGTTGTAACTCATGAAATGTGACGAATTACAGTAGGGTCACCGCACCCGCGGTCCAAGACATACCGCACCCGCGGTCGTTGATTTTGAAATGTTGAAGGATTGCCGTAGCCTGAGCGCACCCGCGGTGAAAAAGGGACCGCACCCGCGGTCGCTGTTTCTGAATTTTTAGATGAGGATGCCGTGAGCTGAGCGCACCCGCGGTGAGAAGCTACCGCACCCGCGGTGCAACGTGTTGAGTGAAAAATAAAACATGTGTCCTTGCCATGCATATAACATGTAATCTTCCATTCTCCCTTCATTCAGAATGAGACCACCGAAGGAATCCATGGGAGAACTCTCACATTTTCTTAAAGCTTAAGAAATTGATTTCACACAAGCCGATCATCCGATTTTCGATCCGAGACCAGATTTGTGCTCCTCTCTTCGATAGCTTCGTAAGGATGTAAGTTTCTTTACAGTTCAGCATGTTTGGGAGGTTACATGTTGGGGGAATTCTGATATGCTTGTAATTATGGGTTCTTGAGATTATTGACATCGTAGAAACGTAAACGAATCGAGAAAGTGATACCATATGTGAATGTTATGAGTTTTCCTGCATATATATTGAGTTGAGATGGTGCAGAATTCAGTCTTATGAATTGATGTTGATAAGAATTATGAGTATTTCTATTGAGTATTGATATTTGAGTTGATTAGTATCGAGAAACTACGCCGTTATGCCGTTGAATTGTATCGAGATTGATTCCTGATTTGTACAAGACTTGCTTTGAGTTGTGTCTTGATAGATTATATCTATACATTGTCATTTCAGATTTGATATTGACCGATTCGACATCGAGACTTCAACTACGACAAAGATTATACGACAAGAAGGTATAATTCATGTTGATTCGGGAAGATATAACTCGAATTAGATCTGATTTGAGTTTCCCAAAATCACATACTAGATTGTTATTTTTTTTTTATATGTTGATGCTTTGTTTATAGATTTATATTCAAGCATTTAATATAGGAGAGTCATTGGCAGACTTGCCAAGCTAGACGTTCGGTGATATCGACGCATAGGAGCAGAACTCCTCCGATTGTAGACACTCGATACAGACAGGACCGAAGTCTAGGAATAAGCCGTACCGCCACCACGATTGGGAGAGTAGGTGGGAGACTTGTTACGTCTTATTCACACCGGGATCCCTAGACTTAGATATGGGTCCAGTCAAATAATAAGAGTCGAAGAGTTTTATCTGTATTCACTAGTGTGTCATAATTACTGATTTATGTGTTATGATTTTGTATTTAATTGCATGACATGCATGTATACATGTTTTATACTGGGATTTGTTCTCATCGGAGTTTCCGGCTGTTGTTGTGTCTGTATGTGTGCATAACAACAGTTGGGGCAGGATCAGGGTCGAGACGAGGATGATTGAGAGGTGATAGCGTGGTGATCATGGGCGTAGCAGAAGAAAATAGTTGTTGTATTAGACATGTATTAATACTTTTAAAAACTAGTTTGATTGTATGAACGAAACGAGATATGTATTTGCTTTTAATGAAATGAAATAAATTTTATGTATGTGTGTTATGTTAAAAGCAAATTTTTGACCCACATTTTCTAGCAAAGATCCATTTAATCCCAAAGATAATTGAGTTAGAGCCCGGGTCCCCACTACAGGTGGTATCAGAGCCATAGATCTTTTAGACTGAGATAGAATAGAATGAACGGGGTAGATTGAGTCGTCCTCCTTGCTTTTGTTGTATTAGCATGATTTATTGCTTTCCCTATTACATGTTGTCTTGTTATCTGAGTTGCTTACAGCATGCAATTGCAAAGACTGAATCAGAACCGATTCTGAATCAGAGGTATATGATGAGAGGAGGACTGAGACAGACTGTATAGATTGTGTACTAATCCGTTTGATAATCAGATATGCCTCCTCGACGAGTACCGCAACCAGTAGCAGGTCGGGCACCAGAACAGGGCAGTACTTCCAATGATCCGATGGATGTGACCGCTACACCGATGAAGACCTTGTTAAAGCGGTTTCAGTCGTTCCGACCACCTACACTGAAGGGCACAGAGAATTCAGTTGAGTGTGAAAGCTGGTTAGATGACATCGAGATGTTATTTGATTCTCTTGACTACACCGATGAACGACGAGTTAAACTGATTGGGCATCAACTGCAAGAAGTTGCCAAGAATTGGTGGCTTACCACAAAGAGGGCCTTGGAGCATCGTGGTACAGAGGTCACTTGGAAGGTGTTCAAGACAGAGTTCTATCAGCGATTCTTTCCCGTCTCCTACCGAAAGGACAAAGGTGCTGAATTTGCCAACCTGAGACAGGGACAGCTGAACATCGAAGAATATGTCGCTAAGTTCTCCACCTTGCTCCGATTTGCTCCCCACATTGCTGGGAATGACGAGGCCGTTGCGGATCAGTTTATCAATGGCCTGAATCCTGAGATATTCACCTTGGTGAACACGGGACGACCCAACAATTTTTCTGATGCCTTGAACAGGGCGAAGGGAGCAGAAGCCGGGTTGCTTAGGCAACGAAGCACTTCTTATACCACTCCGACTCCTAGACCACCCCAGCCCTCGGGTCAGTATCAGCAACCACCTCCCAGATTCGAGAGTGGTGGTAGCAGCAGCGGGAGGAAAGACAGTTTGAAAGTGAAGGGGAAGCAGTTCAAGAAATCAGGGAGCAGTTCGTCGAGCTCCAGTGGGCCGAGACAGACAGGGTCGGGCCAGAGATCAGAGTATACAGGGGTTTACTGTAGTTCTTGTGGAGGTAGACATGCCACCGAGCAGTGTCAGGGCGTGATGGGTCGCTGCAACATTTGCAGACAGCAGGGCCACTTCGCCAGGGTCTGTCCACAGAGAGGTGCACAGCAGACTCAGAGTGTAGGAGCATCTGGCTCTGTAGCTCAGCCTGAGAGGCAAGCTTCATCTGTTCATTCATTCCAGCCAGTCCCTACATCGACACAGCCCCGAGCCAGAGGTGGTCAGACAGTGAGCCAACCTCCCAGACAGCAGGCTCGAGTGTTTGCATTGACAGAAGAGCAGGCTCAGGATGCCCCTGATGACGTGATAGCAGGTAATTGTTCGCTTTGCGGTTACTCTGCTTATGTACTGATAGACACAGGTGCATCACATACATTCTTATCTGAGCATTTTGCATTGACACATGCATTGCCTATGGAGTCGTTGTCTACTGTAGTGTCTGTCTCTTCTCCTTTGGGGACAGGGTTGATATCAGTGACATCTGTTAGATCGTGTTTACTCCAGTATGATGGGCATGAGATAGATTTAGACTGTATTGTACTTGGATTATCTGATTTTGATTGCATTATTGGCATCGACATGCTAACCAAGTACAGAGCGACAGTAGATTGTTTCCACAAGATTGTTAGATTCAGACCAGAGATGGCTGAAGAGTGGAAGTTCTACGGCAAAGGGTCTAGAGCTAGGATTCCTTTGATTTCAGTATTGTCTATGACTCGATTACTACAGAAAGGAGCAGAGGGGTTCCTTGTCTATTCAGTAGATCTACTGAAATCGAGTCCTACCTTGGCAGATATGCCAGTGGTTTGCGAGTTTGCAGATGTGTTCCCTGATGAGATTCCGGGATTACCTCCAGTCAGAGAGGTAGATTTTAGCATCGACCTAGTACCAGGTACGGTTCCTATTTCTCGAGCTCCTTATAGAATGGCACCGATCGAGTTGAAAGAATTGAAAGAACAACTTGAAGATTTGTTGGCCAAGGGATATATCAGACCGAGTGTATCTCCTTGGGGCGCACCAGTGCTATTCGTGCGAAAGAAAGACGGTTCGATGAGATTGTGTATCGATTACCGGCAACTGAACAAGGCAACAGTAAAGAACAAGTACCCATTGCCTCGCATCGACGATTTGTTTGATCAGTTGCAGGGATCCTCTGTCTATTCCAAGATCGACTTGCGATCTGGATATCATCAGCTGCGAGTCAGAGATTCAGATATACCGAAGACTGCATTCCGAACCAGGTATGGACATTTCGAGTTTATTGTCATGCCTTTTGGTTTAACGAATGCGCCAGCGGTGTTTATGAGTCTGATGAACCGTGTCTTTCAGAGGTATCTGGATGAGTTTGTGATTGTTTTTATAGATGATATTTTGGTTTACTCGAGAAATGAGACTGATCATGCTGAGCATTTGAGAATTGTGTTGCAGACGTTAAGAAATGAGCAACTGTATGCTAAACTGTCAAAGTGTGAGTTTTGGCTGAGACAGGTTGTCTTCTTGGGTCATATCATATCTGGAGACGGTATTTCTGTTGATCCGAGTAAAGTTGAAGCTGTGATCAGTTGGCCGAGACCGACTTCTGTGCCAGAGATACGCAGTTTCATGGGTTTAGCAGGGTACTATCGACGATTTATTAAAGATTTCTCCAGTATTGCGAAACCGATTACCCAGTTGACACAGAAGAATACTCCATTTGTGTGGTCTGAAGATTGTGAGTCTAGTTTCTTAGAGTTGAAGAGACGACTAACCAGTGCTCCAGTGTTGACGATACCTTCAGGTACAGGTGATTTCGTTGTATATTGTGATGCATCGCACAGAGGGTTAGGATGTGTTCTTATGCAGCGACAGCATGTTATTGCCTATGCTTCGAGACAGTTGAAGCCACACGAGACTCGATACCCAATTCATGATCTTGAATTGGCGGCTATCGTATTTGCACTGAAGATATGGCGACACTATCTGTATGGCGAGAAATTTGAGATCTACTCTGATCACAAGAGCTTGAAATATCTGTTTTCTCAGTCAGAATTGAATATGAGACAGCGTAGATGGCTTGACCTACTGAAAGACTTTGATTGCGAGATCAAGTACTATCCAGGGAAGTCAAATGCAGCAGCGGATGCCTTGAGTCGAAAGGTATGTTCCCTATCCTTATCGACGATAGGTGTTTCGAATTTAGTTGAAGATTGCTGTTTGTCTGGATTAGAATTTGATACAGATAGTAGACCGTTGCGACTTGCCAATATTCAGTGTGAACCAGATTTGATTGTTCGCATCAAAGAGGCACAAAGAAACGATCAGAGTGTTCAGAAGTCGATTGATATGGTCAGATCAGGACATATTTCTGAGTATCAGGTACGTGATCATGTTTTGTATGTGAATAACCGTCTTGTAGTGCCAGATGTTTCAGATTTGAAACAACAGATACTGTCAGAAGCGCACTGTAGTCGGTTCAGTATTCATCCTGGTGGCAGGAAGATGTACAATGATCTGAAAACACAATTCTGGTGGAAACAGATGAAGACAGATATTGCAGAGTTTGTGTCTAAGTGCTTGAATTGCCAACAGGTGAAGGCCGAGAGAAAGAAGCCCGGAGGGTTACTTCAGAGTTTAGCTATTCCTGAATGGAAATGGGATCACATTTCCATGGATTTTGTCACGAAGTTACCACGATCATCTAGGGGCTATGATGCGATTTGGGTGGTGATAGACAGATTGACCAAATCAGCATGCTTCATTCCTTACAAGATGACATACCGACATGATCAGATGGCAGATATATATGTCAGAGAGGTTGTCAGATTACATGGTGTGCCGAAGTCGATCGTATCAGATCGTGATCCACGATTCACTTCACACTTTTGGCACAGTCTACAGCAGGCTCTAGGTACGAATTTACACTTGAGTACTGCTTACCATCCCCAGACAGACGGACAGTCAGAGCGGACTATCCAGACTTTAGAAGATATGCTGAGAGCTGTAGTACTAGATTTTTGTACTAGTTGGCAGGATTCACTGGCTCTTTGTGAATTCTCGTACAACAACAGCTACCAGACTAGCAACGAGATGGCACCGTTCGAAGCTTTATACGGAAAGAAGTGCAGATCTCCGTTGTACTGGGATGACATCTCAGAGGTACCAGAACTTGGGCCTGATATGATTCGTGAGATGACTGAGAAAGTAAAGATAATTCAGAAGCGAATGAAGACGGCACAAGATAGATAAGCGAAGTACACGAACATCAGACGTAGACCGTTAGTGTTTGAGCAAGTAGACAGAGTATTCTTAAAGATTTCTCCTTTCAGAGGCGTGGTCAGATTTGGCAAGCGCGGGAAGTTGTCTCCTCGATACGTCGGTCCGTACGAGATTCTTGAAAAGATTGGCGATCGTGCGTATAGACTTGCTCTTCCTCCTTCTCTATCTGGGATACATGACGTCTTCCATGTATCGATGTTGCGTAGATATATGCCAAATAGTTCTCATGTCATTCAGCCTGAAGAAGCCGAGTTAGTTCAGACTTTGAGTTACGTTGAGCAGCCGATTCAGATTCTTGATCGGAAAGAGAAACAGCTCAGAACGAAGACTATTCCATTAGTGAAAGTTTAGTGGAGTCGTCATGGCATTGAAGAAGCGACTTGGGAAACAGAATCAGAGATGAGACAGAGATATCCAGAACTATTCGCATGATGTGAGTTTTATTCGGCTTTTGATCATATTGCTTCTTTTATATACCATTACTTGATTACCTGTGAGTTCGAGGACGAACTCATATCTAAGAGGGGGAGAAATGTAATGCCCAAGAATTGTAGGTTGATAAGATGAGATTATGAAGTTTTGCATGGAAAGGACACCGCCCCCGCGCCCCAGTTTCTACCGCACCCGTGGTGTAAGGGCAGAAAGTAGAGTTTTGACTACAAGAGAGACCGCACCCGCGGTCCAAGACATACCGCACCCGCGGTTGTAACTCATGAAATGTGACGAATTACAGTAGGGTCACCGCACCCGCAGTCCAAGACATACCGCACCCGCGGTCATTGATTTTGAAATGTTGAAGGATTGCCGTAGCCTGAGCGCACCCGCGGTGAAAAAGGGACCGCACCCGTGGTCGCTGTTTCTGAATTTTTAGATGAGGATGCCGTGAGCTGAGCGCACCCGCGGTGCAACGTGTTGAGTGAAAAATAAAACATGTGTCCTTGTCATGCATATAACATGTAATCTTCCATTCTTTCTTCATTCAGAATGAGACCACCGAAGGAATCCGTGGGAGAACTCTCACATTTTCTTAAAGCTTAAGAAATTGATTTCACACAAGCCGATCATCCGATTTTCGATCCGAGACTAGATTTGTGCTCCTCTCTTCGATAGCTTCGTAAGGATGTAAGTTTCTTTACATTTCCGCATGTTTGGGAGGTTACATGTTGGGGAAATTCTGATATGCTTGTAATTATGGGTTCTTGAGATTATTGACATCGTAGAAACGTAAACGAATCGAGAAAGTGATACCATATGTGATTGTTATGAGTTTTCCAACATATATATTGAGTTGAGATGGTGCAGAATTCAGTCTTATGAATTGATGTTGATAAGAATTATGAGTATTTCTATTGAGTATTGATATTTGAGTTGATTAGTATCGAGAAACTACGCCGTTATGCCGTTGAATTGTATCGAGATTGATTCCTAATTTGTACAAGACTTGCTTTGAGTTGTGTCTTGATAGATTATATCTATACATTGTCATTTCAGATTTGATATTGACAGATTCGACATCGAGACTTCAACTACGACAAAGATTATACGACAAGAAGGTATAATTCATGTTGATTCGGGAAGATATAACTCGAATTATATCTGATTTGAGTTTCCCAAAATCACATACTAGATTGTTATTTTTTTTTATATGTTGATTCTTTGTTTATAGATTTATATTCAAGCATTTAAGATAGGAGAGTCATTGGCAGACTTGCCAAGCTAGACATTCGGTGATATCGACGCATAGGAGCAGAATTCTTCCGATTGTAGACACTCGATACAGACAGGACCGAAGTCTAGGAATAAGACGTACCACCACCACGATTGGGAGAGTAGGTGGGAGACTTGTTACGTCTTATTCACACCGGGATCCCTAGACTTAGATATGAGTCGAGTCAAAGAGTAAGAGTCGAAGAGTTTTATCTGTATTCACTAGTGTGTCATAATTACTGATTTATGTGTTATGATTTTGTATTTAATTGCATGACATACATGTATACATGTTTTATACTGGGATTTGTTCTCACCGGAGTTTCCGGCTGTTGTTGTGTCTGTATGTGTGCATAACAACAGGTGGGGCAGGATCAGGGTCGAGACGAGGATGATTGAGAGGGGATAGCGTGGTGATCATGGGCGTAGCAGAAGAAACTAGTTGTTGTATTAGACATGTATTAATACTTTTAAACACTAGTTTGATTGTATGAACGAAACGAGATATGTATTTGCTTTTAATGAAATGAAATAAATTTTATGCATGTGTGTTATGTTAAAAGCAAATTTTTGACCCACATTTTCTAGCAAAGATCCATTTAATCCCAAAGATAATTGAGTTAGAGCCCGGGTCCCCACACTCTCAGTGACTCAAGACTCTATCAGCAAGAGAGTTGATGCTGTGGAGACACTTGTATCAAGAAAGATAGATGTACTTCAAATCGATCTAACCTCTGCTGTTGAAAACGTATCCAACTCTGTCAATTTTATATCAACAGATGTTCGAAGATTATCCTTGAAGATGGAGCTGTTTGAAAAAAAGGGGGAAGAGATCAAAGAGATTCTAGAACAACAGAAGAATCTTCTTGTTGAAGAAAAATCTCTACAAGTATATCTATCCTGTATTTGTGTGGATTATTATTCAGCTGATCAAGATCAACCTCTTATTTTATCTACAAAACCTCTTATTTTATCTACAATGTTTTCAGATGATCAGTTATTATTCACTTAGTTTTGTCAAACACCATAAAGGGGGAAATTGTTGGAAACGAAATTCCGGCGTTTGACAAAATATGAAATTCTGGAGTTTGACAAACTGATCAACCAATTGATACGCGCAACTACATTCAGCAAACTGGACTTAACAACTGGAATCAGCAGATCTAATAAAGAAAACTGATCAGTTGTTGTTGGAAACGAAATACCGACGTTTGGCATAATATGAACCAAATTATAAATTCTAGAGTTTGACAAACTGATCAACCAACTGATACGCGCAACTATATTTCAGAAAACTGGACTTAACAACTGAAATCATCAGATCTAAACTGATCAGTTGGAAACCGATCAGTTGATATATTCAGCCGTATGCTTCCTTCAACTAAACATGTCTCGGGAAAGAACATTCAACCGACAAAGAGACATAGTAGATTGCAACTGAACGCGAAACGCCGCAGTTCAATCAATACAGCTTAGAACAACGCATTTCGGATAAAGCAATTAAGACGCCGCATTACAATAAATGAAGCAAACAATGCCCAAGGAATGATGAAGTGGCAATCAACGGATACAAAGATTCAAACATATCTCAAGTTACCGTTGGAAGAAAAGCTTATAAATATGATAGAAGAACAGTTGAGGAAAAACACACAGATCACTCTATTCAAAGCTTGCTGTTACTCTGTCAAAATCTCAGCTCACCCTTACTTGATTTATTCGTAGCAGTCAAGGCTACAATCTGAGCTCATTAGCACTTTGTAATAATCGTTAAATTCGATAGTGCTAAGATCAGTTACGCACTGAGAACATTTTGTAATACTAAGAGTTTCAGTTTTTGGCAGTGATAAGTCCAAACTGAAGTGGGTCAGTACAAATCTTGTATTCGATCAAAGTCTTTTAGTGAAGATCCTATCCTTGAGATAGAAGGGGTGACGTAGGAGTAATTGAAATCTCCGAACATCCAGAAACAATCGCTCTAACCTCTGCTGTTGAAAACGTATCCAACTCTGTCAATTTTCTATCAACAGATGTTCGAAGATTATCCTTGAAGATGGAACTGTTTGACAAAAAGGGGGAAGAGATCAAAGAGATTCTAGAACAACAGAAGAATCTTCTTGTTGAAGAAAAATCTCTACAAGTCTATCTATCCTGTATTTGTGTGGATTATTATTCAGCTGATCAAGATCAACCTCTTATTTTATCTACAAAACCTCTTATTTTATCTACAATGTTTTCAGATGATCAGTTATTATTCACTTAGTTTTGTCAAACACCATAAAGAGGGAAATTTTTGGAAACGAAATTCCGGCGTTTGACAAAATATGAAATTCTGGAGTTTGACAAACTGATCAACCAACTGATACGCGCAACTATATTCAGCAAACTGGACTTAACAACTGGAATCAGCAGATCTAATAAAGAAAACTCATCAGTTGTTGTTGGAAACGAAATACCGGCGTTTGGCATAATATGAACCAAATTATAAATTCTAGAGTTTGACAAACTGATCAACCAACTGATACGCGCAACTATATTTCAGCAAACTGGACTTAACAACTAAAATCAGCAGATCTAAAATGATCAGTTGGAAACCGATTAGTTGATATATTCAGCCTTATGCTTCCTTCAACTAAACATGTCTCGGGAAAGAACATTCAACCGACAAAGAGACATAGCAAATTGCAACTGAATGCAAAACGCCGCAGTTCAATCAATAAAGCTTAGAACAACGCATTTCGGCTAAAGCAATTAAGACGCCGCATTACAATAAATGAAGCAAACAATGCCCAAGGAATGATGAAGTGGCAATCAACGGATACAAAGATTCAAACATATCTCAAGTTACCGTTGGAAGAAAAGCTTATAAATATGATAGAAGAACAGTTGAGGAAAAACACACAGATCACTCTATTCAAAGCTTGCTGTTACTCTGTCAAAATCTCAGCTCACCCTTACTTGATTTATTCGTAGCAGTCAAGGCTACAATCTGAGCTCATTAGCACTTTGTAATAATCGTTAAATTCGATAGTGCTAAGATCAGTTACGCACTGAGAACATTTTGTAATACTAAGAGTTTCAGTTTTTGGCAGTGATAAGTCCAAACTGAAGTGGGTCAGTGCAAATCTTGTATTCGATCAAAGTCTTTTAGTGAAGATCCTATCCTTGAGATAGAAGGGGTGACGTAGGAGTAATTGAAATCTCCGAACATCCAGAAACAATCGCTCTAACCTCTGCTGTTGAAAACGTATCCAACTCTGTCAATTTTCTATCAACAGATGTTCGAAGATTATCCTTGAAGATGGAACTGTTTGACAAAAAGGGGGAAGAGATCAAAGAGATTCTAGAACAACAGAAGAATCTTCTTGTTGAAGAAAAATCTCTACAAGTCTATCTATCCTGTATTTGTGTGGATTATTATTCAGCTGATCAAGATCAACCTCTTATTTTATCTACAAAACCTCTTATTTTATCTACAATGTTTTCAGATGATCAGTTATTATTCACTTAGTTTTGTCAAACACCATAAAGAGGGAAATTTTTGGAAACGAAATTCCGGCGTTTGACAAAATATGAAATTCTGGAGTTTGACAAACTGATCAACCAACTGATACGCGCAACTATATTCAGCAAACTGGACTTAACAACTGGAATCAGCAGATCTAATAAAGAAAACTAATCAGTTGTTGTTGGAAACGAAATACCGGCGTTTGGCATAATATGAACCAAATTATAAATTCTAGAGTTTGACAAACTGATCAACCAACTGATACGCGCAACTATATTTCAGCAAACTGGACTTAACAACTAAAATCAGCAGATCTAAAATGATCAGTTGGAAACCGATCAGTTGATATATTCAGCCGTATGCTTCCTTCAACTAAACATGTCTCGGGAAAGAACATTCAACCGACAAAGAGACATAGCAAATTGCAACTGAATGCAAAACGCCGCAGTTCAATCAATAAAGCTTAGAACAACGCATTTCGGCTAAAGCAATTAAGAAGCCGCATTACAATAAATGAAGCAAACAATGCCCAAGGAATGATGAAGTGGCAATCAACGGATACAAAGATTCAAACATATCTCAAGTTACCGTTGGAAGAAAAGCTTATAAATATGATAGAAGAACAGCTGAGGAAAAACACACAGATCACTCTATTCAAAGCTTGCTGTTACTCTGTCAAAATCTCAGCTCACACTTACTTGATTTATTCGTAGCAGTCAAGGCTACAATCTGAGCTCATTAGCACTTTGTAATAATCGTTAAATTTGATAGTGCTAAGATCAGTTAAGCACTGAGAACATTTTGTAATACTAAGAGTTTCAGTTTTTGGCAGTGATAAGTCCAAACTGAAGTGGGTCAATACAAATCTTGTATTCGATCAAAGTCTTTTAGTGGAAATCCTATCCTTGAGATAGAAGGGGTGACGTAGGAGTAATTGAAATCTCCGAACATCCAGAAACAATCCTTGTGTATTTTATTTCAGTTTTGTATTCTATCTTTCAGTCAGTTAATTTCTGCAACTCCTTCATTTTAACTGATTGTCATTGACCAGCAAGATTCTGAGAATCAGTTTCTCACCAAACTGAACTCAAATCTCGAAAATATCAGTTTTAATTGAGAGTGTTTATTCAACCTCCCTTCTAAACACTCTTGTTACGTTAATCGATCCTACCAGATTCTGAACTTATGATTCAAACGGAAGTTGTAGAGATATGTGTTGTATTCGTAATGATATAAGATTGGTTAGATTCCATTAAGAATTGAGATAGTTATGCTCATTTTGCCGAAACTGCTCAATTACAGAATTATGCCGCATAGTGCGTATGGAGTAGCATCTTCTTGATAATTCTTGGATTTATCTATTAGGATTATAGAAATGGTTTCTTCTAAAAAAAGTTAGATATTTGAGTTATCTTTCATTTCCAATTGGCGGATATTAATTTGAGTTAATATTGAGCGAGATACGAATTTTATGCTCTTTTGTGCCAAATCAGACATTGGTATGGATTGTAGTTTTCATGATCGGCTTATTGTGGTTTTGTTTAGGCCGAGAGTCTTGAAGAAAAGTTGATATTGGAGTTTCAAGTTGGTATAGGTATGTTACAGCTCGGTAACATACGACGGTAAAACATAAATTATGTTTAATTGTCATTCTGTGTTGCACTGATCGTGTTTTTGATTTGTTGACTGTTGTAATTTGTTAAATGCCTTTGTTGTGATATATGTTATTATTGTGAAATATTATTGGCATTTAGCATATGACATACTGTTGTGATATTCATGTTGAGCCATATCGTTCTTGTTAGCCCATTGTTGATATCTGTTGTTATCTGGCACTGTTGTTTATCTCGAGATCATCGTGTGGCTGATAGGCCTATACACATGAGACTGTAGATGTGATTGAACAATTCCGTGGTTAGTGCAGCCTTTTGAGGTGAGCGCTGGGATTGTGTCATCTAGTTTGTTCTGTTGTGCCATCCAGTTATATCGTATCAGCTGTATGGAGGCCGAGTCAGGGGTGTTATTCAGCACAGCTTGGCATACCTTGCATATTTGGCAGGGCGGTTTAGCTGCATGACGATGTAGCTCTCATGTGTTGTTGCTCGAGCATTATTCCAGTTGTTATCGTACCGTTTGTTGGCTCCTGTTATCCCGATTATTCGTTGAACTTTTCATGCATTGCATATTACATTTTATTTTATGATTATGCATGATTTATGATTATTGTTGAACTGTTTCATACCAAAATCCTAACCTCAGTTGTTTTCTGGGGGGGCTGTTGTGGTTGCTATTGGGCACCATGGTAGATCTCCCGAGTCGTTTTGCAGCATCAGGCCGAGGTTCAGCCAGTGGAGCTCGGGATTTAGGTTGGATTGCTTGGTTCTGTCAGTGGAGTTTCCCAGTTAGTGAATATGTATGTCTTGAGTTTGTTTTAGTTTTGTATTGTACTTTATTTGTCGGGGAGATGCCCCGTGTATCTGTAGTGATATTTGGTTTTTTTTTAATGTTCTGAGTCTACCATATGATTCTTATGATCTGGTGAATATTTGATAAGTTTTAATTTTTGTTTAGTCCTGGCCAGTGCGACTATAGGTTGTTTAACTTCGGTTTTGTTTTGATGACTCTAGTTGGAGTATATTTTGATATAAATTGTTGCTTGAGTTTTCGGGATGTCTTACTAGGCCCTGAGATCCGTTTTAAAGTATTTTAAACATTTTTCCGCTGCGGATTTATATCAAACCATTATTGTTTGATCATTAATTGTCATTAAAGTCAATGGGCCTCACAAAATGTGTTCTAAAAAAAATAATTAATCAATCAATATGTTCTAAAAAAAAGATTTGTTTGTGTTGGATAAGTTTCAAAGGTAGTCGAATGTATCCGTTATATAAATGTTTATATATATAGACATTTATGGTAGAATGTTTGGATAAAAAAAAAATTTATGTCATTGTAAAAATTTGCAGTCACGTTAATAAAAAAAAGAAAAAAAAAGTAAAAAAAATAAAAAAAGGAGATTTTATTCTTTGTAAATTTAATTATTTTTTTTCAATATTAATTTATTTAATTGTCTGCTTTAATAATTAGCCTTTTTCAATGAGAGTTAATATTCATTCCAACTCCATAAGTGTAAATCAGCTATCNATATATATATATATATAAATCGATATATGAGTTTGTTTTTAAAATGAATATGTGTGTATATATGAATATATAAAAGGAATAAAGAATCTAGATTGTGATTTTAAAATAAATTTTATTCTTAAGGGACTAGTAATAAGATAGTGTGGGGGTGTTATGAAACTTAAAATTAATAATTTATTATATGTTAAAACCTATATTTTAAAATTTAAGTTTCATTAAAATTATAAAATTATGTTATTTTAGTATTTTTTGTTTATATTTAAATGTCTTACTTAATATGTTTTATTTTTAGGTTTTCTATGTGTTGGTAAAATAATGATAACTCAAGTTAGAAAATTCAAATGGAGGTGATTCAAACATTTTTGAAATTCTTGAGAAATTATCTACAACTTTGCAGAAGACATGATTGCCTAAAAAGTTCGTTAAGATGATCAAATTGTGAAAATATCAAAAGAATGACAAATTTACTTTCACCATGACCAGCATATAGTAAAAAAATTATAACAATTTCAATATTTAACCAAATAAGGTGAACCAAGTGGCCAAATTCATCTACAGACAATTTCCCACATGTTTGCTGTTTTGAGCAGAGTCCAATTCGGTGATTAAAGTCGTGGAACAAAACATTGAAAGAAGTGACATGAAATTGAAGTTGGAAGAGACAAAGACTACTATTACAACTACATGGCATTAATAAAATTTTTGACCCTTTCTCTCATTTGGCCTATAAATAGAGGCCTTGTTCTAGATTTAGAATAATTCTATCTCATTGTAAAATATAGTGTGAGTGTGTATAAAAGTTCTAAGTTCCAATATATTTTTCATTTTCCAAATTATGAGTGATGTTTTTAGTGTTGATCAAAAGTAAGCTCAGGGAAAGCTAAATCTATTATGTCAAGGTGAAGAGGTTGAATTCTTGGTGAAGTAATATTGTTTATATTTTGTATAGTCTTTCTTTATTTCTATTCATTTTGGTAATTTATTTTTATTGTAGGTATAAAAATGAATTATTTGTTGTTATCAATTCACATCAAATGCTTGATACTATTGAAGTGTTATCTTGATTTGTTGTTTAATTTTGATACAATAAATATTTCATCAATTATTATTGTTATATTATACACACACACACACACACATAAATATAAATCCTCGAGCCTATAAATTAATAAATTTAAACTTAAAATAACCTCTCTGTGGATCGATCTCGTACTTACGAAATATATTACTTGTTGACAACCTACACTTGGGTGAATTATAATTTAAGTAGTAGCAGGCATTGGCCCTCACGTCATCTCCACGAAATCATATATCATATATCATATCATTTGTCACAGTCAAATCACATCCCTCAAAATATTTTTCTTATTATTTTAAAATCATAAAATAACATAGCTTTCCAAAAATAGCATTTTAAATAGTATAAATTGCACAGCTTTACCATAAATCGTAAAAATACATGTTATCATCAAAATCATCATTTTAAATCATATAATAACATTTAACATGTGTTATGATCCTTCGGGACGCTGCCAAGCGTTTTCGTATTTTCTTAAGTGTAAAAAGATCGTTTTGCTCCTGGACATTAAAAATTCTCGAATTTATCTTTTTCTCACTTTTAATGACATGGGATTATTCTAAATAATTATTTATGCCTACATTAATTTTATCATATTTTTATTTTCCTTAAATCGATGACTTTTAAATTAATCTTTAAATATAACATAGTAATGCATTTTAATTCAGAATTAAACCAAACCTTAATATAAAATTCTAAAATTAAAAACTTAAACTTTCAATAATTATTTAAGCTTAAATATAATTTTCCATAATTTTATTAAGCTTAAAACTAGGTGTTTCAATTAATTCTTTAATTAACGTTTCGTGAGACGATTAAATCCCGGAAAAATCCAAAGCTCATTATTTTGATTCCAAATTTTAAACATAGTATTTTTATTATTTATTCTACCCTTCCAAGTCAAGTGCCACACCCGTGGACCCATGGATTCATTTCTTGTTATTAAATTTTTGAATTTGACCCTTGCAAGGACACCCCGAGCCAACTCATTATTTACTCGAGCCACGCCCGAGCCACCTCGAGCCAAACTCTAGCCAACCCACCTAGGGACCCTACTGACCAAGCCCAGCCCAAAGAACCATCTCCTAGATCACTCAAACCCACCTGAAACATGACCATGTACTGCATGTGCGTGTTTGCGTGTATCATAGTTGCTCTAGGACTCCTAGTTAGCCTAGGACTCTTCGAGCTGAGCCACCACTGAGCCCAGCACGCCTAACCGACCCTTGACCAAGCCCCTACCTAAGCCACCCCAAGCCCGAACCCCTGGGCCATGCACGAAGCTCCTGAATCCAGAAAGCAACCTGCGCACAAGCTTGACTCACGCCTAATGACTCCTGGCTGGCAAGGGCTCTTCCAGCTGAGCCACGACCAAACCCACCTGACCCTAACCATCCCTGGACCACGCCCAGACTAGCCCAAGCACTGGACCCAAGCAACGAACCATATGAATGAGAAGACACCTGTAGCGCGTTTCCAAGCTTCCTCTCACAGTTTCCACTTTGGCTCGACACAACCGCCAGTCCAGCCGCTCCAGCCCCTAGCCCGACCCCTGCCCATGACCCTTGGACCGTGACAGACCCCCCTGGCTCACCCCCAGGCCAGCTGCGAGCCCCTCTTCTCAGCCACACCCGAAAACTTCACGTGAAGAGTGCCTTCACAACAAGGACTCTTCCTTAGCCACCTCCCTCGACCTAGCCACCCTAGGACCCTACCTAGCCTTAAAACCTGACCCTAGAAAAGCCCCCAACCAGCCCTTGGTTAGACCCGTGCCCCATGCAAAGGAACCGAACCACTTGAATTTTGCACAACCAAGCAAACCCACGTTTCTTTTTGTAATTCTTAGCCTACGTTTCCAGCTTTGTTTCCTTTCAATAATTGTCATGTTTTGTCCATAAATTAATCATATTTTATCATGTTTTGGCAGCGTACTCATTGGATTCAGTAACGTTTTCAAATCAAGCGCGAAATCGTTAAAACTTTGAAAATACGCAACTTACCGTAAAATAATCGAACCCACATATTTTTCATGCATAAAAAATTAAATCAAACATATTATGATTTGTATGATATTAAAAGAGTTTAGGAAATGTGCATTTGCGTTTATAACGCTCGATTATTCGATCTTCGACGAGGGTGCGATGTTGGACGACCGGACGACGAAGAACACAAGCTTTTCTCCTCTAGATATTTTCGAAAACTTGGTGGTGTGTGTGAGGAGTGCACGGCTGATGATGTGAGGAATTATGAGGTTTTTGAAACCTAAATCACTTGTTTATAATTAATTAACATGCTAATGAGCTTTGGTTTTTGGGCTTTCAAGTTTAAGGTAATTGGGCCTTCTTTGAATCATTAAATTGAGCACAATAATACTTAATTAATTAAAACATAAAAGTTTGTAAAATTAGTTTCCATAAAATAATATTTTTGATCTTTTAAAATTCTTTGTTTGCCCAAAACCGGCTTCCCGGGAAAAATCGAGCTTGACTCGTAAAATAATTCGAACTCCAACATTTTTAGAAAAAATTAAAACATTTTTAATCGTATTAGGAAGCATTTCCATTATTTAAATAAAAAAATATATTCTTGTCTTGGTCGTCTCCGGTCTCCTTTCCCTAATCTATTATCGAGAATTCGGGTAAAATCTTTAATTTCATGAAATCATGTCATATAATCATTTAATCATGCAATTCATACATTTAATTATATTATAAATATCATGCTAGCATTTAAAATCAATTAAATAAAACAATTAAGCAATTAAAACAATTTTGCATGCATGTTGTTTACGTAGGTTGGTTTTTCGGACATTACAAAAATTGAGTCATTAGAAATGAAAAAGAGTGGTCAATTAAAAAGTATTAAAGAAATTGTTTGTCATATATGTGATACACATGACCATTCTACAAAATATTGTCCAACATTACCTTCATTTAAAGAATGTCTCCATGAACAAACAAATTATGTTAACAATGAAAAAAAACCATTGTTAAATCCTTTTTCACAATCATATAATCTTGGATGGAAAAATCATCCTAATTTTAATTGGAGGAATGATAATAATGCACAACCTTAACAACAACATTTTCAAAATAACCAAAATCATCAAGGTTATATTCCTTATGTTACACCTCCAAAAAAAAACTTTGAAGACGTAATTCATGCATTTATCAGAAAGCAAGAGTCTATCAATATTCAAAAAAGTCAATCTATGAGTGATTTGAAAGAAACTTTTGCAAAATTTGCATCTGCACTTAATATTCATGAAAAAAAAAATTTCCATCTCAAACTCAACCTAATCCTAAAAATCAAAATCAGGAATTAAATAATAATTAAATTGATCAAATAAAATCTGTTATTACCCTTAGAAGGGGTAAAATAGTTAATGATCCATATAACAATGAAAACAAAGATTATTTAAATTAAAAGAGTAAGGATGATAATCATGATACTTCTGAAAATGATGATACCTTAAATTCTAGAAATAAAATGGTGAATGATAAATCATTTGGGACAGTAAATGAGTCAAATAAACCTCTCCCGTTTCCTCATGCATTAACAAATCATAAAAAACAAAAAACTGATTTTGATATCTATGAAGTTTTTAAACAAGAAATGATGAATATTCCATTATTAGATGCTATTAAACAAGTACCTTCATATGCAAAATTATTAAAAGACTTATGTATTGTGAAGAGAAAATGGCATGTGAAGAAGAAAGCATTCTTGGCTGAACAAGTAAGTTCTATTTTACAAAATAATTATAGTTTAAAATTGTAAAGCCCATGGGCTGTTCCCGATCCAACTAGCGGGAGTCGGTTGTCCCATGGCCCATTACTCACTGACTCCTCCAGCCCAGGCACTGGAGTTTGTACCTCCCCAAACTCGAACCTAATATCTCTTGGACATATAGATACTTAGCACAAGTCTGGTACCAATTGAGCTAATCTCACCAGAAAATTATTACATGTTATTTCATTACAGGGCTCCAAGGAGCAAACATTTTCACTATGATTTTCAGTTCAGTTATGCACGTATTATAATTAATCATGACACGATATTTTACGTTATGCCTCACGACATGATATTTTCACTTGCATGAAATTTAATTATTTATTTACTAGTTATTTACGATATATGCATGCTGAGTCTTTAGACTCACTAGACTTGATTGTTGTAGGTACCGATGATGCAGGGACCGAGGGCGGGGACCAGTGAGCTAGCTTGGGTCGGCAGTAGTGGAACCCGAGGACCTCATGTTTTTAGCATTTACTATTTTGACTCAAACAAATTTCTTCGTTGTTANGGTACCAGACTTGTGCTAAGTATCTATATGTCCAGGAGATCTTAGGTTCGAGTCTGGGGAGGTACAAACTCCAGTGCCTGGGCTGGAGGAGTCATTGAGTAATGGGCCATGGGATAACCGACTCCCGCCAGTTGGATCGGGAACAGCCCATGGGCATTACAATAAAAAGGCGCCTTTTTTATTGTAATGCCCATGGGCTGTTCCCGATCCAACTGGCGGGAGTCGGTTATCCCATGGCCCATTACTCAATGACTCCTCCAGCCCAGGAACTGGAGTTTGTACCTCCCCAGACTCGAACCTAATATCTCCTGGACATATAGATACTTAGCACAAGTCTGGTACCAATACTAGCTCAATTGGTACCAGACTTGTGATAAGTATCTATATGTCCAGAAGATCTTAGGTTCGAGTTTGGGGAGGTACAAACTCCAGTTCCTGGGCTGGAGGAGTCATTGAGTAATGGGCCATGGGATAATCGACTCCCGCCAGTTGGATCGGGAACAGCCCATGGCTGTTCCGATCCAACTGACGGGAACAGGAGTTTGTACCTACCCAGACTCGAACCTAAGATCTCCTGGACATATAGATACTTAGCACAAGTCTGATACCAATTGAGCTACAAAACTTGAATTAAAAGTTTTACCATTAGAATTGAAATATGTATTTCTTGGTGAAAATAAAACATTTTCTGTTGTAATTTCTTCACTCTTCTACCAAATGAAGAAGAAGAATTAATTAAATTACTTAAAAAATATAAAAATATAATTGGATGGACTTTGAAAGATATAAAAGAAAAATATAAAAATGCAATTGGATGGACTTTGAAAGATATAAAAGGTATAAGTCCTTTAATTTGCACACTTAGAATTCACTTGGAAGAAAATGCTAAAACATATCAACAACCACAAAGAAGGTTAAGTCCACATATGAAGGAAGTTGTTAAGAATGAAGTATTAAAATTATTAGATGCTGGAATTATTTATCCAATCTCAGATAATAAATGGGTATGTACAACACAAGTAGTACCTAAAAAGTCATGCATTACTGTTATAAAAAAATAAAAAGTCAGGCATTACTATTACAAGCTAGGATTCCATCTAGATGGCGTACGTGTATTGATTATGGAAAATTAAACGATGCAACTAGAAAAGATCATTTCCCACTACCATTTTTAGATCAAATTCTGGAAAAATTGCAGGTAATTCTTATTACTGTTTTCTTGATGGGTATTTGGGGTATTATCAAATACCTATATCATTAGAAGATCAGGAAAAAACTACTTTCACTTGCCCTTTTGGAACTTTTGCATTTAAAAGAATGCCATTTGGTTTATGTAATGCTCCGGCTACTTTTCAAAGATGCATGTTAAGTATTTTCAATGATATGATTGAAAAATTGTAGAAGTTTTTATGGATGATATAACTGTTTTTGGAAATTCAATTGAAAATTGTCTTAAAAACTAGAAGAAATATCAAAAAGATGTGAAGAAAAAAATCTTGTTTTAAAATGGGAAAAATATCATTATATGGTTAAATCTGGATTGTTTTAGGATATATGATATCTGAAGAAGGAATTGAAGTTGATAAAGCCAAAGTTGATGTTATTGCTAATTTAACATCCCCAAAAACGGTTAAAGAAATTCGATCATTCTTGGGTCATGCAGGATTTTATAGAAGGTTTATAAAAAATTTCAGTATAATATCTAAACCAATTTCAAATATTTTAACAAAATATACACAATTTGAATGAACTCATAAATGTGAAAATAATTTTAAAAAAATAATTAATCTTTTAATTACATCACTTATTTTTCAACCTCCAGATTGGTCTTTACCATTTGAATTAATGTGTGATGCAAGTGATTTTGCTATAAGAGCTGTGTTAGGACAAAGAAAAGAAAGAAAACCTTATGCAATTAATTATGCTAGTAGAACATTAAATAGTGCTCAAATAAAATATTCAACTACTGAAAAATAATTACTTTCAGTAGTATTTGCATTAGACAAGTTTCGATCTTATTTAATTGGTTCTACTACTATTGTTTACAATGATCATTCCGACGTAAAATATTTATCAAATAAACAAGATGTTAAGCCAAGATTAATACAGTGGATTTTATTGTTACAAGAATTTGATATTATAATTAAAGATAAAAAAAGAAAAGAAAATATCGTAGCCGATCATTTATCTAGAATAATGACTGAATCATCTCATAGAGAAATAGCAATAAATGAAAATTTTACAGATGATCAGTTGTTTTATTTTACTATTATGCCATGGTTTGCTAACATTATAAATTTTCTTGTAACAAATAAAATGCATTCTCATTGGAATTCACAGGATAAGAATAAATTCTTGATAGAAGTTAAAATTTTTATTGGGATGATCCTTACTTGTTTAAGTATTGTCCGGACCAAATTTTTCGACGATGCATACCCGACAATGAAGTAAGTAATGTTATTAAATTTTGTCATTCTGAAATATGTAGAGGTCATTTTTCATCCAATAAAACAGCTACAAAAATATTACAATGTGGATTTTATTGGCCGTCTTTATTCAAAGATATGCATTTATTTTGCAAATCATGTAAAAAATGTCAGAAGATGAGATCAATTTCAAAACGAAACATAATGTCTTTAAATTTAATCATAATTATTGAAATATTTGATAGTTGGGGGATAGATTTTATGGGTCCATTTCCATTATCTTTTGGATTTACCTACATTTAGTCGGTGTTGATTATGTTTCAAAATGGATTGAAGCAATTGCATGTAGAAGTAATGATCATAAATTTGTCATAAAATTTTTAAAAGAAAATATTTTTAGCCAATTTGGAATACCTAGAGCAATAATTAGTGATGGAGGAAGTCATTTTATAAATAAATCATTTTCTTATTTGTTAAGAAAATATAACATTACAGATAAAGTTTCTACTCCATATCATCCTCAAATTATTTGTCTGCATTTGATTCAAAATCAGATGTTGGACTTTTTCTTGGATATTCAGCAGTAAGCAAAGCATTCAAAATTTTCAATAATAGAACTCTTAATGTTGAAGAATCTATTCATGTCGTATTTGATGAAGATAGTAGTGCTCCTGAAATTTCTAACGTGTCAAATTTAAGTAACATGTTAGACAGGATTCATCTTGAACTGGACAGTGAAGATGATGCAGTACCTAGTGTTAAAGATGCTCAAAATCCAGAACCAGACATTCCTCTGGTAGAACAAATTGTTCAAACACAGGATATACCAGAACCAGAAGCGAACATTCCAGAACCTGCTACTGCTTTACCTGAGCATGACCCAAATTGTTCAAACCATGAAGAAATCCCTCTAAACCCTTTTATTTGGAGAAAATCTCATCCTCCATCTTTGGTTATTGGAAATCCAACAGCACCATTAAGAACTAGAAGGCAAATTCTTAATGAATATATGCATACTGCTTTTATTTTTCAGGTTGAGCCAAAGAAGATTGAAGAAGCTCTTCTGGATCCTAGTTGGATTGAAGCAATGCAAGAGGAGCTGAATCAATTTAAAAGAAATGATGTTTGGTTTCTTGTACCTAGACCATCTCATCAAGCTGTTATTGGAACCCGGAAGGTATTTATAAACAAGATAAATGAAGAAGGCATTGTAGTCAGAAATAAAGCAAGACTGGTAGCTCAAGGTTTCAGACAAGAAGAAGGAATAAACTATGATGAAACTTATGCCCAGTAGCAAGGCTTGAAGCCATCAGAATATTCTTAGCCTTTGCTGCTATCAAGAATTTCAAAGTTTCTCAGATGGACGTGAAAAGCGCCTTCCTAAATGGTCTACTACAAGAAGAGGTCTACGTTGACAACCTCTAGGTTTTATCGATCATTTCTTACCACATCATGTATTTAAATTACACAAAGCCCTGTATGGTTTGAAACAGGCACCTCGAGCTTGGTATGATACGTTCTCACAATTTCTTATCAATCATGATTTTACAATCGGCACAGTAGACAAGACCTTGTTCACTTTAGTTAAGAATAAGCACATCCTGTTAGTGCAGATTTATGTTGATGGCATTATTTTTGGGTCAACTAACCTCAACTTGTGTGCAAAGTTTCTAAATTAATGCAGGAAGTATTTGAAATGAGCATGATGGGAAAATTAACATTCTTCAGAGTACTGCAGATCAAGCAACTTGATACTGGAATCTTCATAAATCAGGCTAAGTATACTAAGGAACTACTAAAAAAGTTTGGCATGGAAACATGCTCTACTGCTTCTACTCCTATGAGCTCATCTACCGTGGGGCCCCGGGTCCGACATCTAATATTAATAATTATAAATGTAAGAAATCAAATGATTGAGTAAAATACATAATATGTGGTTCACCAACCGACATCAATTTCGTTAAAATAATTTAAAGATCTCAAATACTTGAAATATAAATTTTAACATGCCAAGATAAAGTAGTGAACCAAAGAAATCCAAACATCATCACATAGCTCCTAACACCCGAGAATCCCACTCTAACTCCTATCTCCTCGCTTGGAGCTGGACTCTGGCATCCCAAGCCTTACCTCACCTACCGTCAAGCACATGAAACAAGAGGTAGCCGACATGCCAGTGAGTATAAACCCAGTATGATCCAATCAATAACATATGATATTTAAAATGACAAATAGTTCATATGAAATTCATAAAGATGCAATATAATGCAATGCATTATCAGAAGCTGTGGGTATCAAAAAATCTCAAGATCAAGTGAATCATCTGGTCATAGGGTACCCAAGGGAAGAGAATCCCCCAGCAACATTCACCGACTCATCCGCTCGGGGAGGTTGCTGTGTTATACAATCCCAGGACTATGGTGTGCATATAGAGATTGTTCAGGCCATAGCAGCGACCTCTGCATACACTATGCCAACTCAACTATAGCCCCATACGTCCAACAAATCAACAAATCAAGGCGACCTCCGCCATATCAAATCTGAATCGACAAGTGGCTCAATATGCAATGTAATGATGCAAATCAATATCATCATCTCGATACCATAATAAACTCATCTCAAGACAACAATTATCATCAAATAACAAGTAATTCATCGAGCCATAGAATTTATAATTTAAAATAATATGATACTTTTACCTCGTATGTTACTGACCATAACATACCTTTCAAATATTACCAAAAGGAGATCGAAAGGTGTAGTCGAGAAGTCTTGAATCTCTGAAATATACTATAACTCAAGAACTCGGTTCATTTATCAAAATATAGCAGTTTCTGTACAAAATTCATAAATAATTCAATATTGCTTCAAATCAAGATCCGCGAATTGGATATACAAGAAAACGCAAAGCCCAACAATTGTTATTCACAAAGTTTTGTCAAACAAAGTTGTTTACCCATTCGTTCATAATCTAAAACATACAACATCATTCTCACGAATTCTGCGTCAACACATTTCTGACACACTTTATTATTTTGAGCATAACTTCCTCAATATCCAATGGAATCAAGCCAATTTGTTATCATGTAGAAGATAAGACAATGCTCTATAACTTTCATTTGAACATCAAATTGAGAATCCCAACCGATTAATACCAGAATTCGAATAAACATAAGGCATGTACACAAATCTGCACTAACTCGGAATTCTAGACCCGTTTTCGTAAAAATTACATATCTCTCTCATTCTTTCATGGAATTGAGTGATTTAAGAACAAAATCGAAGCTAACTTGATGGTCTACAAGTTTTATGAAGACCATAAGTCCAAAATCCAAAAAGAACCGTCTCATATACCCGAAATACAGTAGGAATAAAAACTGATCTTGCAAAGAAACAAGAAACCATGCTCATATCCATTTTAAATTCAAACTAACACAAATGCAACATCTTCAACATCTCAATATCTTAAATATCAACTCAAATATCAATTTTAAATTTCAACCCATTTCCAAACTTGAACAAAAATGGGAAAAACTTACATTCTTGTGAAGCCCGTGATGAGAGGATCACAAATATAGCTTCATTTCATATTTTTACTTGAGCAACCTCCCATAAAATAAGGAAGAAATTTCGAAAATGGAAGGGGAGAGGGTTTCGATGGAGGAGAAGGAAGAGAAATGATTGGAATAGGTGAAGGTGAGCTTACATAGTCAATTTTCACGTCTGTAGCGCCGCAGCGAGTGAATAGTTACTCGTGAACAGTAAATTTTTTTTTTCAAAATTTTTTTTTTATTTTTATTTTTAAAATCAGGCATTACAATTTCTCCCCTCTAAAAATAGATTTCGTCCTCAAAATCAAATCATCAACTTCAAGTCTACGATATAATGATCAGTACTGAATGTAAGATCGAAAATAGAAGCATACTTCATTTAAATAACTCTGGATATTTATGTCTCATTTTTTCTTCTAATTCCCAAGTTTCCTCCTCGACACAATGTCTGTTCCACTGTACTTTAATCAACGGTATCAATTTATTTCTGAGTTGCTTATCTTTTTTGTCTAGAATCTGAATCGATCTCTCAATATAGCTCAAAGTTTGATCTAACTCAACCTCGTCAGGTGGAAGTACATGAGAATGATCTGGATGATATTTCCTCAGCATAGACACACGAAAAACATCATGAACACCTGATAATGCATGAGGAAGAGCTAATCTATAAGCCAAATCACCAACACGTTCTAAAATCTCACACGGACCTATGAATCTCGGTGATAATTTACCCTTCTCTCCAAATCTAACTGTACCACGGAAAAGAGATATTTTCAGAAAAACTCTATCACCTTTCTCAAAAATCAACGGTCGTCTCCTGATATTCGCATACTTAGCCTGCCTATCCTGAGCAGTTCGCATACGACTCTGAATCAAGTTCACCTTCTCTGTCATATCTCTTATCATATCAGTTCCAACAATTAGAGCTTCAGATAAATCGTCCCAATATAGAGGAGATCAACACTTCCTACCATATAGTGCTTCAAATGGTGACATTCCCATTGTAATGCCCGAGATTTATAGTATGTTAATATGCGATTATTGATTATAAATTGATGTGATTATAGACGGAAAGGAACAGACCGGGGAAAACAAGAGAAAACATGAGATATGTGCAAGGACAGAACCCCTCGCGCATATGCGCGACACGAGGCGCGCATATGCGCGAGCATGGCAGAGAACCTCGCGCATAGCGCGAGAAAGTGCGCGCATATGCGCGAGCTGGTGGACAGACATTGTGTTGAGACAGTAAGTCTAGCGCATATGCGCGGAGACAGGTCGCGCATATGAGCGAGCAGATGAGAAGCCAAGCGCCGAGACAGTAGGTCTCGCGCATATGCGCCGATGATGGTCGCGCATATGTGCGAGACGTGCAGTACAAAGATGAAGCCACTTGGCCTTCCCATGCATGATATATATATCAAAGTTTCATTTCCCCTTCAGAATTGCTGCAAGAATCGAGAAAGCTCCGGGGAAAACTTCAAATTCATATATAGCGTAGAACTTTGGCTGTGAAGAATCCGACCGTCTGATTTTCGATCCGAGCTTAGTACCGTGATCCTCTCAACAAAGGCTTCACACAGACGTAAGTTTTCTTATGTTTCGATATGATTTGAAAATATGACAGTGAAGGAATCAGATATGATTGATATATGGTGTTCTTGACATAGTAGACATCATATAATTGAAACCGGGTTGAAGAACAGATACTGTATGAAATTGTTATTATTTTCGGAAGGGATTTGATTTAGATTTGATATCAGATTGGTATTGTGATTGAGTATGAGTTGAGATTGATATCAGTTGAAAATTGTATTGCTGGATATATTGAGATTGTGCAGTTATACCGTTGAAACCAGAATTTGATTTAGTTCTGATTATATTCAGTAGTGATTTGAGTGGTGTATTGATATTATACTCCTCGATATTGTCATTGCCAGATTGAGTATTGACAGGCTTTAAGTTCGAGACCTTGACAGAGTCAGATCGAACGAAAGAAAGGTATAAATCAATGTTGATCCGGGATTGCACAACTCGAGTTACATTTGACTTGAGTTTCCCTAAATCACATACTTTACTTTATTGCATTGACAATTGCAATTGAATGAGATTGATACACTTGGGCTAGTGATTGATGTATTGAGTCATAGGCTGATTCGCCTAGTCGTTGGCTGATTCGCCAAGTCTTCGGCTGATTCGCCATGGCACTGGACGTGTAAATTATATCGATGTCGCTTAGGAGTTGATTCATTCCTATCACTGAGATTCGATATATGTGTTAATGTCCAGAAACTGGGATCCCCAGATTAGATATGAGTCGAGTCTGAGATGACGAGTCAAACTTCCAACTCTGAAAGGAACAGAGACTTTTGTGGACTGTGAGTGTTGGTTAGATGATATTGAGATGTTGTTCGATTCTTTGGATTACCCAGATGAGCGAAGAGTTAGACTGATTGGGTACTAGTTACATGACGTTGCAAACAACTGGTGGATTACGACAAAGAAAGCATTGGAGCATCGAGGTACGACTATTACCTGGAATGTCTTTAAAACTGAATTTTATCAAAGATTCTTCCCAGTATCGTACAGGAAGGACAAGGGTGCAGAGTTTGCCAATCTGAGACAGGGCCCGTTGAATATTGAAGAGTATGTGGCCAAGTTCTCTACTTTGCTTCGATTTGCTCCACATGTTGCCGAGAATGACGAGGCCGTTGCTGATCAGTTCATCAATTGGCTGAATCCTGAGATATTTACGTCGGTGAACACGGGACGACCAAATAATTTTGTTGATGCTCTGAACCGAGCTAAGGGAGCCGAAGCTGGTCTGATACGACAGAAAGGAGCTTCGTTTGTGCCTCCAGCACCGAGACCACATCAACCTCCTCCCCGATTTGAGAGTGGTAGCAGAAGTGGTGGAAAGAAAGAATTTCTGAAAGCCAGAGGGAAGCACCTTAAGAAGTCTGGCAGCAGTTCTTCTAGCTCCAGTGGTTCCAAACAGGGTTATACTGGACCTTATTGCAGAGTGTGCGGAGGGAGACATCCCACAGAGCAATGCCAAGGAGTGCTTGGTAGTTGCCATATTTGCAGGCAGCAGGGAGACTTTGCTAGAGTGTGTCCACAGAAAGGTTCCCAAAGATCTCAGGGAGCCGAATCGTCGGGATCAGCAGCACAGACTGATAGACGATCAGCTGCTGTTCATTCATTCCAGCCAGAGCCAGCTCAGTCACAGCAGAGGCCAGGAGGAGGTCAGACAGTTAGCCAGCCTCCTAGACAGCAGGCTAGAGTATTTGCGTTGATAGAGGAGCAGGCTCAGGAAGCACCAGATGACGTTGTTGCAGGTAACTGTTCTTTATGTGGTTACCCTGCATATGTATTGATTGATACCGGTGCTTCACATACTTTTATTTCTGAGCGATTTGCATTGATTCATGCATTGTTTGTTGAGTCATTATCCTGTAGTGTCTGTTTCATCTCCGTTGGGGACAGGTTTGATATCAGTGAAGTCTGTTAACCCTTGTCTGCTACAGTATGATGGGCATGAGATTGAGTTAGACTGTATTGTACTTGGTTTATCTGACTTTGATTGTATTATCGGTATCGATATGCTGACCAAGTACAGGGCTACCAATGATTGTTTCCACAAGATTGTGCAATTCAGACCTGAGATGGTTGAGGAGTGGAAATTCTGCGGTAAGGGTTCTCGAGCCAGAATTCCTTTGATATCTACTATATCTATGACTCGATTGCTACAGAAAGGAGCGGAGGGATTCCTTGTCTATTCAGTTGATGTACTGAAATCGAGTCCATCATTGGCCGATTTGCCAGTGGTGTGTGAGTTTGCTGACGTCTTTCCAGATGAGATTCCTAGTTTGCCTCTGATTCGAGAGATAGACTTCAGCATTGAGTTGATGCCAGGTACAGTTCCGATTTCTAGAGCTCCGTACAGAATGGCACCGATTGAATTGAAAGAGCTGAAAGATCAGTTGGAGGATTTACTGGCCAAGGGGTATATCAGACCAAGTGTTTCTCCTTGGGGTGCTCTAGTATTATTTGTGAGAAAGAAAGACGGTTCGATGAGACTCTGCATTGATTATCGGCAACTGAATAAAGCAACGGTAAAGAACAAATATCCCTTGCCTCGTATTGATGATTTATTTGACCAGTTGCAGGGTTCTTCGGTATATTCCAAGATCGATTTGAGATCTGGATACCATCAGATGAGAGTCAGGGATTCTGATATCTCAAAGACAACATTCAGAACCAGGTATGGACATTACGAGTTTATTGTCATGCCGTTTGGTTTGACGAATGCACCGGCTGTATTTATGGGGTTGATGAACCGTGTCTTCAGAAATATCTCGATGATTGTGTGATGATTTTTATTGATGATATTTTGATTTATTCGAAGAATATGATTGAGCATGCGGAACATTTGAGAATTGTGTTGAAAATTCTGAGAACTGAGAAATTGTATGCTAAACTGTCAAAATGTGAGTTGTGGTTGAGACAGGTAGTATTTTTGGGTCATATTATATCCGAAGATGGTATATCAGCTGATCCCAGCAAGGTTGAGGCTGTGATTTCTTGGCCGAGACCGACATCAGTGCCAGGGATTTGCAGTTTTATGGGTTTGGCAGGATATTACCGTCGGTTTATTAAAGATTTCTCGAGCATTGCTAGACCTATTACTCAGCTGACGTAGAAGAATGTACCATTTGTTTGGTCTGAAGACTGTGAGTCCAGTTTTCTCGAGCTGAAGAAAAGATTAACTAATGCACCGATACTGACTATCCCCTCAGGTACTGATGATTTTGTGGTTTATTGTGATGCATCTCACCGAGGATTGGGTTGTGTTTTGATGCAGCGAGGGCATGTTATTGCTTATGCCTCGAGACAGCTAAAGCCACATGAGACCCCTTATCCAATTCATGATCTTGAATTGACAGCCATCGTCTTTGCGTTGAAGATATGGCGAAATTATCTTTATGGTGAAAAATTTGAGATTTATTCTGATCACAAGAGCCCGAAGTATCTGTTTTCGCGATCCGAGTTGAATATGAGGCAGCGAAGATGGCTCGATTTACTGAAGGATTTCGATTGTGAAATCAAATAATATCCTGGAAAATCTAATGCAGCAGCTGATGCACTGAGTCGAAAGGTATGTTCTTTATCCTTATCGACGATTGGTGTTTCGAATTTGATAGAAGACTGCTGTTTGTCTGGATTAGTATTTGAAACAGATCGTCAGCCTCTGAGAAGATGTGCTATTCGGGCTGAACTAGAACTGATATTGAGAGTCAAAGAAGCACAGAAAGTTGATCATAATGTACAGAATTCGATTGCTATGGTCAGATCTGGACATCAATCGGAGTATCAGGTTTGTGACAGTGTTTTATATGTGAATAATCGTATTGTCGTGGCGAATGTTTCAGATTTGAGACAGCAGATACTGGCAGAAGCGCACAGCAGTCGTTTTAGCATTCATCTTGGTGGCAGAAAAATGTACAATGATCTGAAGGCACAGTATTGGTGGAAACAGATGCAATCTGATGTTAATGACTTTGTAGCCAAGTGTCTGAATTGTCAACAGGTCAAAGTAGAAAGAAAGAAACCAGGAGGATTGTTACAGAGTTTGTCCATTCCTGAATGGAAATGGGATCACATTTTCATGGATTTTGTAACACAGTTGCCACGTTCCTCCCGAGGTTGTGATGCGATTTGGGTCGTGATTGACAGATTGACCAAATCTGCATGTTTTATTCCATACAAGATGACATATAGACATGACCAGATGGCCGATATTTATGTCAGAGAAGTGGTCAGATTGCACGGAGTGCCGAAGTCGATTGTATCAGACCGTGATCCTCGGTTTACTTCGCACATCTAGCAGAGTTTGCAGCAGGCTCTAGGTACGAAGTTACATCTGAGTACCGCATATCATCCACAGACTGACGGACAGTCATAGCGGACTATCCAGACACTGAAAGATATGCTGAGAGCCGTAGTGCTTGATTTAAGCACTAATTGGCAAGTTGCATTGCCTCTTTGTGAATTTTCGTACAACAACAGCTATCAGACGAGTATTGAGATGGGACCATTCGAGGCGTTGTACGGAAAGAAGTGTCGATCCCCTCTTTATTGGGATGATATCTCTGAAGTTCCTTAGACTGGACCTGACATGATCCGAGATATAACTGAGAAAGTGAAGCTGATTTAGAAGAGAATGAAGACAGCTCAAGATAGACAAACCAAATATGCCAATGTTTGACCAAGACCGTTGGTATTTGAGGCAGGAGATAGAGTCTTTTTGAAGATTTCACCTTTCAGGGGCGTGGTTAGATTTGGCAACAAAGGAAAGTTGTCTCCACGATATATTGGGCCGTATGAGATTCTCGAGAAGATAGGAGATCGTGCCTATCGACTCGCATTACCGCCTTCATCATCTGGAATACATGATGTCTTTCATGTATCTATGTTGCGGAAATATCTCCCTGATGATTCTCATATTCTTCAGCCAAATGAGGCCGAGCTTGATGAAACTCTGAGTTATATTGAGAAACCGATTCAGATATTGGATCGTAAAGAAAAGCGACTCAGAACAAAGATTATTCCCCTCGTGAAAGTTCAGTGGAGTCGTCATGGCACTGAAGAAGCTATCTGGGAGACTGAATCAGACATGAGGCAGGAATTTCCAGAGCTATTCTATTGATGTGAGTTTCCTGTGTAGTTTCTGTTATACATTTCTTATGTGATATGATTTTCCTGCCTCTGATTTCGGGGACGAAATCATATCTTAGAGTGGGAAAAATGTAATGCCCGAGATTTATAGTATGTTAATATGAGATTATTGACTATAAATTGATGAGATTATGGACGGAAAGGAACAGACCGGGGAAAACAAGAGAAGACATGAGATATGTGCGAGGACAGAACCCCTCGCGCATATGCGCGACACGAGGCGTGCATATGCACGAGCATGGCAGAGAACCTCGCGCATATGCGCGAGAAAGGGCGCGCATATGCGCGAGCTGGTGGACTGACATTGTGTTGACACAGTAAGTCTCGCGCATATGCACGGAGACAGGTCGCGCATATGCGCGAGCAGATGAGAAGCCAAGCGCCGAGACAGTAGGTCTCGGGCATATGCGCGAGACGTGCAGTACAAAGATGAAGCCACTTGGCCTTCCCATGCATGATATATATATCAAAGTTTCATTTCCCCTTCAGAATTGCTGCAAGAATCGAGAAAGCTCCGGGGAAAACTTCAAATTCATATATAGCGTAGAACTTTGGCTGTGAAGAATCCGACCGTCTGATTTTCGATCCGAGCTTAGTACCGTGATCCTCTCAACAAAGGCTTCACATAGACGTAAGTTTTTTTATGTTTTGATATGATTTGAAAATATGACAGTGAAGGAATCAGAAATGATTGATATATGGTGTTCTTGACATAGTAGACATCGTATAATTGAAACCGGATTGAAGAATAGATACCGTATGAAATTGTTATTATTTTCGGAAGGGATTTGATTGAGATTTGATATCAGATTGGTATTGTGATTGAGTATGAATTGAGATTGATATCAGTTGAAAATTGTATTGCTGGATATATTGAGATTGTGCAGTTATACCGTTGAAACCAGAATTTGATTTAGTTCTGATTAAATTCAGTAATGATTTGAGTGGTGTATTGATATTATACTCCTCGATATTGTCATTTCCAGATTGAGTATTGACAGGCTTTGAGTTCGAGACTTCGACAGAGTCAGATCGACAGAAAGAAAGGTATAAATCAATGTTGATCCGGGATTGCACAACTCGAGTTAGATTTGACTTGAGTTTCCCTAAATCACATACTTTACTTTATTGCATTGACAATTGCAATTGAATGAGATTGATACACTTGGGCTAGTGATTAATGTATTGAGTCATAGGCTGATTCGCCTAGTCGTTGGCTGATTCACCAAGTCTTCGGCTGATTCGCCAAGGCACTGGAGGTGTAAATTATATCGATGTCGCTTAGGAGTTGATTCATTCCTATCGCTGAGATTCGATATATGTGTTAATGTCCAGAAACTGGGATCCATAGATTAGATATGAGTCGAGTCTGAGATGACGAGTCAAAGAGTTTTATCTGTATTCACTAATGTGTCATAAATTATGATATATGTTTTGTGATGCATGGTTTATGATTTTGTATATGACTTTATGCATTGCATGTATACATTGTTTATACTGGGATGATATTCTCACCGGAGTTATCTGGCTGTTGTCTTGTTTGTATGTGTGCATGACAACAGGTGGGACAGGATCAGGGTCAAGAAAAGGATGAGAGAGAGGGCAAGTTAGCGTGGTGATCCGGATTCAGAAGTAGATAGGTTTCAACACTTGATAGATAGTAGTTGAACCCTAGTTTGACTTTGTCGAACGTTGTAATAGATTTTTACTTTTATACTGATATGTATATTAAAAGGATTCCATTACTTTCCGCATGTTAAAAAAAAAAATTTTAGACCCTGTTTATCTTAATTAATTGAATTATTCCGCAAGAATGATTAAGAAATGATTAGCGTCCGGGTCCCCAAACCAATGCTCGCTTGATAACTGTTATTATAAGAAAACTCGACAAGTGGTAACGAATTCTGCCAACAAATACCAAAATCCATCACTACAGCTCTCAGCATATCCTTTAATGTCTGAATAGTACTTTCTGACTGTCCGTCTGTCTGAGGATGATATGTTGTACTCAAATGCAACCGAGTACGAAGGGCCTCTTGTAAACTCTGCCAAAAATGAGAAGAAAATCTGGGATCACGATCTGATACAATGGACATAGGCACACCATGCAATCTCAAAGCTTCTCTGATATACAATCTAGCCATCTGATCATGCCTATATGTCATCTGATAAGGAATGAAACATGAAGACTTTGTTAATCTGTCAACGATAACCCAAATGGCATCGCAACCCCTCACCGACCTCGGCAATTTCGTGACAAAATCCATGGTGATATGGTCCCACTTCCATTCTGGAACCTTAAGGCTATGCAAAAGACCTCCTGGTCGCTTCCTTTCTGCTTTCACTTGTTGACAATTCAAACATCGAGATACAAATTCTGCTATGTCAGATTTCATTCTTTTCCACCAAAATTGTTTCTTCAAGTCATTGGACATCTTTTTGCTTCCAGGGTGTACACTGAATTTACTGCAATGAGCTTCGCGCAAAATCTGTATCCTCAACTCTGAAATATCATGAACTACAATACGATCATTCACAAACAAAATACCCTCATTATTGACCCGAAATTCTGATTGATGTCCGGATCTGACAAGTTCAACTGATTTTTGAATGCTTTGATCTAACCTTTGAGCCTCTCTAATTTTTACAAACAACTCTGGCTCTGCCTGAATCATAAATACTCTTACAGGTTGAGTTTCTATTAGAAAATCCAAACCAGAAAGACAACAGTCTTCTACTAGATCAGATACACTGCTAGTGATCAAGGACATATTGAATACTTTTCTGCTCAAAGCATCGGCTGCTGCATTAGACTTGCCTGGATAATATTTTATTTCGTAATCATAGTCTTTCAACAGGTCTAACCAACGCCTCTGTCTCATGTTCAGCGCCGCTTGTGAAAAGAGATATTTCAAACTCTTATGATCAGTGAATATTTCAATTTCTCCCCATACAAGTAGTGACGCCAAATATTTAATGCAAAAACCACTGCTGCTAGTTCCGAGTCATGCACTGGGTATCTAGATTCATGTGGCTTCAACTGTCGTGAAGCATAGGCAACAACACGACAATGCTGCACTAATACACAATCCAGTTCTTGATGTGAAGCATCAGTGTGCACTGTAAATCCTCATACACCTGATGGAATAGTCAGAACTGGAGCACTAGTCAATCTCTTTTTAAGTTCAACAAAACTAGCCTCACACGCCTGAGACCAAATAAATGGTGCATTATTTTGTGTCAGCTGGGTAATTGGCCTCGCAATCTGTGAGAATCCTTCAATAAATCTGCGATAATATCCTGCCAAACCCATAAAATTACGCACCTCAGGAACTGATGTCGATCTAGACCAATTGATGACTGCCTCAACTTTACTAGGATCAACTGATATACCAGCACTCGAAATCACATGTCCAAGAAAAACCACTCTATCCAACCAAAACTCGCATTTGGATAATTTAGCATACAATTTTTCAGTTCTCAAAATCTGCAGAACAGATCTCAAGTGCTCGGCATGCTCAATTTCAGATTTTGAATAAATAAGAATATCATCAATGAAGATCACAACAAATTGATCTATATACCTTTGAAACACACGGTTCATCAAATCCATAAATACCGTAGGTGCATTGGTCAATCCAAAAGGCATAACCAAAAATTCAAAATGCCCATACCTGGTACGAAAAGCAGTCTTAGGCACATTTGCCTCTCTAACTCTTAACTGATGATATCCAGATCTTAAATCAATCTTAGAATATACTGAAGAACCTCGCAACTGGTCAAAGAGATCATCAATCCTTGGTAAAGGATACTTATTCTTTACTGTGGCTTTATTCCATTGTCTATAATCGACACAAAGCCTCATAGACCCGTCTTTCTTCTTCACAAATAAACCGGAGCACCCCAAGGTGAAACACTTGGTCTTATATATCCTTTAGCCAATAGATCCTCAAGTTGTTCCTTTAGTTCCCTCAGTTCAATTGGCGCCATCCTATAAGGAGCTCTAGAAATAGGCTGTGTACCTGACATCAACTCAATGTTGAACTCAATCTCTCGGACTAGAGGAAATCCTGGAATCTCGTCTGGAAATACATCTGAAAATTCACTAACAATTGGAATATCTGCCAATTTAGGTACTGACCTTGAAATATCAATTGCATACACCAAGAAACATTCTGCTCCTTTATGCAACAAACGAGTCATAGACAAAACAGATATCAAAGGAATCTTAGCTCGAGAACATTTACCATAGAACGTCCAGTGATCTGTCATATCAGGCCTAAACTTAACAATCTTCTGAAAATAATCTACAGTAGCCCTGTATCTTGTCAACATGTCAATCCCAACTATGCAGTCAAAATAGGACATCTCCAACACAATACAATCAAGTTCAATGACATTATCCTCATAACGAAATTCACAACCATTTACCATTTCAGCTGACTTCATCACTTTGCCCAGTGGAGTGAAAATAGATAATGTAGATGATAATGGCATAGAATGCAACAAATGCAATGTGACAAAGTGCTCAGCTATGAAAGTATGTGATGCACCGGTATCCATCAAAGCATAAGCAGGATAACCTGAGAGAAAACAATTACCTGCAATGACAATATCTGAGCATTATGTGCCTCATCCTCAGTGAGTGCAAAAACTCAGGCTGCTGTCTAGGTGGTTGTCCTACCCTGTGGCTACCACTCTGTTTGTTCTGATCTGATCGGTTTGACTGCTGATAGAAATGAACTGTAGGGGTCTGGCGGTTCTGGTGAGGTGTCTGTCTCAATGATCCCCCACTCTGAGATATATCACTGCCACGGTTAGGACACACTCGAGCATAGTGTCCCACCTGATTACACAAGTGGCAAGCTCCCGAGACTCCTCTACAGTGATCTGTATAATATTTACCACCGCACTGACCACAAGTCGGGCCGGAATAACCAGTGCTCTGAACTGAAACAGACTGTCTCGATCCACTAGAACTCGAAAAATTACTGCCATATCTCTTGAATCGCTTGCCTCTAGCCCTAAACTGCTCTCTTATGTTGCCACTGTTACCGCTACTATTACCCTGTCTGAACTGCTTTCGATTCTGTGGCTGTTGGGGTCGTTGCATATACTGAGAACCTCTCTGCCTAATGATTCCGGTTCCAGCTCCTTTGGCTCGATCAAGAGCATCAGCAAAAGTGTTAGGCCTTCCAGTATTAACCAGGGTAAATATATCAGGATTAAGAGCATTTATGAAGTGATCGGCCTTAGCTTCTTCATCAGATGCTACATGAGGTGCAAATCTCAGTAAATTTGAAAACTTAGCGACATAGTCCTCAATATTCAGATTTCCTTGCTTTAAATTTGCAAACTCGGCTCCCCTATCTTTCCTGTAAGAGGTAGGAAAGAAACGATGATAAAATTCAGATTTAAACATATCCCAGTTAACAATCGTACCTCGACCCTCTAAAGCTTTCTTTGTCATGATCCACCAACTCTTAGCAACATCCAATAGCTGATAAACCACTAACTTTATTCTACGATCATCTGGATACTCAAGAGATTCAAATAACTGATCCATATTCTCTAACCAGTTCTCACACTCTAATGCATTCTCAGTACCTTTCAACATAGGTGGGTGCAAAGACTGAAATCTGGCTAACAGTATCTCCATCGGAGTTGGAGTTATATCAATCTGAGTATGAGTAGCACTGCCCTGATCTAGTTCCACTAGTATGTTCTGTCTAGGTCTACCACGACCTCTACCTCGAGTACCCATGTCTGATATACAATAGATCAAACACATATAAAATCACAATATCATAATCATCTCAATCTTGTATCAATCATCTCTGGCTCTCGAGACTCAATAATATCAAAAATCTCGAATAAAGCTCAACAATATAATATCATAATTATAATAATGTATTTCAGAGTATGACACAATGAAAATGCTAGGAAATATATCACATGATCAAGCAATTCGAACTGACTCGATTTACCATGTTCCCAAATATCATATGCTCTGATACCACCTAATGTGGGGCCCCGGGTCCGACATCTAATATTAATAATTATAAATGTAACAAATCAAATGATTGAGTAAAATACATAATTAGTGGTTCACCAACCGACATAAATATCGTTAAAATAATTTAAAGATCTCAAATACTTGAAATATAAATTTTAACATGCCAAAATAAAGTAGTGAACCAAAGAAATCCAAACATCATCACATAGCTCCTAAGACCCGAGAATCCCACTCTAACTCGTATCTCCTCGCCTGGGGCTGGACTCTGGCATCCCAAGCCTCGCCTCACCTACCGTCAAGCACATGAAATCAAGAGGTAGGCGACGTGCCGATGAGTATAAACCCAGTATGATACAATCAATAACATATGATATTTAAAATGACAAATAGTTCATATGAAATTCATAAAGATGCAATATAATGCAATGCATGATCAGAAGCTGTGGGCTATCAATAAATCTCAAGATCAAGTGAATCATCTGGTCATAGGGTACCCAAGGGAAGAGAATCCCCTAGCAACATCCACCGACTCATCCGCTCGGGGTGGGTTGCTGTGTTCTACAATCTCAGGACTATGGTGCGCCTATAGAGAGTGTTCAGGCCATAGCACCGACCTCCTCATACACTATGCCAACTCAACTATAGCCTCATACGTCCAACAAATCAATAAATCAAGGCGACCTCCGTCATATCAAATCTGAATCGGCAAGTGGCTCAACATGCAATGTAATGATGCAAATCAATATCATCATCTCGATATTATAATAAACTCATCTCAAGAGAACAGTCATCATCAAATCACAAGTAATTCATCGAGCCATAGAATATTCAATTTAAAATAAAAATGATACTTTTACCTCGTATGTTACCGACCATAACATACCTTTCAAATATTACCAAAAAGAGATCGAAAGGTGTAATCGAGAAGTCTTGAATCTCTGAAGTATACTATAACTCAAGAACTCGGTTTATTTATCAAAATAAAGCAGTTTGTGTACAAAATTCATAATTAATTCAATATTGCTTCAAATCAAGATCCGCGAATTGGATATGCAAGAAAACTCAAATACCAACAATTGTTATTCACAAAGTTTTGTCAAACAAAGTAGTTTACACATTCGTTCATAATCTGAAACATACAACATCATTCTCACAAATTCTGCGTCAACACATTTCTGGCACACTTTATTATTTTGAGCATAACTTCCTCAATATCCAATGGAATCAAGCCAATTTGTTATCATTTAGAAGATAAGACAATGCTCTATAACTTTCATTTGAACATCAAATTTAGAATCCCAACCGATTAATACCAGAATTCGAATAAACTTAAGGCATGTACACAAATCTGCACTAACTCGGAATTCCAGACTAGTTTTCGTAATAATTACATATCTCTCTCATTCTTTCATGGAATTGAGTGATTTAAGAACCAAATCGAAGCTAACTTGATGATCTACAAGTTTTATGAAGATCATAAGTCCAAAATCCAAAAAGAACCATCTCATATACCCGAAATACAGTAGGAATAAAAACTGATCTTGCAAAGAAACAAGAAACCATGCTCATATCCATTTTAAATTCAAACCAACACGAATACAACATCTTCAACATCTCAATATGTTAAATATCAACTCAAATATCAATTCTAAATTTCAACCCATTTCCAAACTTGAACTAAAATGGGAAAAACTTACATCCTTGGGAAGCCCGTGATGAGAGGATCACAAATCTAGCTTCATTTCATATTTTTACTTGAACAATCTCCCATAAAATAAGGAAGAAATTTCGAAAATGGAAGGGGAGAGGGTTTCGATGGAGGAGAAGAAAGAGAAATGATTGGAATAGGTGAAGGTGAGCTTACATAGTCAATTTTCACGTCTGTAGCGCCGCAGCGTCATTTTCTAGCGCCTTGGCGCCAAATTTTCGAACTGTCAGCCCCTAGGCGCCACTATTCAAGCGCTGCAGCACGTGAATTGTAACTCGTGAACAATAATTTTTTTTTTTCAAATTTTTTTATTTTTATTTTTAAAATCAGGAATTACATCTACGAAACTTGACAAGGATGAAAATGGAATTTCAGTAGAGGTAACTCAGTATCAGGGTCTTATCGGCTCACTGTTATATCTTACTCCTAGTAGACCTGATATTATGTTTGTTGTTTGCATCTGTGCAAGATTTCAATCTAACCCTAAGCAGTCACAGTATATTGCTGCTAAGCGTATACTGAAATATTTGAAGGGTACTCAAAATGTCGGCCTTTGGTATCCCAATTATTCATCTTTCAATCTTATTTGATATTCAGATGCTGATTATGCAGGTTGCAAGCTGGATAGAAAGAGCACAAGCGGTTTTTGTCACTTTCTTGGTGATAGGTTGATCTCCTGGTTTAGTATGAAGCAGACTTCCATAGATACGTTTACTGCAGAAGCAGAATACCTTGCTGCTGGAAGCTGCTGTTCTCAAATACTGTGGATGCAGCAACAACTTAAAGACTATAGAGTTCAAGCCTCTGAATCACCCATCTTCTGTGACAATACCAGTGCTATAGCAATCACTCAAAATCCAGTACTTCATTCTAGAACAAAGCACATTGATATCAGGCATCATTTCGTTAGAGATCATGTGCAGAAGAAGGACATTCTTCTGGAATACGTTTCTACTGATCAACAAGCAGCGGACATCTTTACAAAGCCTCTGTCTGATAATAAGTTTTCTTATTTTTGTAATATTCTTTGTTTAATTTATTGAACTTAAATATATTGTTGCTATCAATTTGTTAATTATTAACAGTATTATGTTATTCAACTAACATTAGTGTGTTTGTAAGGTAAAAAGACAACTTGTGGTAACTACTGATATTTCATTGTGAATGAAATCGAAACCATGTTACACAAGACAACTCAGTTTCTACAAAATCCTGCCACTCAGAAATCCAATTATTCAATTCATGGATTCGAATCCTTGTGAAGGACTCTGCATTAGAGATCTTCTCAAGCTGATGTCATTCCTTCCACAGCATCACATGTAGCAGAACTTTATCAGAAGCAAGCTTTGTAATATGATCAATGTCAAAGTGCTGCTTGTACTTTCTTGCTATTACTCTCTGTGCGACAGTAAGAGTCATACCATTTGCATGCATATTCTGGAGATCTTGCACCTTAAACCATGAAGACATGACCTTCATCCAGAAGTATTCCTCAATAGTCTTCTTTATATTTTCCAGATGAGGAAGTGATCTTGCTGTAACTTGAACATGTGTACTACTGCAGGCATCGGAATTGCTTGGACTAGACATATTTAATTGTTGTTATCTAATATTATTTTCTTACTTATAGACAGGATTTTGGAGAACCTGTACAGTATCAAGTAGGCTTAGTTCCAGACTTTATTCAGACTAAGCCAGTTGAGGAAAGGACTCTAGCTCCCTCAGAAGCTAAGGTTTCCAGTACTCCTGCATCTCCGAAGCAGCCTACTCAATTTTCATCTCTTCTATCTGTTTGAGAATTGGCTTCAGTGGATGAAGTCATTCAATCTATTGTTCTTACTGTCTCTACTGCACCAGAAGCAGTTCAGGCTGATGATGTGGCCCAACCAGCAGCTCAACCAACAGACCAACCCATGGAAGAATCAGATGCTGCTCCATCTCAATCACGGCCGAATTTAGAGATTTTCTCTGCTGAACATCAAGTGGAAATGAAAGCTATGTTGAATGTTCAATCTAAATCCATTCCAACCGCTGAGCAACTGGAGGCCATGGAAGCAGCTGAACCAGAAGAAAGTGCAGCTCCTGAACCATCTACTGCTACTGCAGGAACTTCTGCTGATCATTTCACTGCTGCCACTACTAGTCCAACAGGACCTGTCTCCTCTACTGCTTTGATTGTCCTTCCTACTGATTCATCGGCTCGCATTGCTCACATTGCCCATCTTGCTGAAATCACAGAGCGACAACTTGCAAGAATTCCATCCCAGACGAAGAGCACTTTAATCTTGAATCTGAGATTGATACACTGAGACAGAATATTGACAAACTTTCGGAGATCGTCAACAAGTTATCATATGAACATGCTGGTTAAGTCGATGCCACCAACTTCTTCCGAGAACGTGGTACAAAATATGTCATTAACACGGTAGAATCGTTGGCAAAGCTTGAATTTAAATCCAGTCTTTTCAGAAAAAATGTCTTAACAAGTCATGCCAACATTATTCTCGGTCAATTTGATGTTATTCGAACTATGTCTGATCATGAATCGTCTCTTCGTTCAATCTCAACTAAAGTTGAAGCTACTGATTCAAAACTTGAAACCATTGTTGCCAAGATTGAGACCCAATCTCAATCTCTTCAAGCCCTTAATGATCGAGTTTCGAATCAAACCCTATTTCTGGAGATGATGAATGATAGCATTATCAATCTTATTAGACGAGTGGATGAATTACTCACTCGTATTGATGCCAAAAAGGGGGAAGCAGTAGGTAGGATAGAAGGAAGGACAGAAGAAGGTAGATCTGGAGGAATCATCAAGCAGAATCTTCTTTCAGAAGCCAAGATCCTAAGGATGAGGATACACTGTTCAGGGATATCGGAACTGATGATTAAACTTCTTGATTAATACTCTTTTGAACTCTGTCTTACTGTTTATTTACTTATCGATCATTTGGTTTTAATTGCTATCTGCTTTCATTTTCATCGATACTAACTTCTAGGTTTCGGCATCACCGCAAAGGAGGAAATTGTTAGACTTAATTTAATTGTGATGATGAGAGTCAAAACCAGTAGATCGCGTTAGTAAAACCAAAAGACAATACACAAGCAGAAATTCTCGCATCACCTTAATAAAGCAGTACTCTTCGAGTACTTATGAGCTTAGATAAATAGAAGCAGAACTTAGCTTTAACAAGATCAGAACCTATCGATCATATATTAAATGTTACCGTTACTTTAACTAGCACAAGTATTAAATGCACCATTAATGCTAAACAAAGACATTTAACTCTCCTTACCAATTTTGGTATGAAACAAGACTGATTGTTTCATAGCTTTCTGCAGGACCCATTTTAGGTAATAAAGCCGATCTTGCTCAGGAGTCAAAGAAGTCGTTTTTGATTATAGACGTTGGAATCAAGACTCCAATAAATACTCAAGATCAACGACGTTTATAGGTTACCCCAAACTAACAACAACGATCACATTCTCTATCATACGAACATCGATTTGAGAACTCAGAACTACTTATCATCTTCAAGCTCAATATACAGAAAAACAACACATGCTTCATAGCAGATATCTCATCTTTTGAGATCATATTATGCTGACTGTTTCTTACTCTCTCCACAAGTTATTCACGTTACTATATCTTTGAGAAGAGTTTGTAAACAGGAAAAGAGTCTTTTCCAGAACCTTGTTGTATTCATTTACATTGTGTTGAGAAACTAAGAATTTCAACAGGCTAATGGTAAGCCCTACTGAAGTGGGTGTGTACAAGTGTGTATTATAATATTCAAAGTCTTTTAGTGATACCTTCTGGAAACAGAAGAAGAGGAGACGTAGAAGATTTTATCTTCGAATTTCCAGAAACAACCACTGTTCTACTGCCTACTGTTTTATTATATTTCACCGTACTCCATCGGATCGTTTCCGCACTTATATTTGTGATCTACTGGACTTACATTCGAACAAGATAAGCTTTAATATCTAACAGGATTCTAGCACCCTTTGCAAAATCACCCAACAAAGGAAAGAGTTTATTCACCCCCCCTCTAAACTCTATATCGATCCCCATCAAAAAGTATAATATTACTTACATATCTTTTGTAATTAAGTGGTGAGAAACGAGAAAACAATTAATAAACTTTTATTGATTATTAAAAAATGATTAATTACAAGAATATAACTTCCCTAAAAAAAAGAAGAAGAAAAAGAGAGAGAAAAAATATTTATAAAAAAAAAGTAAATAAATAATGGGCTGCAAAGTACTTTGTTCATTGTAATTTTTTTTTATAGATTTGATTGATGTACTATCAATGTTTCAAAAAAAAGATTTGTTTGTGCTAGAAAAGTTTCAAAGGTAGTCGGATATATCCGTTAGATAAATGTTTATATATATATAGACATTTATGGTAGAATGTTTGAATAAAAAATTTAATGTTATTGTAAAATTTTGCAGTCGCGTTATTTAAAAAAAAAAAGAAAAAAAAAGAACGAAAAAAAGAAAGGGGATTTTATTCTTTGTAAATTTTTTTTGTTTTGTTTTCAATATTAGTTTATTTAATTGTCTGCTTTAATATGTAGCCTTTTTCATATATATTTTATTTTATTAATAAGGGGCTAGTATTAAGATAGTGTGGGAGTGTGATGAAACTTAAAATTAATAATTTATTATATGTTAAAACCTGTATTTTAAAATTTAAGTTCATTAAAATTATTAAATTATGTTATTTTAGAATTTTTTGTTTATATTTAAATGTCTTAGTAAATAAGTTTTATTTTCTGGTTTTCTACATGTTGGTAAAATAAAGATAACTCAAGCTATAAAATTTAAATGGGGGTGATTCAAACATGTTTAGAATCCTTGAGAAATTATCTACAATTTTGCAGAAAATATAAATGCCTAAAAAGTTCATTATGATGATCAAATTGTGTAAATATCAAAAGAAGGACAAACTTACTTTTACTATGACCAGTTTATAGTAAAAAATTCATAAATAATTCAATATTTAACCAAATGAGTTTAACCAAATGGCCAAATTTATCTACAGACAATGCCCTACATATTTGTTGTTTTGAGCAAAGTAAAATTCAGAGATTAAAGTCGATGAACATAGCATTGAAAAAAGGGTCATAGAATTGAAGTTGGAGGAGACAAAAACTACTATTAAAACTACATGGCATTAATAAAATTTTTAACCATTTCTCTCATTTGGACTATAAATAGAGGCCTTGTGCTAGCTTGATAATCATTCTATCCCATTGTAAAATATAGTGTGTGTGTATAAAAGTTCTAAGTTCCAATATATTTTTCATTTTCCCAACTATGAGTGATGATTTTAGTGTTGATCAAAAGTAAGGTCATGGCAAGCTAAATCGATTATGTCATGGTGAAGAGGATGAATTCTTGGTGAAGTAAGATTGTTTATATTTTGTATATTATTTCTTTATTTCTTTTCATTTAGCTAATTTCTTTTTATTGTAGGTATAAAAATGAATTATTTGTTGTTATCAAGGCTGTAGAATATCATCCTCAGGTCTAACCTCATCATTCCTACCCAAAATCCTTCTAGGATGTATCTCTGTATACATCGACCAAACCACGTAACCAACATGCATTTAAAATTTTTCATGCAACATGCAACTAACATTTATATCATGTATCATAAAAGCATTTTTAAAAAAATTTTAGCATATGAAATCTAAAGCAGTAAAAACTCACATATTTGAGGCGTGACTTCTTGAGCTTCTCGGAGTGACAGTACACAACCCTTTGGGGAAAATTTCGGCTCTGATACCAACTGAAATGACCTCGAAATTTTTTGATATAAATCGTAAACTCGAAAATTACTAATTTAAATAACTTAACATTTTCATAAATCATGATTGATAAACCTTTGAAATCTCAAGTGTGTAAAATAAATCCCTAAATCGTCCACTAACCAAAAAATCCTACGTCGACCTTCCTAGAAGATCAATTAACATTAAAATAAAGCATAAAAATATCTCTACTAAAATCATTAACAATAAATCTTTTAAATCTTTTATCTAACAAGATAGCGCAGAAACATAAAGGTCCTTCGGGAGTGTACTGTTGCACTCGATCCACCTAAGCATCAGCGCCTCTCATATATCACCAGAATCCAGCATCATATAAACCTAGTGAGTCTAATGACTCAACACGTTATAAACAAGAGTAGCAAATAATACATATATAATCACAAGCATTTAAAAATCATACATTTATGCAGAGCCCAAAATCAGTACACGTAAAATCCATGCATTTATTTAAATTGTAAATTATTTATTTAAGTTTAGAATGATTTTAATGATGCAAGATTTATGAATTTGCATTATTTTAAATTATTTATGTTTTTGTGATGCACGTTAAAATGTCTTTTTGAGTTTCATGTTTCAGGCGATTATTCGATGCGGGATCGGAAAAATAAGGCCGGCGACGATTTGGGCGATTGTAAAATGTGGTATTTTATTTCAAGTCAAGAAAGTGACATTTAAATGATTTATTAAGTTTCTAGCTTTTTTAAAGGCTAATTTATTTATTTAGTGATTTTAAGATTTTAAAACTTTTAAATATTTAACACTTGTACATTTTTATTTTAAATTAAGAGATTTTAGAATAGTTAGTAGGGGGTTAGTAGATTTTCCCCTCCAATTAAAAATAAAGTCCCCGCACACACACACAGTTAAACGCACGCACCCACACATTTCCACACACATCCATTGGTGGTTTTTGCACACACACATTCTGGCTATTTCCATTTCATTTCTTTTGAAGAAAAGCTAGGGTTCCTGTTATCCTCTCCAGCAGCCACCTTCCTCTTCAAAAATTTCACCGATTCACGTCCGTTTTCTTCAAGAAATTGTTCCACAATTCATCCCGGATCGGCCCTCTCTTCGTGTTGTGAGTTTTAAATCATCAAAAGCATGTATAATCTTTCGTTTTTGCATCGATCTTGTCATATTTTATGTTTTGATGTTTATTATATACAAAAATTCTTGTATGTTGTGTAAAGTTTGAGCGATTATGTTTTTATACGATTCATGAAAGTTTTTAGGTCTCAAAACCGGATGTTACTGTATTTTCGTGTACTATACATTTTCAGTTGATTTTCTGAAAACTTTTAACATTTGAAACGTAGTACTTTTTGATGCCTTCAATTTGACAGTAAATTCGTAATTTTTGGACAAGAAACGAGTGAGTTATGATTATATTCGTGGGACTGCTGAAACTGCGATGTTATGAAAATGTGTTCTTTACGTATTTTTGAGAATTTTTTGTTGCAGGCTTCGTTGGGAATCATCGGTTGATCACTGCTATGTCTAGACTTGTTGGGTATGATGTTGGGTGACTTTTGATGTTTCGTGTCGTTAGGCATTTGATTGCATTAGAAGTTGTAGGAAGCAATTTGTGTCAAAATTCGTGTTTCTGGGTTGTGTTGCGTTGTATGTTGTGCGTCGTTGTTTTGGGGCGTTTGTGTGAGTTTGAATCATTGCTATAGCGTCCTAGGATGAGTCTCGTTGCATCGGTTTGAGTCGGTTGGACGTGGCATAGAAATTTCATCAAAATGCGTTCATTGTGTTGGTTGTGCACAGGGTTAGCGCTGCAGCGCTCTGTAGGGAGCGCCGCAGCGCCCGTTCGGCGCAGGACTAGCGTCGAGGCGCTGCCCTTGTGGCGCCGCAACACTAGTTGTGCGGCACTGCTAGCGCCTCGACGCTAGGCAGCACTGCAGCTCAGCATTATCCAGCGCCTAGCCGCTTGTCCATGATTTTTAAACTACTATTTTAGGTCCATGTCTTCCATGTTTGGGGAAATGTGCACACTTCATATTTAGATTGTTTCAGTGTTCGATGTCATGGTTTAGTACGATGATTAAATGAGCTCGAGTCCCGAGTAATTTAGAACGTCATTAGTCAATTGCTATTTCGGTGGTGAGCACGACTATTACGTCTAAGTTATGGAAATTAAGTGCATGAAATTGTGTTAATATGTTCAACAGTTGCCCCAAGCGAGATCCAACGAATCCCTCAACGCCATGTAAGTATGTTCAACGTGCAAAAGAAAATTTTTATGTTTTTGAGGTATACGAAAGGTCTTTTGACCAAATATAAACGGGTTTGGAAGCCGTCAACGTGGCCGGGGACCTCTACACCCCGATAAAGCATGACCGGGTTTAGATCATGATTGGAAAGCGGTAAAGCATGACCAGGGACCAATCCACCTGGTAAAGCATGACCGAGGATCTCATGTATGTGGTAGTGGACATCTCAGTCAGCCTAGTACTGTGGTTTATTCTGATCAGGCGCATTTATGTATGGGTCACTTGCTTTGAAATAAATCTCTACGCAAAATGATGATGTTTATGTATGTCCAAGTATGTATGATGCAATTATGTTTATGACAAGTTTTAAGATATGACGGCACGTCTATGTTTATGAAAGTACATTCAAGTTTAAGTATGTACGCTCTACTTTAAAATGCATGTGATTTTATTACGTATTATTTGTTTTATACATGTTGAGTCTTTAGACTCATTAGACTTGATCAATGCAGGTAAGGATGAGTTTGAGGAGGCGAGAGGTGGGGACCAGTGAGTCGTCTCGGACTGCGTGGAGGCTAAACCCGAGGACCGCCTATGTTTTCAAGAATTTTCAAGCATGTTAATTTAGTAACTCTTATTTTATGAAACTATTTCACGATGTTAAACGAGTACCATTTTGACAAACTTTGTTTGTAATCGTTTTTAATTCAAATATTTTAGACGAGCAGTTTATTTTTATCGCAATTTGAAAGATTATTATTTATTTAAGAAAATTTTTAAATTTTCGCAAATTTTAAATATGTTTAAAAAGTACGATACGTTACATTTTGAGTATAAATAAACCATTTAAAATCATTTAAAAATCATCTAAGCATAATAAATCATTTAAAAAGCTTTTAAGCATAAATCATATATCATAAGTCATTTTAATCGTAAAGCTTTCAATCCTTTATCATTTTGGGTGAAGTTTGATCTTTGAAAGTGACTAGGTTTTATCCTTTGGTTGACTGATCAGTCTTCAGCTCCACATGGTCCATGGGAGTGGGTACTAGGCTCCATCGTGGAAATATGATCGTCGGGGCTCTCTCGGGGGCCTTCTCCCATAGACGGGCTCCCTCTTGGGCCTTTTCCCATAAATGGGCTCCCTCTGGGGCCTTCTCTCGTAAATGGGCTCCCTTTGGAGCCTTTTCCCCTCACGACATCCCCACAAATCATATATCATATCTTTTCTCACAGTCAATTCACATCCCTCAAAACATTTTTTATTTTCTTTTAAAAGTATAAAATATTATAGCTTTCCAAAAATAACATTTTAAACAGTATATATTGCACAACTTTACCATAATTCATAAAATATCATATTTTTATCAAAATAATCATTTTAAATCATAAAATATCATTTATCATGCAATATGATCCTCCGGGACGCTGCCAAGCTTTTAAGTATTTTCCTAAGTGCAAAATTATTGTTTTTCCCATATATGTAAAAATTCTCGATTTTATCTTTTTCTTGCTTTTAATGACATGGGCTTATCCCAAATAATTAATTATTCTTAAATATAATTTTTCATAATTTTATTCGGCTTAATTCGAGGCTTTTCAATTAAGTCTTTAATTAATTATTCGAGAGGCGATTAAATTCCGGATAAATTCAAAACTCATTATTTTGATCTCAATTTTTAAACTTAACCTTTTTATTACCTAAACTAACCTTGTGAGTCATGAACCACAACCGTGGACCCAGGGTTCCAATTTTTTTGTTCATTAAATCTCGAAATTGGGCCATAATCGAACATACCGAGCTATCTCCTTATTTACTCGAGCCATGGTCGAGCCACCTCAAGCTAAACCCGAGCCAACCTACCTAGGCACCCTCTTAACCAGCCCTGACCCCTGGAACCTAACCCTAGTTCACTCACAAGCCTTGCAACCGAGACACCAGTTTTGCGCGTGACTCCGACCTCTTCACCAAGACTCCTAGCCAACTAGGACACTTCCAGCCGAGCCACCACCGAGCCCACCTGACCCTAACCAATCATGGACCACGCCCAAACCCAACCAAGCCCAGTCCATACCCTTGAACCTAAGTAGCGAGCCACCTGCAACAGCTAGCACCCTGCGCGCCCCCTTTCGTTCGTGGGTCTCCTTCGCTTGGGCTCTTGCTAAAGCCACCACGGGCCCTGTCCCTTCCTACCCCTCTCAGAACCATCCTAGGGTACCGACAAACCATCTAGCCCAGCGCCATACTGAGCCGCCCTCTGAAAACTCTCGGCCAACAAGAAACTCCCACGGGAAGAGTCCTATCGAGCGAGGACTCTTCTCCAGCCCTGCTGCGCGAGTACTAGCCCTGCTAGGACCCTTTCTAGGACCTAAACACATCCCGCACGAGCCCTCCTCAAGACCTGGACGAGGCCCAATTGACCATGTGTGAGGCCCGGGGCCGAAGAGGGCGGGGGGTGATCGCCGGTGCCATCAGTTGCACGGACAATGAGCGGCTCCTGGCAGGCTTCTAGGTGGAGGGAACATGAATGAACTGATCCCACACGTGAATGAGAGGGATTCTGAGACTGTTCAATGTAATGGACTGTACAGTTGAAGAGGGCTTAAAAGATTTGATTTGTACTACTCATATCATGAAGGTGCATCTTCTTTTCGGTAGCTCATCACATAAGAACTCCAAAGTTAAGCGTGCTTGACTTGGGGAAATTCTAGGATGGGTGACCTCCTGGGAAGTTTTCCACGGTGCGTGTGAGTGCGGACATAAGCACGCTGGAAAGACTCGTCTTTGTACAGTGAGGACAGTCGTCGAATCTGGGGCGTTACACCATGCATAGTAACCGCTCCTAGAACCAAGTGCAAACCCCTTCCAATCTCACGATCCCTCTCCTGGTTTTTCCCCTTCGGTTCCAGCATGTTTTACCTTTAATTTTATCATGTTTTTACCATAATTCATTCATATTTAGTCATATATTGGCAGCTTAGTCCTCGAGAATCATAACGTTACATCAACAAGCGTAAAATCGTAAAAACGTTGAAAATACGTATCATACCATAAAATAATCGAACACATATAATTTTTTTCATGCACAATCAATTAAACACACACATATTATGATTTGTATGATGTTTAAAAGAGTTTAGGAACGCGTGCCTTTGCGTTTAAAACGCTTGAATAGACAATCGTCAGCGAGGGTGCGACGTTGGACAACTGGACGACGAAGAACCCTAACCTTTTTCCTTCTTCCTAATTCTCGAAAATATTTGGTGTGTGTAAGGTGTGTTTTCGGATGGATCAAGAATGAATTGTGGTGTTTTGATAGCCTAGGTAACATATTTATATATTTAATTGCTAGTTAAATGGGCTTTGGCTTTGGGCTTACAAACTTAGGAGCAATTGGACCTACTTAATATAATTAAATTGGGTCCAATGACTCTTAATTAATTAAATAATAAAAGTTTAAAATTAGTTTCCCAGAAATAAAATTTTTGATCTTTTAAAACTCCTTGTTTGCCCAAAACCGGCTTCCTGGGAAAAGTCGAGCTCGACTCGTAAAATAATTCGAACTCTAATATTTTTAGGAAAATAAAATCATTTTTAATCATATTAGGAAACCTTGAAAATATTTAGTGAAAAATATTTATTCTTGTCTTGGTCGTCCTTTCCCCTGCCTATTATCGATTATTCGGGTAAAATCCTTGAATTTCATGAAATCATGTCATAAAATAATTTAATCATGCAATCATACCTTTAATCATATAATAAATATCATGCTAGCATTTAAAATCAATTAAATAAAACAATTAAGCAATTAAAATAATTTGCATGCATGTGGTTACGTAGGTTGGTTTTTCAGACGTTACAATAAAACACTTACAACCGAATATGCAAAAGTATCCAATTTTGGGCTGCTTGCCGGTCCAATTCTCATATGGAGTCTTTTCATGATTCTTGTTGATCATGGACCGGTTTTGAGTGTAGCAAGAAGTGTTGACCGCTTCAGCCCAAAATCTCTGAGCGATCTTGGATTATGCTAGCATAGTTCTAGCTGCTTCTTTGAGGATGCGGTTTCTTCTTTCAGCAACTCAATTTTGTTGTGGTGATCTGACAGCTGAGAGCTCATGCTTGATGCCATGATATTCAAGATAGGATGACAGAAGTTGGTTCAAGAATTCAGTTCCTTTATCACTCCTGATCATGTCCACCACTGCAGTTATTTAATTCTGAAGTCTCTTACGAAGTTTGATGAGCTAGGCAACGTTTTGATCCTTGGAAATTAAAAATATTACCCAAGAAAACCGGAGAAATCATCAATTACCACTATGGTATATTTCTTTCCCCCTAAACTGATTACTAGGTCCAAAAAAATCCATATGAAGTAGTTCCAAGCATCGAACTGATGAGTTCCTTCCTTTATTTTTGAAGGTTGATCGAGCCTGTTTACCTAGTTAACAAGCATTGTCGATTCTATCTTTTGCAAAATCAATGTTAGGCAAACCAGATACCAACTTAAGCTTGCTAAAATTTGCAATAGACTTGAAATTAAGGTCATAAAGCTGTTTATAACATAACCAAATTTTATTTCCATTTAAGGCAATAAAACAAGTAGAAGCATTTAAGTTGTCATCATTTTATCTCACCTTATATGTGCTCTGTTCTCTAAGACCAGTCGATATAATATTGCCATCTGCAGATTTAACCATCGGGTGTGCTTGCGAAACTCAACGGTGTGACCGTTGTCACATAGTTGACTTATGTTAATCAAATTGTAGCATAAATTTTCAAGTAAGAGTACATCTTTGATAATTGTTTTGCCGTGGGTAATCTTACCTTTACCCATGGCTTTACCTTTAGAGTTATCATCAGAAGTGATTCTTGGTCCTTGGTAGTCAGTGACTTCTGATAGGAGTTGTGTATTTCCAGTCATGTGTCTGGAGCAGCCGTTGTCTAGGAACCAAGTAGATTTTTCTACATTCTTCTTCTTTTGTACCTGAAATTATTGAAATAAGATCTTGATACCCATATCTATTTGGGTCCTGAGCTAATTAGGCCCTTCAGGATCCACACTTGGATTATCCTAAGGGACTTTTTGAAACGTCTACTACTTAAAAATGCTATTAAATTTTTTTGTGACAAGCCCAATTTTTTTTCGAAATTCTTAATTTATCATGCATGCAATGCTGCTGAAAAGCACGCTTTTTTAAAATAATCTTTATCAAATAACAAATAAAATAATGTAGCTTAAAAATTGCCAACTCGGCCATCATAAATGTACGTAAAAATAAATCAAGTAATAATCATGATAACTAACAACATGTCAAGAATAAGTGTAATGAAATGTTCATGTCCACTCTAAACTCATAAAACGTGATGTGCGGAAAATATGGTTCTCGGGTCATGTGCGCACATCCAGCCCTGCCTAATCAGAATCCGGCACTTCCAGCCTCCTCAACAACATGCTCATTTGCATCATATACACCTAGTGAGTTTAAAGACTCAACACACCTGTGTCGATATTGTTAGAGTAGGTGCCCGTCGAGCCAAGTGTTGGCCGAGGGTTCATGTTTAAACTCTATGTATGAACAGTCTTTATTTTAATAATATTTGAAATTATTATTTTGGCACTTCTTTATCTGTATACCCATGCTAGTTGCATANGTGCTCCTGGTAGAGTGCACTGAACAACCCTCCATTAAAGGACTTTCCAAGTGGTTCTCACTTATCGAGTGGAAAAGTCCTAGTTTATGGTTGTACACCATTAGTCCTTATGACCCGGGACAACATTGAGACTCTATGTGCTAGAATTACACTTTGACTTGTTTACCGACTCTCATGGGGTCATCAGGTGGCAAGGTTGGGTGTTCTGTCGAAACATATAGGAGTCGATGCATTGTAGTCGGGGATTCACCGCTTACCTACGGGTATGGATATCCTATGTGTTTTTCATGTATATGTAGTTTGAAATCTCTGATCAGAGTATGGTGGTAATTATGAAAGGGGTTTCATAGATTACACCATCGATGCAACTACGACATGACACATAGTATCGATTCATTGACAACTCTCGATAAACCAATGGTTGTCGAATCGGTCGGGATATATGAGTTGAAGGGACCGTACTGTACGCTAACCATAATTGAATGGTTCTTGCAGGCACTATCATTTGATACCTAGGGAATCATGTAAGCGATGCTGCTAGGCGTTTAACATGATTGGTTGGGTACTATCAGACTTGAGTTCTGACATTCTTGTTATCAAGGAGTTGATAATTAAGAATGGAGCAATTGGGGTATGCTCGTATAAGGACATGTTTAGTCCGAATCACATGGAGATGTGAACCCACGACTAGTTGTATCAGTGAACCATTGAGGGCCACACAAGTGCTAGCTTTCTAGATCCCGTTGAGAAGTTAAAATAGTTCAATGTGTTGAACGGCTTATAAATGAGTTTATAAGCGTAAAGAAAAATAGAAGTAAGACTTCTATGAGAGAAATGTAATTTTTTAATTTATGAATGTGTTCCTAAATTAAAAGTAGGCCAAGTGAATAATGTATTTGAAAATTGTGATTTTCATAAGTATTATTATGGACTAAATTAAATTAATTCAAGTGTTGAATTAATTAAACACTAGTGGGCCTAGTAGAGTCCAAATAATTAAATTAATTCAAGTGTTGAATTAATTAAATAACATTGGGCCTTGTAGAGCCCAATTGGAAATAATTGTTAAACTAGTGGGCTTGAGTAAAATCAAGTAAGGATTAATTAGGCTCAAATGTGTTTGAGACAATTTAAATTAAAAGTCCATGTGCCCTTTGTAAATGTTACAAGCCCTTTAGGTTTTGCATGCTTGGGAGCTGAAGAGATGTGGAATACTTTTGATTAAAATATTGCAAGGCATGCAAAAAGTAGTTTCAACTTTTTCAAGCACCAAGACAACACTTCACTCTCCCATTACATCCTCTTGGCCGAAAAATTCACAACAATTCTCTCCAAAAATTCTTCTCTCATTTTATTCTTCAAGTTGTTGAAAACAAAATACTTCTCAAAGAAAAATCCTTACATTTTCTAGTGCAAGTGTGAGGAGGTTCTAGCTTGCAAGTGGTGGACTTGATTTTGAATAAGGAGTGTTCAAAGGGAGGCTTGAAGATCGTCTACCATACAAGAGCTAAAGTGTTTACACTTTAGTTGGAGCCATCATCAACCTCAAGAGGTTGATAGGTAAAATTTCTTAACACCCAATGTATGACAAAGGTGTTTAGTATATGTTACACACTAGTACAATGGCGTTCAAATTTTTCCTTGAAAAATTTTGATTTTCATGTTTAGAAAACAATTTTGTGCTTCCGTTGCGATTTCAAACACCTAAAATCGATCCCTTTCAAGTGGTATCAGAGCTAAGGGTACTAGTTTTTGTGTACCATATACATGATATTATGTTGAGATCGATTTCTAACCGTATGAGATATATTTTGCAACCAAAATCAAGGCATTTTTGTGGCATATTTCGGGCAGCAAGTTGCTGCCCATTTCGGGCAGCTTGGGCTGCCCGAAACGGGCTGCAAGGGCAGACCCGAACAGCCCCTATGTTTTAAAAAAAAAAAAATTTTTGGTTGGCCGGAATCCGGCGACGGCGACGGCGATGAGGGTTTTCAAAAGGTGTTTTGAAATATCAAAGTGTCATGGGCCTTGAGTTGTTGGGCCATTGGATGGCTAACATATTTGTGAATTTTAAATGGGCTAAAATGTTTTTGGTGAAAAATAAGTTTTGGGCCCTTAAGTTTAAAATTACAAAAGTTGCAAAATTTTCTCATAAAATAAATAATTGAAGTTGGACTTTAATTATTTATAGTAAATTGTGATTTACAAGAAAATCGGTTATAAATAAATTAATTGGAAAGTAGACAAAGGTGTTTGTATACTTTGTTAATTTAGTTTATAATCGTGGCGGTTAGTGATTGGATCAAGATATATAATATTGGATCAATTAATTATTGTGATAATTAATTGATGGTGTATGATATGTGATATTATGCATGAAGGATGATCATAAGCCCAAGCCCAATTTTCTAGGTGTATGCTAGGATATTTTGTGTTGAATGATTGTAATAATTATCAATTTATAAAGTGGGCTTGGTTTATGGCTTGTTCCCACCCCCATGAGATGTATCCCTATTTGCCATGGATATTTATTTGTAAATATTAGTATAGTGGATGATCAAGATTGGAAGATGGTGGCCATGATGATTAT